>NW_003852431.1:808655-821124 GCF_000181295.1 Otolemur garnettii
TTTTTTTTTTTTTTGGTTCTGCTTAGTGTTAGTGGCTCTTTTTGGTACATTTGACCACTCTTTATACTTTTTCAAAAAAGAAGTGATTATCTTCAATCACAAACATGTCTTACCTATTAGTGTCATTATATTCCATTGTAGAAGAAAATAAACAAATTTGAAATTTAGCTATTATTTGCTTTGATTTTGCTCAAATCAGCATAATTGATAACTCAGTATGATAAAGAGTTAATTTAAATTTACAGTGTTTTTGATACTTTATATAAATTGCCTTGGAGTTACCTTTAAATTTGTCCCAGATCATTTACTCTCCCTATCTTTTTTCACTATGATCTATTGGCTTATTGTTTCATGATGTGATATTATCTTCAAATTTGAGAATTTTGTTGTGTACTTCCCTTTGTAGATATTATTTAAGCAGTTACCTCACCCACTCTATGAAAATCTATTTCCTACAATATACGCTAAGAATCTCTATTTTATTCCTTACTGGAAGCTTTCAATTCTGAAAATGAACACATTTAAAAAACATTTAATCATTCACAAATGACTTATTAGTGACACACCTTTGCAAAAGTAATTTTAAGATATATTGTTACACTAGAAAACATAGGTAAACATATTAATTTATCTTTATGAAGATTTCATTTTATTAAAGATGATTTATTCTAACACAACTATACTAAATTTCTACCAATCTTTATGTGTTTTGTTAAATTATTTTACATGTTCTTGAAGTTTCTCTGGGATAAGTTTAAACATCAAGAGTGCAATTTTTAGTCTCTTTGGGGTCTTTCTAAAGAATATAGTTTGTACAGGATTTGTAATCTTAAGTAATCCTTTAATACACCGAAGAACTATTCACATTTCAATGAATAGTTCCAGTTAAGTTACTTCGAAACTGTCATATTGATACCTGCAGCAGCATAATTTATGTTGGACAATAGATCTAACTTAATATAAAAACTTACAGCTATTTTTTAAAATTTAATTTAGTTCTATGACCTCATCTGCATTAAATGACAATAAAACTATTAGACTTAAAATTAACTTAGTACAACTAATATTTATTTTTATTTCAGATTAATATAAAGGTTTATTTGATTAGTTTACATTTTTGAGTTTTTCAGTAAAGTCTAAGTTGTAATTGAGCACTTCACCCAGTAGGTCTAATATTTAATAGTAGAAAACAATTAAAATTGAAAATATTCCCAGTATGTATTTATTTTCTATAACAAATCACCACAAACTTAGTGACTTAAAACACCATAGATCTATTTAACACAGATTAAATCTTTCACAAATTTGGACATCAGAAGACCAGAAGGAGTCTCTCTGGGCCGAAATCAGGCTGCTGTTAGAGTTAGTGTCTGCTGGAGACTCCGGAGGAGGAGCCTCTTCTCCCTCTTCCAGCTGTGGAGATTGCAGCTTTCTTTGGCTGCATCTCTACAATCTCTGCCTCCTTGGCCACACTGCCTTGTTCTTCATTTGACCTCTTGTAAGGAAATCTATTATAGTATATAGTAGTCATATAATATATAGTCACATAATCTGCTATGATCTCTCTATCATGAGCGTTTTATCTGATATCTCTTTTACCAGGTAAAATAATTCATTCACAGTTCCAGGATCCAGGGGTTAAGCTATAGATATATTGGGCAGGGGTAGGGGTAGGCTTAATTCAGTGTACCAATCAATATTAAGCTATTAAGTATGTAAGATATTACTATAATAAAAACTCTCTAACTTTTATTCTATGAAAATATCTGACAATTACAATTGGTATTTTATTTTAGTATTACTGAATGTGCATTATGCACTACAGACTATAAAATATGGTAGAGTTTCTAAAGCAAAAGTGAAAGAAAGATTCACCAGATTTTACTATAGTCTCAAAATTATTACCACTTTTTAAAATCTCGACATTTCTCACCTCTGTTGAGTATATTTGTGGTTTCAATTTTCCAAGTCAGCGTTCTGTGATTCTACTGTATCACGGAACAAACACGCTGTATAGACAAACAAATCTACATGACAACACCAATGCTTTCATTTTTTTTCAACTTCTCCAAACCTCAGTTTCTTCTATTATAAAAAATATATAAACAAATGATTTTACAGGTGTTTTTGATCAGGATAAAATAAAATAGATTTTGCAAAGCATTGAGCTTATGCTTGAGGACATAAAACATGCTTAATGCATATTAAGTCACTTATGTGCAAGATACCATGGATAGTATAATAAATTTGCTTAATAATACACTGTTCCGAAAATTGTTACAATATTTTTCTTCTACTTAGTCATCAGTAAGACGAAATAAAACTTCTTGGCACATAATGTATGTTAGTTTTGCATAGCAAAATACAATGTTTGCATTTTATACATTTACATTATTAAATTTCAAAATAGCATATGGGAGGTAATAATAATGAAATTGATGTTCCTTAGCCAAGCATAGTAATTGGTAGGTGAACATAGACCTATGGATGTAAATTTACTATTTGCCCAGAAGTTCCCAGACCATGGACTTGTAGAAGTCCCAGCTTTCTATTCTTTTACCGATCTATCCTTTGGATTGGTATATCTTGTTTTTCCATTGGTAACATAAAATTGAATACTTTTAACAAAGCTAATACTTTTAGCTAGACAAAGCTAAAAGAATAACCTATTTTGGAAAATTTATAGAAAAGAATTAAAATAGATTTAATATAAAATGCTCAATGAAAAGACACAAACATGATTATATATATTTTTGGTCTAGAAATAAAAAGGCTTTGATATCTTCAAAATAAAGGAAAAAAAAAACAAGGAAGGAAGAAAAGAAGAACACACGAAGCTCAAAATCTCTACAGAAATCCCTTACTACTGGGATTTACAATTTATTCAAGTTGTAGCTCACCAGACAGCTATTCCACGAAGTTCCCTCTGGCGGCTTCTCTCTTTTTATTCCATTACCCCCAGTAGATTCAGTTTCCATGTTATTAAGGAAAAAAAATGTTTTCTGCTTATGTCTGCCATAGTCTTGTTAGGTAAGCTTTCTAGAATCTCAGGAAGCTATTTCTTTCTTTTTCCTTATCCTGAATACACTGCTCACCACATTGCATGAATAAAATAATGTTCATAGAGAAATTGGACATAGATATGAACAATCCGAAAAATTCCTAAAAACAGCAATTTTAGGAACACTGAAATAAGTACCATTTAGGATAAAGAGCAGAGCAAAATGGCTGAATAGAATGCTCCATTAATTGTCCTTTCTCACTGACACCAAATTCAACAGCTATCCATGCCTCTTCATAAGAGCCAAGTCCAGTGGGTGTTCATACTGCCTTGTTTTAAAGTTATATCAAGGAAAGAGACATGGAAGAGGGCAGAAAAGACAACCTTGCATTTGCTTGCATTGCCTCTGTCCCATTCCCTAAGAGTGCCGTTCTAGCGTGCCAAGTGGCGAGAGAAACTGTGCCCAGGTGAGGGAGAGGGAAATGATTTTGGGACACTGCATTGAAACACAGAGACTCGCTGGCACAAAGGAGCACAGTGAATATTAGAATTCTGCCAGTGCTCATTGAAGGAGCATTTAAATGAGCCCAGCCATAGAGAAATCCTTTGTTCTTAAACCTGAATTCTGGCTAGCCCACTACTACAAGAGGAAAAGCAGCCTGTGGGCGGGACTGAATATGTAAAGCAGACAGAAACAAAGCTGCAGTCCTTAGGCCATTCCTATGGCTGTGCTGTCACAGAGCCACTGGATTTGGGGTACACATGACCCAGTGAGATGCCAGCCATGGTAGCCACGCTAGTGCTTGTGTTACCTAATGCATGGGGTTTATGGTTAGCATGACTCAGGTAGAGTCTTCTTTCACTTAGGGAAAGGAAAGGGAATAGTTCGGAAAACTTTGCACCTTGGCACCAGCCCATTCACAGGAAAATCAGTAGAATCCTGAAGCCCTTGAGTCCAGGCCTTAGTTCCTGGAAGGCTTTCCTAAACATACCCTGGGACAGAAGGAAATATGCTGACCTAAGGGGAAGGACACAGTCCTGGAAAGATTCACCACCTACTGACTTGGTCTCTGAATAAACATCAGAGGTAGCCAAGCAATAATCACCATGAACTTTGGGTAAGACTGGGATGGCTTCAGGTATTCCTGGTACTGGTGGCCAGGAGGGAGGTCCTCCTCACTGCTCCCCCAACTTCAGCAGCCCAGAACAGGGAATGAGGGAAGAGAGTGAGAGATTCTGACTAAAAATTCAGGGAATTGTCCCATATCTTACTCATGCTCACCAAGTCAGTACCAGCAGGTGTCTGCAAGTTAGAGCATTATTGGACTTGTCCACCCCCCACCTCCAGAGCTAATCTGACTCAGTGAGCAAAGACTTAGATCACAACACTCAATTCTCTTTGAATATCTGGAAAGCCTTAAAGGATGTATTTAAACAAGCTCAGTTTGTGAATATTAAAATAAATGCCTAACATGCAGGAAAAATTACCTCACCAAATGTACTAAACATGATATGAATGAACATCATCGAATGATGGAGATATGTAATCTTTCAGACAATGAATTTGAAATATTTGTCCCAAAGCAGTTCAATGAACTTTAAGACAAGAAAAAGAATTCAGAAGCCTATCAGAGAAATTTAACAAGTAGTTTGAAACAATGAAAAATAAAATCTAGCAGAAATTTGGAGGCCTAAAAATTAAATTTACAAACTGAGTAATGTGCTAGAGTCTCTCAACAATAGAATTGACCAAGCAGAAGAATGAATTAGTGAGCTCAAAGACATGCTATTTGAAAATACACAGTAAAAAGAGAAAAAAGAACAAAAAAAGAATGAAGCACACTTAACAAGATCTAGAACATATCCTCAAAAGATCAAATCTAAGAGTCCCTACCTTGAGAAGGAGTTAGAGAGAGAAAGGGTCGGGGCGGGGGACGGTAAGAGGTTTACTCAAAGACATAATAACAGAAAGTCTTCCAAATCTACAGAACAATATCAATGTTAAGGTCAAGACAACACTATCTCTATGCATTTAATCATCAAGCTCCCAAAGGTCACAGATTAAGAAAAAGAAAAAAAAGTCCTAAGGGAAGCAAGAAAAAACAGAGCTCTGATCTGTCTGGCATCAGACCTGTCAGTAGTAATCTTATAGGCCAGAAGAGGGTGGGATGACATATTCAACATTCTGAAATAAAAATAAAAAATAAAAACTTAACTGTAATGTTATATCCCGGAATAATAGTCTTCAAACATGAAGGTGAAAGAAAGACTTTTTCAGACCAACAAAAACTGAGGGATTTTATTAACATTAGATCTATCTTATAAGAAAGGAGTTCTTCATTCTAAAAAAGAAGTATGCTATTGGGTGGTATCCATAGCTCAGTGAGTAGGACGCCAGCCACAGAAAGCCAGGATGATGGGTTCAAACCTACCAGGGAGTGCTAAACAATAATGACAACTGCAACAAGAAAAATAGCTGGGCACTGTGGCAGGTGCCTGTAGTCCCAGCTACTTGGAAGGCTGTGGCAAGAGAATCGCTTAAGCCTAAGAGTTTGAGGTTGCTGTGAGTTGTGATGCCACTGCATTCCCAAGGGTGAAATAGTGAGACTCTGTCTAAAAAAAAAAAAATAAGAAGTAAGTTATTGAACAATAAGAAGTCACCTGGAGGTATAAAACTGGCAACACCAAGACACTAAGTCCACAAATAGCAACATATACTATTGCTGTAATTGTAGTGCATAAATCACTTATATCTTGAGTAGGAGGATGAAAATACCAACCTATCAAAACTACTACTATAACTTTATGAAAGGTAGATATTATTAAAAGGTATGAATGGAAACAACAAAAAGTTAAAAAGTGAGGGAGATAGAATTAAAAGGTAGCAGTTCTATTAGAGCTGTCTCTGTTTATTTATAGTTTCTTTGTATGCAGGGATGGCATAATTTTAAAATAACACATTGTGAAATGTTTTTGAAAGCTTCCCAGTAACCTCAAATTAAAAAAAAAAAAGATCTATAGCAGATCATGCACAGAGAGTAAAAGGCAGGAAATTAAACCCACTCGCAGAGAAAATCACTTTTAACAAAAGAAGACAAGAAAGAAGAAAAAAGGAAGAGAGAACCACAGAACAACCGGAAATCAAATAACCTGGTCATATTAAGTCCTTACCTCTCAATAATAATATTGAATGTTAATGTTTTAAACTTTCCAATCAAAAGATGTAGAGTGGCTGAATAGATACACAAAAAGCAAGAATCGACCATATGATGTCTGCAAGAAATATACGTCACCCCTAAAAACACACATAGACTGAAAGTAAAGGGATGTAAACGATATTTCTTGCAAAAGGAAACCCCAAATGAGAAAGAGTAGCCATATTTCTATAAGATAAAATAGATTTCAAGACACAAAATATAAAAAGAGACAAAGAAGTTTATTATATAATGATAAATTGGTCAATTCAGCAAGGGGACATAACAATTCTAAACATAGATATAGCCAACACAAGAGCACATGCATAAGATAAGTATTATTGGAGCTATAGAGTGTGTTAGACTCCAATACAACAATGATGAGGGGTTGTACTGCTCCACTTCCAGCATTAGACAGACCACCCAGACAGAATATCAACAAAGAAACGCTGGATTTAACCTGCATTATAGATCAAATGGACCTCATAGATATTTAGAGAATGTATCATCTAACAAGCACACAATACACTTTCTTCTCCTTAGCTCATGGATCATTCTCAAGGATAAACTATATGTTAGGCCACAAAAGAAATCTTAAAAAATTAAAATAATTGAGATTATAAAATGTATTTAATGTGACCAAAATGAAAAAAAAAAAAAAACTTAGAAATCAATAATAGGAGAAACATTGGAAACTACAAAAACACATAGAAATAAAAATATTCTACTGAATGACCAGTGGGTCAATAAGTAGATTAAGAAGGACATTTTAATGAATTCAAAAACATGTCAGTTCCATAGCAAGAACAATATTTGATAGCACAACAAAATGACTATAAGCAATAAGTCAGGATATTTTTAATGGAACTAAAAGAATGAAATTAGAATGTTCCTAACACAGAGAAATTATAAATCCCTGGAGTGACTGATACCACAATTATCCAGAGTTGATTAATTCACACTGTATGATATCAAAACATCATATGAATCCTATAAAGATATACAACTATAATGTACCCATAATGATTAAAAATAAAAAGGATGTAGTAAAATAAAAGAAAATAAATACTATTTATTAGTAAATATTAAAGATAGGAAGAAGTAGCATAAATTAAGGGATGTGCAGAAATACTCATAGTTTTATCAGCATTAATGTTAATGTTTTAAATATCAGTGCAATAGTTCAACATATTTAGAATACTAATGATGGATTAACATTTTTTTTCTTGTAGTTTTTGGCCAGGGCCAGGTTTGAACCCACCACCTCTAGCATTTGGGCCAGCACCCTACTCCTTCAGCCACAGGTGCTGCCCTTGATAGATTAACATTGTTTTCTGGAGCTATTACCAAGTCGTAGTCCAAATATAAATGAATTGGTCTAATTGGTGGATCTTAAAGTTTTGATAAATGCAGAAAAGCATTTGATAAATGCTATCAAATGTAAGATTTGATAAATGCAGAAAATTGGATACTTGACAAGTACAATCTGCACTATGGCGTCATGCTTACACTCATTTATGAGCTGGATACTTGACTCAAAGTTTCTAGAATATAAAGATTTGTCAGTAGGAATTGATATCTGATTTTAGTACTGGATTAAATCACCTTCAATACTAGGAATCTCTATTATAATGTCCATTCTATCCTATCGTTTTAATTCTAAAGTCTATCTTTAGTGAGGAATGGGTTCTGACCCAAGTGGGTGGTGAATGGTTAAATGGCAGTACTTTTTTCTGACTACTTCAAAAGGCTGAGTCAGGATTTATTTTTTCCCTGTGGTCATAATTCCATTTTCTTATAGTAAACACATCTACAGCTGCAGCTGTTGACCAACTGCTGCTGACAGCAGTTTTTCTTTCCTTATAGGGAGGTAGCTATGCCTCCTCTTGAACAAGTTTTTTACTTGGCATTTAGCCCAGACAGAATCACTTTATTTTCCTAGATGTTCTTGACCTCTAAAGCCAGCTGGCCTTCCTCAGATCTTCCCTGATCCCACTTACTTATCCATTTTCTTGCCTTACCCAGATTCCTCTCTCACAGGAATTGAACTAGCCTCAAATGCTGTCTTTACTTCTGAACTTGGCCCTTTCTAAGAGGTTCCACTTTTCCCCTGCTGATAGATCTTCTAGTACCACCTTTTCAACCTCCTTTGCTACAATTTATCTCAAAAGCTACATACTCTCCAATTCCTACATATTCCTATGATTCCACTTAATTAACCACTAATTGAATATTAAGCCTAATATTATGGGCAATGGAACAATACAATTCCATTCCCAGAAAGCACATGGTCTTTCATGGAGAAGTGGCAGACATATATAATTAGAAAGTAACTGGTAAAGTCATATTTAGAGATGAAATCAGATTTAAATGTACATATAAAATGACCCTTACTTGAGCATAGTGCTTAGAGAGTCATGAGTTACAATGAAGGGATTCCTGTTTAAGATACAATTAGAAGAGAGATAGCCAAAGGGGTAGATATAACAGGCAAGAGGGCAATACGTGGCATACTATATGTTCATACTGTGTGAGTGTCGGTGGAGAGGGATGGAAGTCCCTTAAGTGTAAAAACATAATTTGCGATTTTAAGACTTTACCCTAATTCCCTGGGATAAAAGGGATATATTCAAGGAGTTTTAAAAAAGAAAATGACATAATGACATTTGTAATTTATATAAAGTACCCTAATAAAAGGGTGGAAGAATGAGTGAAGAGAAAGAATATTGTAACACAGTGTCAGAAACATTGGCGAAGTTGAGCCCTTTAGTTATACAAAATCAAAATTGATCACATAAATAAATGTCAGAACTAGAACTATAAAACTCAGAAGGAAACATAATGGGAAAGCTCTACATCATTGGAGTTAGCAATGATTTTTTGCGCATGACACCAAAAGCACAGGTAACAACAACAAAAATATACTGACTACCTAAAAATAAAAAGGTTTTTTTGCATCATAGGACACTGCCACCAGAGTGAGAAGGCAGCCTATGGAATGACAAAAATATTTGTAATTCATGTTGATATTTAACAAGGGATTAATATACGGAATATTTAAAGAACTTCTAAAATTGAGTAACAAAAAAAGACAACAATATAACAAAAATAAAGAACTCCTACAATTCAATAATAAAAAAATAGACAACAAAATAACAAAAGGGGGCAAGGTCTTGGATAGACATTTCTCCAAAGAAGATGCAGAGAATCAAGGAACACCTAAAAAGGTGCTCAAAGTCGGTACCATTAAGGAAATGCAAATCAAAACTGAAAGGGTATATCACTTCACACTCATGAAGAGGGCTATGATATTAAAAGAACAAAAAGAGAGAGAGAAAGGAAAACCACCACTCTTGGTAAGGAGGTGGAGAAATTGGACCCCTGTGTATCATTAGTGGAAATATAAAATGGTAGAGCTGCTCTGGAAAACTATCTGGAATTTAATGAAAACTTAAAAATATAATGACCACATGATGTATCAATTCCACTTCAGAGAGTATGCCCGAAAGAACTGAAAACATATAGTCAACGTACATACACCCATGTGCTTACAGCCATGCACATAGCAGCATTATTAAATGGTAGAAATTCAAGTGTTCATTGACAGCTTACTGGAGAAGCAGAATCTGGTATATACAGATAATGGAATATTATTCAGCTAAAACAGAAAGGGAACTCTGACCTGTGCTACAACTTGGATGAACCTGGAAGACATTCTGCTCAGTGAAATAAACCAGTAACCGAAGTGCAGATACTGTATAGTTCACTTACAGAGGCACATATACACGATATGAGGTACACGGAGGAGTCAAGTTTATAGAACAAAATGGTGGTTGTCAGGGACTGGGATGAATGGGATAGGAAGCTAATGCTGGATGCATATGGAGTTTTTGTTTGGAAATGGAAATGTTCTGGAGAGCGTGCTGATGGCTGCACAAAAGTCTGAATGTTCTTAATGCAATGCATGTGTATATTAAAAATGGGAAAAATGTTAAATTTTATGTTTTGTATATTTCACCATCATTAAAAAAAAAGGAATGGCCTAAAATTAAATAATATTATCTAGTCAAAAGTAAATGAAGTAAGTTAAAAATTACCCCAAAGATAAATAGCAACAGAAACATATTGGGAAAGACAAGGGTAAACAGAAGGATAAATTAAAATATCTAGTCCAGTTGGGTTGTATTTAACCAGCAGTTTCAGCAGGAACCATGTACTGAAGTCGATAGTAAATAGGGTCCTTGTTCACATGGGTAGATCAGCTGAATTAGAATGAAGGTGGAGGATCTGGGAGAATCTCCAGAGTATTTCACTTTTTAGTAAACTCCCTAGATGACTTAAAAGCACATGAAAAGCTAAGACCATTAATATGGGATGAAAAAAATGTTAGGATAATGAACTGGGACATCTGGAGAATGCCAACCGAGAGGAAAAGTGATACTCATTATGGAGTTAGAAGAAATGGTCAAGTAGATGCCAGATGAATCATATGAGTCAAGGGGAGCTAACCAGAGATAAGGTTTATAAAATCTGAAGCAACTATGTCAAATGCAGACGAGAGAGAAATCCATGAAACAAAAACATATTCACTGGGATAAAAAGTAGATAATTATTGGTAAAATTATCTAGGGTACTGACAAAACAGTTGTGGAATCATAAATGCAATTAACATGGGTTGAGGAAAAAACGAAATTAATTGACACGGGGTAAGAAGTGTATCCACTCATCAGCTATTAGGCACTTAGATTGATTCCAAATCTTTGCATCTGGGAATTGTGAAGGAGGTAAGGAATGGTGGGTAAGGGATGAAAAATAACCCATAGGATACACTGTACACTATCACAGTGATGGGTATGCTAAAATCTCACAGGATATATTGGTGTAGCAAAATTCCTCTTGTACCCCCCAATTCTATTGAAACAAGTAAAAGAAATAAGTGAGTGGTAGATCATGATATAAAAAAGCTAAATTGGAAGAAATAAAGAAAAGGGAATAGACACAACAGTTAGAGAAATTTAATTTAAATAAAGCCTTCTTTGTTCATATATAAGTTATGTTAGCAGGTTTATAGGTTGAATGTACAAATCCCGTAGAAAAAAAGTGATAGATGGGAGAAAAAGGAGAAGAAAAAAAAGCATAAGACCAAAGAACAAATAAACTGGATAACCCTAACTGGACGCAGCTAAGCAGATACATCTCCTGAGTTTCTGAAACCTTTTCAGCATATGTAACAAGCCTTATATTTCTTCAGTTGCAAATAAAAATCCTTTCAGCTCTTAATTATTTCCTTTCCCGAGAAACTAAGATGACACCCACACTGTGTTTCAAATTTCAGGTAGATATTCAAGAATTTCGGAATCTAAACATTTCTCGTCATCCCTTAGTGTGCTGTCTTTTCTTGTTCAGTTTGAGACTCAAAGAAAAGACTAGAATATTTACATCCCGTTTTTAATCTCACACCTTTTCTCAAGATGACTGCCTATAGGCACATCTATACGTGCACTTAGAATTGAAATGTTGTGTATATAGCTATGGGCCAAGTGAGGTGATAAAATGGGTCCAGCTGGCCAGAGCACAGCTATTACATGAGGATTATCTCCTACAAGAAATCATTAAGGTCCTTGCAGAGGTAGCTTTATTTTCAGGTACTGAATCCTGACCTTATTCATTTCCTTTGCAACACACAGGTTGCACAAGAGATGAGGGTGCTTCAGGGACAACAGACATGCAAAAGAAACCCTGCAGGGAAAATCTCATCTCCAGCACATGAACAAATTATACCACTTTTTGGTTTCTTTCCTCTTCAAGAAAAGGAGTAATTGATATGTTGTAAAGATCCATTCAGTTTAGGCTACAATATTAATATATGCTCAATGAAATTAGTTTTGAAAATTTTATGCAGGAAGTCTATTATATTACTAGATAAACATGGATTATGTTACGTGGACTCTTTTATGCAATGAAAACATTAAATTTCTAAGTGCCCCAAAAGAATACCATGAAAATTCTGCTAACTTAAGGTTGTATGTTAAAATCTTTCATATCTTTGGAGAAAATCAGAAATTTTTTCATATACAAATTTGAGACTCCCCCACAGACAAAAAGAAGTAGGAGACTCAAATAATTTGACTAGTTATTCAGCATGGGAAAATAAAATATACATTTTCTATAAAGATACACATGTATATGCCTACAAAAGGAACACCGTGATTTATCAAATTAGCACTTTGGAGATATTTAGTTTCCACTTTTTGAAGCCTACTTTTTTTTTTTT
>NW_003852431.1:821292-824232 GCF_000181295.1 Otolemur garnettii
ATCGTTTACTGTTAGTAGAGTTAGAGACCAAGAAGACTAAAAGATGAAAGAGAATCTTAAAAACTAATTAGAAAACCAGAGTGATGAGAGGAATTTGGCTGATTCTGAGACTTGGAATCATAAAAATATATTTCAAAAACACTTCATGACTTTATGTCAAAAAATGCTAGCCAAGTTCATTTATATTTGACTTATCTCCCTTACCCATTGTATTTATTTACTAATTAAAAAAATTTTCCAATTGCCTCCTTTATGTCAGACACTTGTTTAAGCAGTAGTCATACAAGAGATGTCAAAACAAATGAAAGCAAGAAACAAACAAAAAAAAAATTGTTATGTGTATAGAGTTTAAATACAAAAGATTGCACTCTATTATCCAAAACCGACAATTCTCTCTCTAAACCACCTGTGGTAAGTACCTCCTTCCCTAGGTCACTGTCATTATTTTCCTCCCCTTTTACACATGGGTTCCTGAAATGCCTATGCAAGGAAGCTTCCTTTATTCAATGCTTCTTTTTAACTAGTCACCTCTTGCTTCTTTTTAACCAGTCAACTCTTTTTGATAAGATTTTTTTTTTCTACGAAAAGTTAATTATTACAAATCCTGCTCAAAAACTCTTAATTGCTTTCCCACTTTCTAGACATTCTCCTTGCTTTAGGATTTTTGTTTTTAATAATTTCATTGTCCAGAATGTTCTTCCAATGATACCACCGAACTAATACTAATACTAACGTCCAGAGGATTGCTTCCTCCTCCCGTTCTGTCCTTGAGATTTCTGGCTTCCATGCCTTGGATTTTGCTGCACACTGGTCAATCCTCATTTCCCCCTATTAAAATTTTGCTACTTTTTAAGAATTTTGGGATACCCCCTCTTCTATGATAACTTTTCCAATTCCCAGCTTCGTGTACATTCCCTCATTTTGTATTCTCACAAACTCCCTATGAGAGATTTCAAAGTAGTTTTTTCTTGCATCCACATTTCTAGATATTCTTATGGTCTTCTGGAGGCAAAAAAAAAAAAAAAAAACCCAACAAAAAACAAAAAATTCTTCTGAGTCCTGACTTCATCACTTAATGGGTGACCTTGAAAAAATCTAACATCTCTGTAATTCACTTACCAACTGCAAAGCCAGAATAAATTATTTATAGAATTAGAAGAGGCCATACACATAGAAATTAGCATGATATCTGTGTATAGACCACCACCATTGAAAAATACAGTTTTTGGCTCAGTGCCAGTGGCTCAAGCAGCTAAGGCGCCAGCCACATACACCTAAGGTGGTGGGTTCAAATCCAGCCCGGGCCTACCAAACAGCAATAATGGCTGCAACCAAAAAATAGCCGGGCATTGTGGGGGGCACCTGTGGTCCCACCTACTTGGGAGGCTGAGGCAGGAGACTCGCTTGAGCCCAGGAGTTGGAGGTTGCTGTGAGCAGTGAAGCCATGGCACTCTACCCAGGGGGATAGCTTGAGGCTCTGTCTCAAAAAAAAAAGAAAAGAAAAAGAAAAATACAGTTTTATTTTTTAGGAGGATTGAGTCAATGCTTGGACTCTTGATGGTTGCAATCACAGTGCTAGGACTTTATTAGGAATGTAATATATATTAGGAAGATATGTCAACTTAGATCAATGCTTATTTTCTGTGTGCAATATGACTATCAAATTCTACATATTGAAGTGAAACTTGAGAATTTCAAGCACAAATATTCATTGAATCTGAAATCCACGTGCTCATAAGCAAATATATATATATATATATATTTCTTAAATTTGCTCCAATTTCTTTCTCTGGCTTCACTGAATAGAAAGGAATATATTACATTAATACTTAACAAACAAGTAGGCTACATCATATTGCTTTATATATTAACTAAACCTACCCATTTTAATTTTGTATCGCTTCTTTCTCATTGCTGATTTATCAAAAATTAGTTGCAATGAAAGTGTAAACCATGAATGCTCTTGGTAAATTTCTTATTACAAGAATTTTACATTTCAGCAAACCTACAATGTAGATATAAAAACTAACTTTTTCTTCTATCTTAGGAAAAGGAATTGTCCAAACCTAAAGGAATGAAGATTTTGTGTATATATGAACATTAATAAATATAAAAATTCAAATACTGCTATAACTACTGATTTTCACTGCCAACAGTATTTTCAGGGGGAAATAAGAGAGAGAACCTTCTTTTCATGACCAAAGGAAGAAAATGTTCTAATTTTACCTACAATGTTGTACTGAGCAACTGGTATAAACAGAGACAATTTGTGTTGTAAACTGTAAAATATCAAAAAGAGTAATGTTTTAAAACAGTTCCCTAGTAACCTATAAGCACAAAATACTTTAATTCATGAGCTTAGTCAAATTGTTGTATAGGGTATTTTGTGGTTGAATCTCTCTCTAGAACAGTGGTTCTCAACCTTCCTAAGGCCACAATGCATTTTCATTGTTACAAAGGGGTCATAACTCACAGGTTGAGAACCGCTGCTCTAGAAGATCAAAAACATATAAAGATGATCTTTCTAAATTGATGTCAGTTCTGCTAATGAGTTTTGGACTACACACATTCTATTTTGAAAAGAAATTCCCAAGATTATGGAATTTTATAGATTTAAGTATTGATTCAGGCTGAATTTACAGAATTGAAATTTAAGTTTTTCTCTGACTTGAAGGGGATTGATAATTTTCTGATATCTTAATGTTAATTGAATTAATTCGTATAGTCATATATATTTGACCAATCAAGTACTTTTTGGTTAATTTTATTCAAGTAAGATATATGTCTGTTAAATCGTGTAGCTTGGCTCGGCGCCTGTGGCTCAGGTGGCTAAGGCACCAGCCACATACACCTAGGGTGGTGGGTTCGAGTCCAGCCCAGGCCCACCAGGCGATAGTGACAAGGCTGCAACCAAAAAAATAGCCGGGCGTTGTGGTGGGC
>NW_003852431.1:824363-826692 GCF_000181295.1 Otolemur garnettii
CCTCAAAAAAAAAAAAAAAAAAAAAAAATCGTGTAGCTTGAATTAGAGACATTCGTATATCAGAAATTCCACATAACCTACAATGTCTTTAGTCTGATAATTTAGCTATAGTTAAATCTTAGTAAAATGTATTTATTAAGTCTGATTCACCAGTTAGTAAACGCCTATCTTCTTGCAAGCTATTTCTGTAGTTAAAATCAACTAATTATTCCAAGTCACTTAGCAGGTGGAGGAGGAGAAGACAAGGAGAAGAATAAGCTCTTCCTCTAGTGTTGTGCAGAAACTAATTTCTTTCATCTAGGAGGTAGTTTAAACTATTATCACCCAGATAATAGTTAACTCAGCATGAGATTCTAGCCATCATTTCTATTATTATTTCTGTTTTCAGTAATCACTCTTTAAATATCCAAAATATTGCATTCCAAATAAAATGAGTTATTTATGGATAAAAGAAAGACAATTAAAATAGACACAGGAAGTGCGATTCCTAAGATAAATAATAGATTTAAACAAACAAATAACAACTGTTCTCTTTAGTGGACAATAGTAAAACCAATCACAACTTCCTAGTCTTTAGCAAAAAGGAAGCCAAAATAGGGATAGCTAGAAAACTCAGGAATACAGTGGTTAAAAAAATAATGAATATTCCGGTTACCATATAGAGTATGTTTTCAGTAACGTATACAGATAGAAATGTAATTCCAAGTAATCCCTATATAAATAAATATTTGATTAACATTTAAAAGGTATTTTTTTAGCCAAATTTCCAAACTAAAGTGATGGTAGAAAATTATAAATTTATACTCTGACATATTAAAGTTTAATATTTTTGTATGTTTTGCTGTTTATATAGCTAATGTGTTGAGAGTAATGGCTCATTTGTTTAATCATTTTTTAATATGCATTGTTGATAGAGTGCCTCCTGGATGTTCAATGAATAAGTATTATCCTAATCCGACAAGATCTATTCATTCACTTGTTTATTCTAAATAAAAATATTTAATTTCTCTCCACTATGGTAAAAGTCAATCCCATTTGATCAATTTCTAATAAGACTTACTGTCCACTGTCAATGAGTGACCAATGTAATAAGCTGGGTCATTTTACCCCACCCTGATTAAACTCTGCTGATTCTGAAGACATGCATGTTTTCAGTAGTAAAAGTAATGGTCAAACATTAAACAAAACATAGAGTTTTTATGTTGCATTATTGCACTGTGGTCTGAAAGTAGTAAGAATGGCTGTCATCTGACTTGACACATGTATGGATAAATTATATACATATATTTATATTCTTGTTGCCATATGATGGCTGCCTTCTCATTTTCAAAAGGAATTTCCCTATCTGCCACTTTTTCTCTTTGCCTTCTGGTCTTTAAACAGTGATTTTTTTTTTTTTTTTTTCACAATGGCAGCTACTCTTCTTTGTCAGCAAAATGTGTCTGCGGCTGTCAATTCAGAGGCATAAATATGCTGCTTAAAATCAGACTACAAAATGTACATACAAAAATGCTGCAATTCACATGACAAAAACAATATAATTTCATGGTATTAGGTACTTACTTAGAAGTCTATTCACAATCCAGATCAGTTATTCAGGTCAGGCATTTTATTCCTGACTTGGTTAATCATTAGATAGTAAGGATATCCAAAGGAAGTTAATGTTCCCTAATTACAAAGTAGAAGGTCACCATGGTTTGTTAAGCACTGATGAAACAGAGGCTTGTTTTAATGAATGCTTAATAATACATCCTTTGTTTAAAATGAAAACAATATTTTAAAAAGTCATCCCAAGAGATATAGTATCCTTCAGATTTAATGCATGAGTCTAATACAACAAAAATATCACACAAATTGTTTACAGCGTGATATTGAAATGATAAAGATACATGTTCCATGGGTGGTGCCTGTGGCTCAAAAGGGTAGGGCGCCGGGTCCATATGCCGGAGGTGATGGGTTCAAACCCAGCCCTGGCAAAAAAAAAAATAATAATAATAATAAAATAAATAAATAAAAATACATGTTCCAAGTATCTGAATTGTTCCATGGAAATGTACATAGAGCTATGTGAACATTTTATGGCCATGCATTTTGTATTAATATAGTACTTTAAAAAGTATGTTTCCTTAAATATATCATTGGATTTACCTGGTCATCAATTATCAAAAAAATATTCCTCAGCATTTCAAATACTAAATGAAAAGCATTAGGACAATAATTTTAATTTTACACGCACATATTCTTATACATTTCTTTCACTAACCAATTGTATCAAATACATAGTTGTGAATTGATTATGAAAGACCCAAAATGAATGTAAAAATGGATT
>NW_003852431.1:826735-827945 GCF_000181295.1 Otolemur garnettii
TTAAATTTTTATGATATGAATCAAAGTATGAAAAACTCAAACTTTTATTCTGTCTAGAACTATAATTACCTACCTCTCAAGGTCTGAGTATTTATTACACTGTGTATTACAAAAAAAGTATATTTGACATTGTTAAAAAAAAATTAAATGTAATTTAAGTTACCAGAAACATACCTCCAGCCTGTTTAAAGGTTATTCCTTTCTGCCTCCTCCAAATATTAATACAACACGAAGGTCTCCAATTCTAAGAAAGTAATTATACTTCTCAAGGTATGTAGAAGAAATTTGAGGCAAATAGTATTAGGTAAATATTGAGGTGTAGAGACAACTTCTTGGAGAGAAATATTCAGTCCATCTGCCAGTATTATATTAGCTGCTATAGGTAGTAGAGAATGAAAGCTCACTTCTGAAGACATTACACGCTACAGACCGAGTAATGTTTGACTGTTTTTTCCCCTTTTACTGATGTTTTCCCCTACCATATAACCTTTACTTAGAAGAAGAATTTCTTTCCTCTCCAAACCACCACATAATAGAAAACCACAACAGCTACATAATGTTTACTCCATCTAAAACAAATCCAAGCTCTTTCTATGTTTCTGTCTCTCTCTCTGTATTTCCAGTATTGCTAGAAGGATAGAAATAGGGTTAAATGTTCATCCTTTATTCTCCACCAGCCAGATTTGTTTTGCCCATATACAGAGAGTAGTAAACACAAAGAGACACACGTGCACACGTGCATGCATACAAGCTAAGATTCTAAAGCTTAGACTGAAAACATACAGACCAACAAAAGCCATTTATCAATATATATCAGAGCTAGGTATCACCAGGGAATCTAGGCCTGAGGCATTGTATTCTCAACTAGGACTTTTCCTGGGAACTGTGAATGAAGAAATGGAACAGGCACTGGAAAGCTCCTGGCATATACAGATAGAGAGAGTGCCTTCTTCAACTGTTCCCTTTACTCTGCTTTTTTGTTGTTATTGTAAACTCCATTTGCCACCAAGGGTTCCACCTAGCACCAGCCTCAGGAGTCTGAGAATGTGTAATAAGAGAGAGAGGATAAGAGAGAGAGGAATCACAGACAGCTATCTTGGGAATAGTAAGTGAGGAGAGCAGACAATCTCAAGTGTAACAGTGTAAAAATGTTTGAGTTCAAGAAACACTGAACTGTTAGGTATGATCTTCTAGTAACTCAGACGACTGA
>NW_003852431.1:828123-829295 GCF_000181295.1 Otolemur garnettii
TCTCGTATAAAGTAATGCAACATTCACTCGTGCATGATACATTGCAAATTATTTCTCAAAGAACTACGACAGTGTTTGGGAGTACTCAAAATACTAAAGTTAAGAATAAAATTTCACAATTTTCAAAATTCAATTTTATGTACACACACAAATGAAACATTTTAAAATTAAATGCACAGTTTCAAAAATGATTTTCCATAATTATACTCGGTAAGGACTTTCAGATCATCATGTAAATAGAGTGAAAGTATAGAATCTGCATTATGCAATATATCAAGGAAAAGGAAAATTAGAATGGTAGAAAGCAGATAGGTCCCTGCGTACAAAGCCTGGGGTCTATCTGAAAAAAAGAAACTGTCCTGCATTTTTTACGTTTAACCTTTATCCACAATAGCATAGATTGCCTAAAATGAAACAAATAATTATCTGAAATTATATAACAAGGAGTATCTCGGGATACTTCAATAACTGAAACATTTAAAACAATTTTTTAAAGGTAGTAAAAATAATGACAATTACGAGCTAAATAAGAATTCCAAGAATGAAAGCTAAAGATAAACCTGTTATGCAAACAGAAAAGGAAGGCAAATTCACAGCCAGCGGTCAGCAGAGCACATGGTTTTGTTCTATCGTCTTTGTTTCAATTACATGACACTTAGCTTTAGGTTATTTTTAAAAATGATTTTAAAAAAGAGGGAGTTTTTTTTGTTATTTTGTTTTTAATCTTCATTGAAATCTGACCTGTATTGGCCATACACACTTCTTCAAAATTTTATTATTTTTTCTGAACAACAATTATATTTTAATATGCTAATGTCTCTGACGATGAAGTCTGGAGAATAGCTATTGCTAACGTATCTTTATTGTCTCCTGAGTAGGATGGCAAATGTATATGCAGTTGTCCCACTCTGTCCAAAGCACAGGTCCGACAGAAATGATAGCTTATGTATCTTCGTGGCATCATTTTCTACGGGTCATTGATGCAATAAAAGGATGGGGTAAAAGATTGTGCTGACCCTTCCTTCAAATATTCAGCACATTCTTGTGTAACTTAAAAGGAAAAAAGTTCACAATACTACAAAGTATTACAAAATACAAAGTAAAAAAGAAACACACAAGAATTTTACAACAAGCAACCTTTCCTGCAAAACTTAGGTAACACAACACGAACA
>NW_003852431.1:831309-833834 GCF_000181295.1 Otolemur garnettii
ACTTTAAGGCTTTAAATGAGAATCCACAGTACTCCATTTAGATACCAACTTCATCTGGCTTATTGCTTATTGTTAGTTAGAAAAGAATCATCAGAAAAAATGCTATGCTATGTACTACGCATGAAAGAACCAGCATAATAGAGATAAATATTTTAAAACACACAATCACGTAATATTACAGCAGCCAACACCATAATATACCATGACATACAGTTTAACAATAATATACCAATATGAATCTGATCCATGTAAATAATTCATCAAATGGAAACTTTTGTAACAAAATTTTGTGTCCACTAGAGGAATAAAAAATTAATGAAGAAATTATGAGACTTCAAACTCCAGATCCTAGTTAATACTCAGTGCCTTTCTAGTATTTAAATTATAAAACAATGGGAATACCAAAATATAAGGATATATAGATTTCATGACTGAAAAAATAGTAGGTTAAGGAATGACTTTTACTTATATAACTGAGATTTTCTCTATATAAGCCATTGGCCCAGGTCACCAGTTCCAGAGATAAAACCTGTAAAGATATTTAATGAAGAATGACTTCTAAGGGGAGAAAATGGCAACAGTAACAACCTAATTTATTTGGAAAAAAATCAGAAATGGAATTTTATTCAATATTTCTAATATTTTAGCATACATGTTCAGTTGCAATGGCACAATAGATTATAATGCAGTGGGATTTAAAATTTGCTTAAAATCATTTATCTCCTATTCCTGTGTTTATCTCATTTATTTATTTCCTGATAGATACTAAATCAGAATTTGTAAAAATTCAAGGTTTATTATTTTTACAAATTGTCTTAGTTTAATCTCACCCACATTCTTTTTCTTCCATTGCTTCATTATAACTTCACTTCATCTCCATGGGAAATTTCTTGTGTCATAGAAATACAGGTATTTTCAAATTGAAGGGAGTCTTTCTTTACCACATACAAAGAAGAGCAAAAATTGAACATTGCTGCTCCTACTGTGATGTTTACAAATTTGGCATAGCTATAATCCAGAGTATGCATAAACCATTTGTAATATATTTTTTGCATTTTTTTCCTTTTGTTAAGTCATATACACATAGATCATGAATATGTTTATGCATTTGTGGGATAGAATGTGTTGATATCTTAAACAATTTGGAGAGCTTATAGCCAACTAATCAACATAGCTTTCTCCTCATTTACTTAATGTGCTAAGACATTTATGTTCTATTGATAGATTTGACTTGTACCCTTGCAATAATTTTTTGCTTTTTTGAAATGGTACTTTGAACTGAGCTATCTTTCACATGCATTGCAGATATTGGCATTAGTTAAAACTAGCATATACAGAAGTGTGTAAAAATGCATACTACTGATTGAGAAACCATGCAAAATATCTGGAGATCAGACTTAGGTTAGAATTTTCCATGAAAAATAAAAATTACTTCTTGGGACTATTTTTTTTCCTCTGGCACTGGAAGTAAAGTTGCCTTTAATAGTATTCATACTGACAGTCCATATACTGAATGCTAATGTGATTTTACTTCTAAAATGTTTTCAAATTAGAATTTAATCATATAAAATTTGAATACGATAGAACATATTACGACGTCATGTTTTATCAATATGAAGAACTTAAATCTTTTCACTTACTTGTCTAAATGTTATACTTTCACTGTTTCCAATTTGACAACAAAAATGTAATTCGAATTTTTAGGACAGTATGTGGGTTCTATGCGTATGGATATCCTTATTCACTTTTACAAAGACAAGTAAGCTAACATCTTCATGTTAATATTGTTTATAATGTCACAGTTCACATATTTAAAAAAGATTCGGAATTTTGAAAACAACACATTTTTTAAAAAGTATTTACTCTGCATTAGCATATGACAAAGCAGCTTCAATATCTAACAAATATAATGCATTTTGCATTTCCAATGTATGAAATGCGTTGCTTATTGGATTTTAATTAAATTGACTTTAAATATATTTGAATGTTCAAAGAAATAGCTGCATCAAGTTTATTTATGAGTCAGTAAACTTATTATTTTTATTTACATAAAAATAATTTTATTTTACATAATAAAGAGCAATTCATATTAAGCAATTTGTAATGAATAATTATAGGAAACTACTTTAGTATTAGGAAGTGAGAGAAAAAAAGAGGAAAAAGAAGATCTTTCCCAAATACGAAAAATCTTTCTGATTATATTAGATATTTTGAAATGCTGCTTAATTCTTATTCCTCATTATTTCACATAGGGATCGTGTACTTATAAGGTAATTTTTTTTATATTTATCACCAAATTGACATTGAAATATTTTTATAATATTAATACAAAATTATTTACTATAGTAGTAGTTGTCACCGTGTCTATTTAAAAAAAAACACACAAAATTAACACATCATAATGTATTAACATTATATATTTGATATTTGATTGTTGATTTGAGAAAGAAAATTACAAAAGTTTTTAAGAGAGAAAGAATAGGTAAGTATTTTATGCCCAAAGCTGTTTTAGCAGTACTCCAATA
>NW_003852431.1:836065-840316 GCF_000181295.1 Otolemur garnettii
CACAGAAGATAAAAGGAAATTAGAACTATTCATATTATTAATCATTTTGTAGGAGAGCATCTGCTAACTTTAGAATATTAAAATATGTTGGATAGATCATCTATTTATAGTATTTTTTCCTACTACTCTGCAAAAACATGCCAAATAACCTAAAATATTTTTAGTATACTCAGTGTTGTTTGAATATTACCCCACATATGAATTCAAAATGTATTAAAAGCAAACAAAATAAACAAATATAAGGAAAGTCAATTACTATCTGATTTAGAAATAGAACTCAAATTTTTGATAAATGAATACTGGTCACATTTTTAAGAAATATACTTAAAATTCAATGTCACCATTTCAAAGGATAAGAAAATGTGATAAAGTCAATTAAACTACAATGCTAACACATTCTTTCCTTTTTGAGGAAATCTTACCTTTAACTTTAGTGATAATTATCTACAAATTACCATTTAACTTTTTAAAACGTTAATGCAGAAATAAAAAATACATTTTAACTAATATTATTTTACAAATATTATACACACACTTTAAAAGAAAGATCTTTTCATCTGTAAAATATAGCTTTTGGAGGTGCATAGTCTAGATAACAATAATAATTAATTTCCGTGTTGATGACTTTATCATTACAGTTGCCACATACCCAATAGAGGAAATGTAAAAATCTAAATTTCTTTCAACTGTTCATAAAGCAGGCCCATTGTATTTATATTTACAGACTGAAATTAAGGCAGATACACAAAGTTGCCAAACAACACATCATCAGTCTATGGTTGAAAAAGTAAAATACTTAGAATAATAGAAGAAGGGTTTTGCCTTTTACCCATTGGTTACCATTTGGAATACGGTAACAGCAAATAATTTGCAACTATGTTTTGTCATTTCAGACACAACCTATTTCACCTTCAATGAAGCAAAAAGTACATGTTTACCAAATCAAATCAACAGTAAAATAAACAATCCAACTAACAGCATATTTCTATAGCAAAACTAATTAACATTTTGTCAGAAAAATGACAGAAGATAAAACCCAAAATTCTTTATATGCTATGTCAGTCTTTAGTATTGGAAAAAATGAAAAACACAATCCCAAATGAAAATAATCATATTTGGGGAATTGGGGCATTTCATTATGTTATCTCTTACTTCTTCTAGGTATATAATCAATTTACAAACAACTCATGAACACAGCAATAGTGAAGAATATATGTTCACTACACATTGTTTTGTTAAAAAAGAAATTGAAAAAATAGTGTTGGAAAATCTGTCTCCCCTCTTTTACAAAAGTTTTGGTACTGGCCAGGCGCAGTGGCTAACACCTGTAATCCTAGCACTTTGAGAAGCCCAGATAGGAAGGAACCCTTGAGGTCAAGAGTTCATAACCAGCCTGAGCAAAGTGTCTTTACTAAAACCAGAAAATTAGCTGAGTGTGGTGGTGCACACCTGTAGTCCCAGCTACTTCGGAGGCTGAGGCAGGAGGATTGCTTAAACCTAGGAGTTTGAGGTTGTTGTGAGCTAGACTGAGACATGGCATGACATGGCTCAGTCTTAATTCTATTGGATCACGTTGTATACTTTTCATTTTGAAAATGATTGTCATAATATTTGATGTTTGACATATTTTCATTGAACTGAACTTTTGTACTATTTCCAAGTACATGAGTAGCTAAAAATGGGAAAATGCTGCTAGCATAAGCTGAAATTATAATTTTCCTTCTGTACTAACGTACTTCTTAACTTACTGCTGCCACTTTCCTGATGATGTCAGGAGGATTGTAGACTACGCTGCAATTTACAAAATCACCTAAGTAGGAAAAGTATCTTCTCTGGGAGACTTCACGCCACTGTAAATAGTTAACTTAAACAATTACATTTATATTTCTAAGAAAAAAACTGATATACAACAAACCACTGTTGCCAGTTAACATAAAATCATTCATTTTGATTTTTCTTACAGTTCCTTTGAGAATTTGGGAATTTTTCATATTTAGTTATAGAGAACTGTAGTAGAACTCTACAGAGCATCTGCTACCTTATATATTAAAGGTAAACCATTGAGCTCTGAAAGAGTAAACTTGAGCAACTCTGAGCTCCCAAATTATGACACCTAAATTTCAATATTTCAATATTGGAAGGACAAATTTTATTTTAAAATGATTATAACTATTACTGCCTTCATGGTCCAGCAATATAAATTTACATGACACTGCTACGTTACAACAACATAGAAGCTGCTCATCCAGCCTGAAGGCATTTAAGGTCAAATTTGTTTGGTTAAAAAAATAAATAAATAGAACAGAAATAAAGCTATTCTGATAGAACAGATTTCCAGGAATTAACCTGTGGGTCTTCACTTGGCAAAAGCTGCATTAGTTTTTATAAACACACAATAGTGGCATTTTTTAAACTGTAGGATCTATTGTTAATCAAAGGGTAAAATTTTAAATATATTCACAAAGAAATCATCACTTTTATTTTTCAGATTTTGCATATTTAGGATAATTATTAAGAAATGACAAGTCCTTAGTGACAACTTAAAACTCATGTCCTCTTGCTCACTTTAAGTGCCTGCTTACCATAATATTTTATTTTTATTATTTATTTTTAGAGACAAAGTCTCACTTATTGCCCTTGTAGAGTGCTGTATTGTCACAGCTCACAGCAACTCGCAGCTCCTGGGCTTAGGTGATTCTCTTACCTCAGCTTCCCAGTAGCTGGAACTACAGGTGCCCACCATAACGCCCAGCTATTTTTTTGTTGCAGTTTGGCTAGGGCTGGTTTCAAACCTCAGAATATGGTGCTGGTGCCCTTACCCACTGAGTCATAGGCGCCACCCTTACCATAATATTTAATTATTACATTAAGAATGATGTGAGATAATCACATTTTTGATTTAACAATACAGGGAAATGTCATTAATTTGGCTTTGGATGCTCTTAAAATTCATGTAAGTTAGCGATTAGAGAGATATAACAACTTCTTTATTTCAAGAAAAAGTTGATATGGGGAAAATGATTTCAGCTGTGAGAATTAAACATAATAATACAGACCATTTTCCATATATCGAACCTTGGACACAGAGCTTTTAAATGAAGAGTGCAAGCCAATCCATAACCAGACAACAGATGACTCAAGTGGATGCTACACAGAACGATCCTCCCTAGGGTGCAAATTCGTAAAGACAGAGTTTTAAATATAAAAGTCAAAGACTATTATCTAGAATCTAACGAGTGTTAGTTCAAAACTGTGTATTTTAATATTTGGCACTCAACTGTCAACCAAACAGAAAAACAGAAAAACATATGAAGAACTTATATTTTATGTATTTGTATATTTTAAAGAAACTTTAGCAAGAACAGGGTTCAGTAATATAAAGAAAATAATGTACTGTGAACTTTATATTTTGAAGTGGGAATTCAGAACAAATATTAAATTTGTAATATGCAAATCACATTTGACTTTTGGGACTCTGAGATGCACCCAATGTGACTTGTATTCATCTTTTCTTATTTGTTTATATTGATTATTAAATATACTTTTTCACTTCTTAAAATGTGTGTACATTTTTTGGCACCCTCTGTAATTAAAATTTTATCCTGTGTGACCTCAGTGAACCTCTCATGTATAAGTTATGCTGGCCATTTTGTTAATCAATTAACAAGAGGTTACGCCCACCTCTTATATTTTATTTGAAAAGGTACAAAGATAAAACATTCAGCAATTTTGGTTTCCATACCTAACATGAAGTATTTTTTTAAGTCACCTACACAATATTCATGAAATTGTATTAGTTGGTAACACCAGAAATTATCAATTGTGGTAGAAATAAATTCCTGAGTAAAAATTTGAAATATACATATGCATTTCTGTTACTAAAAAGTGATAGAAATTTGCCATTGGCAAACACAAACATGACTATAAATATGATTCAATATTGAAGCATTACAATTAAATTTGAATTGAATTTATATAGTAATAAGCTAAATATTTTCCTAAAATATATGATCAACACATAGATGGTCTAAAGTAGGTCAAGGTATTAATAAGCCTTCAATATAAAGCACATTTCTATTTGTACATGTGTTAAATTTAGAAAAATAAACAACAGGCCAGGCAGGGCATGGTGGCTCATGCCTGTAACCCTACACCAGAGGCGAAGGCAAGTGCATTGCTTGAGCTCCAGAATTCAAGACCAGCCCAAGCAAGGAGGAGACGATCTCTACTAAAAATAGAAAAACTAAGGGG
>NW_003852431.1:840895-842136 GCF_000181295.1 Otolemur garnettii
TTTTATTAGTAAAATTGCCATGAGAAATATTTGACCTGTGTCTTGTAAGCCAAATGATCTGCCAAAAATAGAGGAAGAAAAAACACAGTATCACATCATTGTCACATTCAAAGATTATACTGCATCAAATTCTATTCCTTCCCCCAATGCAACATTCCTAAAGCATGAAAAAAGTAAAATTGAAAATTCTTAAAAATATTGTAATTTAGGGAACCATGGCTATAACTGGTGTATGCAAATCCTATGTGTATAAGCAATGACTTTTTGATGATCCATCTGTTGTTGTATGTAATATACTCATGAAATATATATGGGTGGTCATACAAAGGTAATAAATAGAATTAAAATTAATGATAAAAATGTATAATTGTCAAATTCAATGTTAATGTATCTGAGTTTATGCATGTAGATATTAGGCAATCATTTTTAGGCGGATGACTGATGTCTATTCAACTAATTTTATTGGCACAATTTTTATTGGTGAAATAGTGGAAAACTTCAAAGAGTGTGAGAAACCTTATCAATGAGTAAGAAGTTAATTTGATAGCAAACAGTTTAATTACTACTTTTACCACATTTTATTCTCTTTTAAAATCAATTAATTATCGGTGTCTGGAGTGCAGTGTTTAAATCTGTTCTTTTGCTTTTTCTAGTTGCTTTTACTTAGTGTAAACTTTATCCTTAAAAGCAATCATACCAAACATTTTGCCAGGCCTCCAAATGTCTTAATTTGGAGTCCTCTGAAAAGTGCAAGAAGAGCATATTTCCAAATGAAATGACAGCATATTTGTGATCTGCTTTATTTTCCTTTATTTGGAGTCATTTGATTTTGGGAACCATCTATTGAGCTCTTGAAATTAAATAGCCAGTTTTTGGCATTGCAAACAAGGACTGAACTATTTTCACTCTTTCCCTTGCCCTACTAAAAATAAGAGAGAAGATAAGAAGAGAGAAAAAAGAGGAAAAATGAAGATATAAGAAAAAAGGGAGAAATAATGTTGTAGTAAAATTATGCATATTGATTTGAATATTTTGCCAACAACACAAGAGAATAACAAGAATAGAATTAATGTGAAGGCAGGAAACTGCAATCTTAGATTAACTTATTAAATTATAGCCTTTTTCACATTATGTGGAGATGTTCTCATTGCAGTCTGTTTTGATTTTTTAACTAGGATGAGAGAATAGTGATGAAGGACAGATTTGGATACCCAGGACATTTGCCAATGTCTCTCACTTTT
>NW_003852431.1:842767-872622 GCF_000181295.1 Otolemur garnettii
AAAAAAAAAAGTTGAACACTTTAGGAAGGCAGCGTAAAGGTAGAAATTAACCACCTAAAGAGAGTACACGTGAAAATTATATGAAATAATACCGGTTTGATAAAAATAATTTTTTTAAACCTTTGTAAATACATCATTCATCTTTCTTTGGAAGTTACTTATGCTGTCCAGAACTACATCTTTAATTACAGAGAATTCTTATCTTATTGTTTTATGCATCAATTTGGAAATAAACCTTATATGGAGGATTCCATTTTACATTAATATCTTATAATCTATAAAACACTGACATATCTATATATAATAAGGTTGAAGATGAGATATTGACATTGTTAAAAGAAAAACAAATAACTGAGCTTGTGAAGGATAACAATCCCAATTGCAAAGTCAAATGCTTCTAAGGTATTTATTTTTTCTTTTCTAATCCTGGATCTAATATAGAGGAGGTAGATGAAGAGCAAGAGATATATTTTTTTCTCATGATAATATCATGACATTATTAAGCTTATTCCTTTCCCCTCTGGAAAAAAAATGGAAGGGAAAATGTTGCAAAGAATATTGATAACTTACTGCACTTGGTCAATGTAGCACTGTATTTTTTTTTTTTTTTAACCCTCTGGGAAACTGTTACCACCTGTTCGAACTAAATTCAAGTAGTTACTGTCAACTTACTCGTGGGTGAATGCTGCCTCTTTGTGGCAGAATGCCATGGAAATTGTTCCTTAAACACAAAGTTCATGAACAGCCCTTGATATTGTGCACATTCCAAGTGAGATTATAGGGAGATCCACCAATAGCCTTGATGCGCGTGGCTCTACAAGTCTAAGAGAAACTCAGACATTTCTTATCCTTAAATTCTAACCTAAATTCACCAGCAAACCTTATTCAGAGGAGAGCAGCTCATATCCACCAACATTCTGAGCATCTACAATATAGATCAACTTTACATACACTATCCATCATAGTGGTTAGTTTTACAAAGTTAAAATATGAAAACTATGGAAAACATAGACTAAATGAATACCCATATGACAAAATACATAATATTGAGAGAAAAGTGAATATGCAATCGATTACTTACCATGCTTCATGTGTTAGGGGAATACTTCAGTAAGGAAACAAGGTGTACAACTGAACTATAATTAATGAACAGTTAAGCGGCACAACAGAAAAACATACTTTCCTGAACCAACAGAGGCATAAATTACATATGTATATATTTATATTTTAATATTTTGATAATTAGGGGTCAATGTTTTCTATCAAGAATAAAGTTTAGCTACTGCTGTTCAATTGGTAAGAATGGAGATTCCATCAAACACACGTAGTTAACTTTTTTGCACTTTAAGTAATCATTACTTCAATCCCTCATATTTGACATAGTTATCAAGTGTTTATTCAGAAACTATTTAAAAAATTACATGTGCTGGGGTACATATGAGACTGAACAACAGAACCCTCATCTTACAGAGATCCTGGTTGTGGTTATCACCATTGCTTGCTGCCCACAGGAATTAAGACAGACACTGTATAGAGACTTGTTCAGTTCATCATTTTGGTCTTCTGAGGTGCCAGTACATGTGGATCTGTACAAATGCAACTGGGTTTGGTTAAATAATTGAAAATCGGCTACAATAGTAGTCAAATCAATATATCATTTTGGTTCACTAATAAAAATATTGTTAAATCTTCGCTAATGAAACCAAAACCTTACCCACAATTCTCCCTTGCATGGCCCAATTCATTGCCCTATATATTTTTTCCGTGATACATTGGGATACTATCAGCTTTTTTATTTTCAAATACTGATCCAATTGGGTGGGTTGCATCGGCTTATAAAGACTTTGTCCTTAAGTACTCAACATTTTTAAGGATTTAAAATGTCTTCCTGATATCACTTCAGTTTTGGAAACGCAGATCTTAGTAACAGTGCAACACCTCTGCGAAATCATAGGCTAAATAGTGAAGGAACGAGGAATGCTAAATGTGCATATAAAAATAGGTGCTACAATAAAATATTTGTATATTTCATCAATAAGTTATTTTGACTAATCAATTATGGATCATATAGCTCTGTAATTTTTAATGATTTGTCCACATCTATGGTGATCCTTTTCAAGATCACAATACATTTTTTTTTTAATTCAAATGTCCAGAATGCATACAAACACATCCTTTAAAAACAAGGAAAGGATGAGAAGGAAGGAGGAGGAGGAAGCAAAGAGGGGGGAGGGGAGGGAGAAAGAACAAACTTCCTATGAAAGTTGGGGTGTGCTAACCTCTCCACAAAAGCCATTCAGACCCACCATGGCTTAAAGGGGGGAGAAAGGGAGGTGAAGGGAGTAAAATGAAGGAAGAGAAGAATCTATGCGCTGCCATCTTCCACCATTCTTAGCACTTCCAACCACTACAAAAAATGACTGCGACCTTTGAACAAGTCACCCGCGCAGCAAACTGCCCTCGTAAAGCCCTCCTCCGCTCCTCCCCCACGAGCCAGAAGAGAAAGCGATGTGCCCAGTTTACACAAACGTTTCCCATGTGTAAAAATTAAAAGGAAATCGCACACCCTTTCCGTATCTTCTGCCGAAGCTGAGAAATCCCGTGCCAAGGCACTTCACCCTAAACGCTGAAACGACACAGTTATTCAAATGTGTTCACGTGTGTGTCTACTTGCTTGTTTTAAATGCAAAAGCTCCAAGGGAGTTTCTTTGCTTTTAGAACTGGCTAAATGTGGTCTGTTTTTCCAGCACTTCGAGGTAGTCCGGCTCAACGTTTAGTTTTGCTTTTAACTCCAGGTATTCGTTCCGGTTGGGTTCTACAAAGACAGCACTCGGGGGGCTATAGAGCACCGGTTCCCGCAGCCTGCTGTCCCCTGCCCCCGGGTGCAAATACTGATGAGGGCGCCTCAGGTCATAGTTGGGGGAGAAAGTGTACGCAGCGGGGCTGCAGGGGAATTTGGGATATTCCGGGAGGCTGTTGCCGGCGGGGGTGGTGGAGCAGTGTTTATCTGGTTCTAAAATGCCCCTGTAAAAACGGTCGGCGTCCTGCACCGGTGACAGCAGGTCCTCCCGGGGCTCGATGGTGCTGACGCTGTAGGCGGGGCTCCGCAAGTGGTGGCCTTCCAGCCTCTCCTCCTCCGCCGGCTGCAGCTGCAGCTGTGGCGGGGGCTGCGGTTGGGGCTGCGGTGGCTGCGGCGGCGGAGGCTGCTGTTGCTGCAGGTGGTGGTTGCTGCTGTAGGTGACCTTGAGCTCGTGAAGGTCTTTGTAATCCTCCACCGAGTTGCCCTCTCGCGAGCGGTAGATGGGGTTTTTGCACATATGGCCCAACGGATGGGGAATGTACTCGTATACGTGACCTGCCGGCGTCTTCACCTTGGGCAGCGCCGACCCGCGGTGGTGCACGTGCGCGTGCGGGTGGCCGCCCGCTCCCCCGCCGCCGTACACGCTGTACTGCATGTTGAAGGAACTCACGTCGGAGTTGTTGGTGCTGGTGTGGTCGCTCTGGCTCTTCTTCCTGCGCTTCATGACCAGCACGAAGAGTCCGGCGGCCACGAAGACGGACATGATGAAGACCAGCAGGAGGCTGAGGATTAACACGGACAAGGGCACCGACGACGCGCCTCCGCCTGCACCCAACCCCGCTGGAGCCCCGGTGCTGTTCAACCGGACGGCAGGGGTCACAGCGCTGGTCCTCGCAGGAATCGGGACCGAGGAGGGTGTGGGCGTGGGAACCACCACGTCTGAATAGTCTGGGCAAAGCAGCTCGGACTTAATGGAGCGCATGTCGGTCTCGGCGAATTTCTTCGGGGCCTTGCAGATCACCTCGTCCACTAGGACGCCCACTTTGAGTTGCTCGACCCACAGCTTCATGCCCACCACGTCGCAGGTACAATCCCAGGGGTTGTCGTGCAGGTCGATTTGGATAAGTGACTTAAGCTGGTCCAAAACTCCACTCACCGGCAAGGAGGCAAAGTGGTTACTCCTCAGGTTTAGCCTGAGAAGGGTCAGCCCAGAGAAGACCCCTGAGGGCATGGCCTGCAGGAGGTTGTTATTCAAGAATAGCAGCTGGAGGTTGGGGACGGGATCAAAAGTCCCAGACTGAATCTCCCGTATGAGATTGTACTGCAGGAAGAGATACTGCAGGCTCTGAAGGCCATAGAACAGCTCTGGGCTCAGCCTCTCGATCCTATTGCCATTCAGGTAGAGGCGCCTCAAGTTGGTGAGATCCCCGAAAGCACCATCCTGAATCATGGAAATACGGTTGTTCCCCAGGTGCAGAAGGTCCAGCCCTGTGGCCTCCAGGAAGTCTGTCCTGCGGACGACAGCAATGTAGTTTTCCGTCAGATACATTTTCTTGGGATTGTAGGGCTTAGGCTGCAGCTCGGCAATGCTCTCGATCTTTCGCTCCTGGCAGTTTACGTTGAGGCCCAGATCAGAGATCTGCAGGTTGCAAGTGCACGCGGTGGGACACTCCAAAGGCACCGGGGATTTGGTCTGGTAGGCGATGCTGGGGCCGTAGTTGCTGTAGCCCAAGTCCTTGGAGGGCTGCCGAGAGGTGGGGCGCACCCTGGGCTTGTTGGGTTGGCGAGTCCCCTTAGGGAGCTTCAAAGGGGGTTTGTAAACAGCAGAGGAAGAAGTGGCCACGGAATTCACTGAGGCTGGGGTGGTATGGGAATACCCCGTAGTGCTCAAAGGCGTCTGTGGCCTCATCTCATAGTCAGAAATAAGTTTCCTTGGGCAAAGTTCCTGCTTGGATACCTCATCCAAGTCCCTGCCGTGTAATCGGAAGGGAGTTTCACAAACCACATCCCCCACCAGGGCCGAGTAGCTGATGCTATCCAACCAGTCTTTCAGAGAGATCAGCTCGCAGGAGCAATTCCAGGGATTCTCCTCCAGCTGCAACTCTACAACTTTATCCATGTGCTGCAGCAGCCCCACATAGGGCAGAAGTTTCAGCCGGTTCCCCCGGAGGTCCAAGTGCGTTAAGGGCACAAAACGGAAAAGATTGTTGGGTAAACTGGACAAGAGATTGTCATTGAGGATCAGCACCTGCAACAAATGCAGTTTCCCAAAAGCATTGGGTTCAATGACGCTGATGTAATTGTAATCGACCTGTAGGTACTCCAGGTTCTCCAAGCCAAGGAAGGTATCATCTCTCAGGATTTCCAGTTTGTTATTGTTCAGATGCAATCTCCTCAAACCCCGCAGCCCATGGAAAGCCCCTGTCTCAATGTCCTGGATAACATTGCTACCTAGATGCAGAATTGAAGCCCCGGTGTAATTGACAAACTCATTGGGATAGAGACGGTTCAAAAGGTTTCCGGACAACAAGAGGTGGTAAATTGGGAAGCGAGGTGGGCTAATTTCAGAGAGACTGATGATCCCCCGGTTTTCACAGCTCACTGTTAAAATGCCGTCCTTTTCCTCACAAGGACATGCATTGTCACAGATTTCCCCATAATAATCGATGGTTTCTGCACAGGAAAGGACGAGAGATGTTACAGCAAATGCTAGAGTCTGCAGCATCCAGCTATGCATTTTTCTGTGAAGGTCCTGTTCCAGAGTTACTGGGGGGCAGCAAGTGTGCATTTTACCTCCTGTAAGAGAGAGAGGAGACAAGGAAACAACAGAATATGACAAAAATTTCAGGAATTAGAAAGCCTAATGTCTCCTTTAATAGTATTACTCTGAAATCCAGAAGAAGGGGATATATAAATGGCAACCCCCCACCAGTGGAACAGGGACATTCTCTGGATTTTATTAAAATTCAGATACTCATCTGGATTTAAAGGTTGATTGCATTTTATAATGAGCACACCACAAACATGCTGCTCTTTCCAACAGAAGGGCAGGTTAAACAAAGTTCCATCTCTATGTTCTTCTCTGCTCCCCCCTTTTCAAAACCAATCCACAAATATACATAAAATGGCTGTCAGTTTAGTTTCATGGTTCTAATTTAAGAGAAAAGAAGCCCCATTTTACACGGTTCCCCACCTCACCTGGACCCAGCCCCCCTTCCTTTCTCTCAGAACCTCTTCAGTTAACAGTTCCCCATTAAGGTCTCCCATTTTGACAGGAAGGCAGAAGCTACAATACTTGGGCTATTTTAAACCATCTCTGGAAATGCCAGGGTGGGAACCTAAAGAATACTTTTCAGAGGCAAAAAGGGATGTAAGAGAATGCATCAAAAGGAGCCTGAGAAGCTCTTAAATCACCAATTGTCTTTCAGCGCTTTGAGAATGGAGAAAAAGGAGAGCGCGGTTGCTTTGATGGTGGACTTCCCTACCACGCTGGTGAACACATCAGCGTCCTAATTGCATGCACGGTGCCACTTAGCAGCGCTTCCCTGAGAGCGCCCTGAGACCACTTCTGCTCATTGATCATGTCAGCGACGCTACCAACACGCATCTTTAAGCCACTGAAACAGTTCTGCACGGTGGATTACAAAGAAGTCAGGGAAGACACCCCCAGTCTCGGAACACCTACAGATACCTTGAGTTTAAAAAGGACGTGCCTACGCTCACCCAGAATCGGCTAGGAGTAAACCAAGGACCAGCGCCGAAGCCTCCCTTACCTTGGGTCCGCCTCTATTTGCCACGGTATGTGAAACTGACCCTCATGAATTAGCAAGGATTGGATCCGCTACCGCCACAACAGCATCATCATCTTTGGAGTTGCTTATTACATTTTATTTCAATGCCCCCTCCCCCTATTTTTTTCCCTCAAGGAAAGGGCGCCTGGGGGGGCTGATTAAGAGGCAAAATGGAAAGGCGGAAGGCAGGGACAGCAAGTGACTTAGGTCAGTGCTTTAATATCCGAATTGCATTTTGCCAAGGAATCAATCTCTCCCTCCCTCGCCCTCCCCCATTTCTTTCTTGATTTCTTTTTGTCCCCTTGAAGGCTTCCTTCGACTTCCTACTTCTGGTCAACAGCAGCACTCTTAAAGGAAGGGCATAAATGGAGTAACTGTCTTAAAGGAAGGGTATAAATGGAATGCGAGTGTGTGAGTGTGTGTGGCGTTGGTTAGCGAGCGGAGCGGCGGAATGGGAGGGGGCATTTGATATTAATGCTGGGCTCTGGGAACCTATGCTTTTTTTTTTTTTCTGGTCAATCTTGCTCTTTCTCACTACGGAATTCTGATGTCGAATCACAACCCCAAACTAAAGCCAAGACGTTTCTGAGGCAACGGGTTCAAGCCTGGAGACCTCATCCCTGATCCCCAAGTCGACTCCAGCCCGTGTTATTAAACGCCCCTGCAATCACACGCACATGTGTAAGTGTGCCTTGGAATCATTCACGTGTGGCCACCCAGACGTGTCGAGACGAATCGGAACCACAGGTATAAACCTCACAAGTATCCTCGACCTCCCAACGTTAACAGCAAATGTCTTCCCAGCTTAAAAGCATCAAATACATCCCTATTGAAAGCAAAAGGTTTACCTTGAAATCTCGGTTCTCCGCTGGAGCAAATCTGCACATCCATTCAGCGGGGTTGGGTCCCCTTCCTCTCCCTCCCGGTGCTTCCCCGCCCCCATTCGCTTCCCTCTGCATCTGAGAGCCCACTGCAAATTGCGTCCAGCCAGTATTAAACTCGAGCGTTTACAACTTTAATTCAGTTCTGGTTTGCAAGGGTCGAAGAGCTTCTTCCCCCCCTACTCCCTTTCCCCTCCTCCTTGCCATCAAATGAGACCGAAAATTTGAGAAAATAAAGTTGAATGACCCGGGGAAGGCTGACGTTCTCACTGGGAAACGCACCTCCGATGCAAATTCGCGAGTGCACCGCATATTCTCAAATTATCAGATCTTTATTTTATTTTCTTATCTTTCTTTTTGCGAGCGGGGGCGGGGAAATGTATTTGTTTTCCCCCAAAGAATTTAAACACTGGATCACCGCCCTGAACAACCCTGCATTAATCAGCATGGAGCCACCCAGGCTGGAGCCCAGCACCCAGGCCGGACTGAGGCTCAGGGCACAGCTGCTCCAACAGCCGCCCAGGCAGAAGCACCCGGAGTTCCAGGACGCGAGGCTCCCCTCCCCCAGCCCGCCCCAAAGAGAAGGAAAGGAGAAGCAAGGAAGAAGGGGAGGGAGGAGAGGGAAAAAAGCCACCAGGCCACACATACACACTAACACAGGCGCGCGCGCACACACACGAACCTCTTTTGCAAAGTAAACGCAGACTTACCCCGTCTCACATTTCCAGGGCCCACTCATCATAGCCACCCTTAAAAAAATAAATAAATAAAACCTCTTTGGGGTGTGCACTGGGTTTCTGAATCCCAGGCAGGGCGAGGAGGCAGCGGGCGGTAGGGTCCGAGCGGCTGGAGGAAAGAGACGCCTGGACACCGCTAGCCGTGGCCGCCGCCGCGGTGGCGACCGCGGGTTCCGGGGCTCTCCAAACGACTCTCCCGGGCTCTCTCCGCGGTAGTCGGAGCGGGCAGCAGGGTTGGGGGGGTAGCGGGGGGCGATCGAGAGCGGCGGGATGGTAACGCTGGGGGAGGGGGCGGCCGAGGACCCGTTCCGGAGGCGCCTCGCGGTAGGGGCCCGGAGCAGGAGCCGGGCGGGGCGACGAGAGGGAGCTGTGGGGAGGGGAGGCTCGAAGCGGGAGGAGGGGGCTATGAGAAGGCTGCCTGGCACCACCGGTCCCGCCAACGTGACGGTCAGCCCCGCCGAGCGCTCGCACCAGCTCACTCTCATGCTCGCTCACACACTCGCTCCCATCCGTGCTCTGGAGCGATCGCAGGGTCTCCGGCACTCATCGCTGCACCCCACCAGGCGGGTACTTACAGTTCCCATCTGCACAGGGGGCAACTTTCTCCGACCCAGCCGTGGCCGCCGCCCCCTCCAGCTACCTCCAGCTCCAAGCACCCCCGGGCCTGGGTTCACGCCGGCTGGCCCTCCCCTCCCCCCTCAGCTCTCCTACTCGCCGTCTTCACCACATTCCCCCCTGGTCAGTGGCGCACGCCCGGGGACAAGCCAGAAGAAGCGGGTCGCGTGGGTGTGCATGCATCTCCCGCCTTCTTCTTGCAGCGCACACTGTACATGGTAGTGAGGGGGCGAGCGAAGGTGGCACCGGCCCCTCAACAGCTCCGGCGGCGGCGGCTGCAGCTCCTGCGCTGTCCTCCGCCCCCCGTGCAGCAGCGACCACCGTGCTTGGGATCCAGCCGCCGCTGTCCCCGCGCCGAGCCCGCCGCCGCTGCGGCCCCTAATTAGTATTTGAAAGGCTCCCGCATCCTTCTGGCCGCTTCTTCCCTCACGGTCTTTGTAGGATTTCTTTCTCTATCCTTTCCCCAGATGCGGCGCACGATCGTCATTATTTGGAACTCTCTATCTCCCACATCCTTTGGGGGGTCTTGGGGGCAGCAACAGCGTCGTTCTACGCCTGTGGCGTGTCCTGGCAGCCCGATGTCTCTAAAAAAAACTCAGAGAAAGTCGCGTCTTCCTCCCGGGCGCTGAGGAGGTGGCAAGTCGGTAAACATCACCCGGGTCTCTGAGACAGCTGCTCCAGAAGGGGTGCAGGGCCCCGTCCGGGGCACTTGTTTATTGTCGCGCCGCTGGTGCGAGCCAAACTGCAGCAGACATGATGGGCCCGGGGCGAAGCGGCCGCTCGGTGACCGATAGATGGCAGCCGAGGGCGAAGACGTCCCCTGGCTAGGGCGGCGCAACCGGAGCCCCCCTTGGATGTTCACATTCGTAGGAGACAGAGGAGTCTTGGACCATGTGCGTAATACCAGCGTGGGACTGTGCAATCTTCGGATTGGGGAAGGGAGGAGTGGAAATAACCCCGACAGTGCCAAGCTTGTTGGTGGTCAGGGACAGATGATTCCTGCTCTGTGCGGATCGCCTGACTTCCACCTACCATTTAGAATAATAGAGCCCATGCTGCTGTCTCATGTACTCACTGTAACGGACTCTGGAAGAGGGAGTGGTTCATCTAGGCTGCAAACAAGGGCTCTACTTTTTTTTTTTTTTTTTTAAATAATTATGTTTTATAGGTATGTCTGGGCAATACAAGGAAATGCAAATGACTTTTACAGAGAATGTTTGTGAATACATTTGGTGTGTACTAAAAAGCTGGAAAACCCCTAAATAAATGCAGTACCGATAGAAAGCGAGTTTCTTGAAGAGTCACCTGCTAAACTCCACTAGCGTCATCTCGACAGTAAGTATCCTAAGTGTTCCTGGTTCTTTCTGTTAAACCAGACACCTCTCTCCCTCAAAGGGAATTTCTATATCCATAAGACGTGTTTTCAGCGTTTGTAATATTGGACCCACATTCCATCCCATGTATCAAAGAAAAGTTGGCCATAATAAGTGGGCCAAAGCAGTCTGAATGCACATGTGCCTGTTTCTTTGATAACTGGGTAGTTTCACCATGATAGTTGGGTAGTTTCATTATTTTAATTAATTTTATTTTGGAATTAATTGTATCTTAAATATGATTGACATTGGCTTGTTCTTAGTAATATTTAGAATATTGCTGTGGCATCATATTCTGGTTAAACGTATGATTAATCTTAATATAGATTCTGATTATATACATAAAATCTCAGAATATATACGTATATATCCAAAAACTGCATCATTTTTCATCCTCTCTATGTGTTAAATTGAAGGATTTATCCTGAGGTGGTACACATTGCAGTCCCCTGAGGTTTTTTAATATTTTTGGTATTTCCTCAAACTCTGTTCAGCAACTTTTCTTTAAGCCATACCTCTATACCTTGGCAATAATTTTGTTTATTTTGTTTACGTTTTGGTCATGTACAAGGAAGAGGAATAAAAGAAGTAATATGTAATGTCAGGTAATGAAAATACAATTCTGTATTATAACTTTCTGTTAATTTTAGAAGCATTTGGCCTAGTACCTAGTCCCTAGCTACAGGCACATTATAAAGACAGAAGTAACTTCACCCATAAGAGACTTGTAACTCTAGCTTTTATTTATTGCATGATCTTCTCACATGATATAAACGCTTTACAAAATTTCTTTTTGAGTGTAAAATCACTTTACTATCTTCAAAATGAAAAAGTAACATGTAGATTTAAAATTACATATTAATTTTAAATCTAGAAATCTTCCACATAGAAATATTGATTCCTATCAGAAACATAATTTTCTAGTTGATTAACTAGAAAAGTTCTAAAAGCTAAAAGAATTTCTTAGTCCATTTTAGGAATTCTCATAGTAGATGAGAGATAGTTATTTTATTATTTTCCCAACCTTCACAATTGCATTTAGTATCAAAGTTGTATTTTTAGTTTTGCATTATTTATTTTACATATCTATTGTATTGAATAGAATACATTTTATTCAAATAAGAAGCAATAAATGTGTTTGGAATTAATTTAGGTTATAGTTTTTTAGAAATAACTTATGCTGATATTCCGGATTACTTTTGTGGTTCAAACGATGAGAACTTTCTACCATTAACTCGACATTGGGGATAGCTGGAGACGTCACCACTACTTTTACCACTAGGTGGCTCTGTAAGATACTCTGCTAGAAAGTAAATCTTTGGAAAATAATTGTGATAGGAAGAGAGCAAAACAGAATACAGTCAGAAAAGCATCATAAAAATAAAGAAAAGCCTACTTCATTAACCTTTGGATGTCTATTTGATTTGAATGTTCACTATTTTCTGGAAAAAAATTAATGAGTCATGTAAATGTAATGAAATTTGAACCAAAACTTTTATGCACGTGAACAAATCATATATGTTTTACTCTACTAAGCAACATATAGTTATATGACATGTATACATGTTTACATGCCATAATTAATTCACATAATTACATAAACACATTGGATACTAGAAAATGAAATTTTTGATAAAATGGGACTTCCCAGAATTAAGGTCATTAGTACTAAATTAAGCATTATTTGATTGAATTAATCTGAATACCTGATAATCTTTATCCACCTGTTTGTGAATGTAATTATGCATATTATAATTAGCGTATGAGCTGCTATTATCATAAATACATAATCATGTGTGGAAATATATGTGGCAATAATTGATCTAGTTGTGCCTAAAATCTGATACTTATTAAAATTTAAATTCAAAACATAAATTGCATACTTGTCACTTGAAACGTGTTTTTGTAATTTATTATATTCTAAAATTATTGTTTTAGTTCTTTATGGACACATGGAAGGAATTCTTATTTTAAATGCATTGCTTAAAATATTCTATCACATTTTTGTATCACTCACTGTGTGTTGTCTTTAGAATACTAAAATGCTTAGTCAAGAATTATAGCTTCTCCTGAAGCAAACTATTAGGGAATATAAGGAAGGAAATTCTTTGATAATTGTGCAACTTGATAGGTACTGATCAACAACATTGAAACCTAAGGCGGGTAAAGATTGTAGCTCTTATTTCTTTTTGTTAGTGTAAGTGGTGGGTTAAAATTATGGTATTCTGATGCTAGAGTGAGAATGCTCCATTGAGATTCCTCTAAAATTAGATCTAGTAAATTACTTTTGTGCTAGTAATAGCTAAGATTTGTGTAAACTCATTTTAGGAGTGGCATGATTTTCATATCTGTTTTAAGAGGTGTATGCTTTTAAAATCTTTGAAATTGAAATGTCTCTCTCACACACATCATATCTCTAAAAGGAGAAAATAAAAATTTCTGTTGGGAGGAAATATGAGTCATCATTTATGATTGTTTCTCAATGCCATTGCTAAACTAAATAACTGTATACTATATGTCTTTGACATTCGGTCTGATCCATTTGGGATTTCAACAATCAAAAGCACATGCAGTGATATTAACATATAATAAATGGCCAGATAAACTGATAAATTTCACTGAAATTTATTCAGTTATTAGTTATATAACAGTCTTAGAAATATACTCCAAGAGGCATTACAAAAGGATGTGCCTAAGGTAGATAATTTTCCTCCTTGCCTCATGTGGTTCGTTCTAAATTCCCTCTGGTATTTTTTGATAGAACTATATATAACCAATTGAAGGACCAATTGGAAATATCAACTGTTTTAGAAAGTGCCATGCAGATGTACCAAAGTAAGATATATAATGCTTTATGTAAGACAATTTTCTTTGTAACAGATTCTTTCATTTTAATATAATTAAAAAGAATTTAAATGTCAGACTAAAAGTTCTATATGTTCATCTATACCTTGGGATACTCTTCTACCTTGAGTAATAGTTTGTATAGGAATACTATTTTGCTGTTATTGGTTGAGTATAGAGCATTGAGAGAGAAAGAAAAGGAGAGAGAGAGAGAGACAGAGAGAGAGAGAGAAAGAAAAAGGGAAGGGAGAAGAGAGAGAAATTCTTCCTGGAAAGATAAACACATGCAAATGAAGGAATTTTGGTTACCTATTGGAGGAACACTGGGAGTCTGGAATAAAATGGAGATATATTTTTAATCATAGACTCTTCATTAGTGCTCAGAATTTTTAATTTACAAGCATATCTCCAGTAGAATTTTTTTTAAACCGTGTCCTTGGAATATAAGGTACTGTTTGAAAGAATGATGTGAGAGTGGATGAAGAGTTGAAGTTGACTTCCCTAAATGAATGTCTATCCTGTAGTTCTCAAAATGGTGCTATTTTTCAGAAGACACATTAATACCAGTGGAAACACCGAACATATTTCTAAACATGAGCACAGATTAGTTTAAATAATTTCTCTTCATAATTCATATGTAATATTTAATTCTAGCTATCCATATCAACGGATAGAATAACAATTAATAGAAACCAGCTTCTATTATCTTCACTATTCAGAACCATGCTGTGTATTGGGAACATTGGCTTTATTTGATACTCTGGTGAATGAAGGGGGAAGATCAAAATGATTCTGCAGGGAAGATAAGTTGTACTTGAACTTGTCAGCAGTGTTTCTTTACTGCTATCTACAGGAAGATGAGAGAGTATGTAATTGTGACATATTTTAAATATACATATTATCATCAGACCCTGTTAGAATAAAGGCTGTTGTCATCTGGCTTTAAAATATGCACATTCCACTGGAATAGAACCAGTTTCATTATGTTGTAACATTAGTTTTGTCTTTTTTAAAATCTTCTATTGAGCCATGCTTTGTCTCTTGGCCCCACTGGTTCTTGCTTGTCATGTATTTTTTAGAAAACTTGTCCAAACAGACATTATGCTATGCCTATATTTTCTGTCATTTTAGTTTTTTTTTTTCAGAGAAAAACAGTCAATCATTCTAAAATACAGTTTTATCACAAACATTTCAAGAGAAACATTGGTAACATGGCAGTGTCTGAATTGTACTCCGTTCAACTTTGTCAACCAGAACCCTTCATTGAACAGTTGACTTTTGTAATCTCTCTGTAGCCTTTTCCCAACTCCAAAACTTCAGTTTGTACTGACCATTCATCTATCAGGCTTTTCGTTTTCTTAAAAATCTCTTATTCTGGAGAATTTACCTTAAGTCCTTTTCCCATTAGGAAAAGCTTTCCTGTTCCCTCTAAGTAACTTTGAGACCAATTTATCTAAAAATTCTCTTGCATTTATTAGCAATTAATCTAGCAGAGTGTTCTATTTCTGGCTTTATGTGCTTATTTTCTTCCAGGCAAGGTTTTTTTTTTAGCTAAAAAATAATTTTTAGTGTGCACATTATCATCAGAATATCAAGAAAAATGAGCTCCAGAAATGTGTTTGTTTACACAAAAATACTTGTGCATTTATTCGTTCAATAAATATTTATGTAGTAACTATCATGTGCCAGAACTATCTCTTATAGTTGAGATTGAAACAACTGACTCACATTAGGATGATTAGAACAGTATTATGAATTTCTGAGGGATAACTTACATAGTATGGTCATTTTAAGAAACTATAATATATAGAAATACTGTTGGATAAATTCCATTCTTGAATAACTGAGTTGTAGCATATATGTGCCAAGCCACTACAAGAAACTAGCCAGCAAACTTTTTGTGATAGCAGAAATTATTTGTGAATAATCGGATGCTCATGGGCCACAAAGGGCTGCCTAACAATTGAGATGTGGACAGGGTGACAGAGAAGCTAAACTTTTAACTGTTTGAATTTCGTTATTTATTCATTGGTTCGTTTTTGAGACAAAGTCTCACTATGTTGTCCTAGGTAGAGTGCCTTCCCGTTACAGCTCACAGCAACCTCCAACTCTTGAGCTTAAGCCATTCTCTCACCTCAGCCTTCCAAGTAGCTGGGACTACAGGTGTCTGCCACAGGCCTGGCTATTTGCTTGTTGCAGTTGTCATTGTTGTTTAGCTGGCCTGAGCCGAGCTCAAACCCTCCAGCCTCGGTGCATGTGGCTGGTGTGGTAACCACTGTGTGACGGGCACCTGTGGCTAGTGGCTACCATATTGGACAGTGTATATCTAGAATATAAATTCCTGGAAGACTGAATATATGTTTCTTGTGCAATTTCTGGGATACCTTGGAAATTCAATCAATATGAACAGCTGCACTCATAAGTAATGATGGTGATTATGACATACTCAATAAATAAGGACAATTATGATTCACATTTGGCAAGAGGCATGATTTTCATTCTGTTTGGGATCTCTATTCATTTCTTTCCAATTGCATTCAATTGAGGGCCTTTACCTTTCTTTTAATGATTTCAAGGCATTCTGCAAGCATTTCAACGTTCTTCATTACACTCTCATTATACTCCCATAAAGAAGGAAAGGTAGATTATTTTAAATCAATACAATTTTATTAGAAGATAAGTGCCTTTTTATGCATGGTGAAGTATTTTCTAAAGTGCTTTTCTCCAACTCACACAGTGGGATGTTAGTAGAACTGGAAAAGAAAATTCTATATAGACGTTTTGATTTAGGAATTGTCTAGGATATGTTTTGTATGCAAAAAACTCAGAGAAAAAAAAAAAAAAAAGAAAGAAAAACAAAAACTGCATTGCATCTATCTTAATACAAAAACTTGATTCTGAAGCTTTGTGGTGCTTTGTACAATTAGAAGGAGAAGATTTTCAACAGCAGATTATAGTTAACTTATTATGTAAATGTGGCCTCTTATTTACATGTAAATATTAGTATATCTTAGCTTAAAATAAATGATACAAAGATTTAGTAACGTGGTAACCAGTCCAACTCACAACAAATTATTATAATTTCTCAGCTTAAATTTTGTTGTTTTTTCATCCATCTATCTAAAATATTAGAAACATAATTGATTTGTACTTCCAATGTTATACTTCTCCCATAGTCAAAATCAATGTAACTTCAAAGGGCTCATTAATTGCTTAAGGGCTTAAGTGCAAAATAAGTAGAAGCCACCAGATCCAGACAGTAAAGTGTTTCTTAAAGATCTAGAACCCATTCTTGACTCTGACTTTGTATCAATTGTGCATTTGCATTTATAAAGTACTTCCCCTGAGCAGATGACAAAGTTACTGCTCTTTCTATTCAATGGACCATATGACCAGCACACTGGTTAATCAAAAGGTATATGTTAGAATGTAATGTCCTTGGAAAAATATTAATGATATTATTTGAATGATTAATGACAATTATTATCTTTAAATTATAAACTTAAAATTGTTCATTTCATCTCATTAGTTTTCTTTATTTCAACAAATACTGGTAATTACATGCTAAATTTTGAAAAGTTACCTCTGTGAAAAAGAAATATGTGCCAGCTCAGCTTTTAATATTATGTGGTACATTTTTTATATTGTGATTAAAAATATTCCATTCATCAAATGAAGATATTATAGTACCATGAAATTCACAGTTACTGTCACATAATAAAATTACAATGTATACTGCAATTTTAAATGATTATTTATTCCAATGAACGAATAACCAGCTTGTATTAGGTAACTGGTAGAAGATACGTGATTCATTCAATAATCAATTCAGGTCTTTAATCACTATATTAGAATAGTAGTTATTGTTAAATGCAGACAGACTTTTCAATCACTACCACTGTCACTTAATCATACATTTGTTTCTAGGTATTATTATGTTTAATATACTTCATTATAGCATTGATATGGAAGCATTTAGTAGTAATATACTACATAGAAACAGGGAGGCTTAAATTGATTGGACTCAATGAATATGAAACCACTTGCCTGGATGTTTAACCTATGTGATGTGATTTTCAGTCCAAAGTTAACATAAGAATCTACAGGCAATTTACACTTTATAATTAAATGTCAAAGGTAAATAAAATGTATACATGAATATGCTCATTTACTATTTGCTGATCATTTCATGTAGATTGCCTAGATTGTCTTCTTTTTCTTGTTTGGAGTTCATGGAGGGTACAAAGAATTAGATTACACTGATTGTATTTGATAGATAAAGTCCACCTTATAATTGTATTCCCCCCAAAAGGTGTGCCATACACCGTGACCCTCCATCCTTCTCCCTTCCCCTCTCTCCCTGATCCCTCATTCCCCTATTACCCCCACCTTGTATTAGATCATCTACTTCCTTCATATTAGATTTGAGAACACTGGATTCTTGCTTCTTCATTCTTGTGATGCTTTACTAAGAAGGCATTCCACCTCAATCCAGATTGTCTCATTTTTATTTAATTATTATAATGATTTCATGAGATGTTCTAATTATATACAGATGAAAAAGTGGAGTTTCAAGATAGTTGGTGATAGTTCATATTGCATAAATACTTTTGAGAGCAGAGCTACACTATGCTATGAATTACAAAGACTGTCCATATCTATTTATTTGACTGAAATATCCTAATTCAAATGAATACTTTTGGACTTTTACCTCATTTTAAACAAAAGATAAATATAATGTGTATTAATACGTAGTAAGGAGCTTAATAAGGGATTTGTTATTTGTATAATGTCAAATGTATTTTGTGAAATCAAACCATTAAAATATTTTCTAAAATATTAATACATCATAATGCTCTTTTAATTAATATAAAATATATTTAAAAACTGAACATGAAACATATATGAATAAATCAATAAACTGTCTATATATTGTTCTAACTTAGGAATATCAAGAATATTATTAACTAACCAGAAACTGTTGCCACAGTAACTCAAACGCATAGGGTGAATTAAAAACACTTATTGCATAAACACAGTATACTTTTTCCTTAAGTAGAAAATGTCTCTAATAAAATATTTCCTGTCTTTGAGTTTTTGATTAATTATTAATAATTATTTTACATTTAATAGACCAGGAACCAAAGAAAAACTAATATAGCTCCTAAAATATCAGTAGTAAAATACAAAAACATGGTTTATTTGAGAAGGAATCACATCAAATTTGTCATGTATAATTTCAGAGATACAACCTCACAGTGCTTTGTGATATAAATCTATAAAAATAATTTAAAATTGAAAATTTCATGACTCATGAAAATTTGATGTTCTAATTTTTTCATAAGTACACATAGAATGAAGTGATCCCATTACTGATTACATTTCCAAAAAAGAGAAAAAAGTCACTGTAACGTATGGAAACATTTATCATAAATGACTACTATCTACTACATACAGCTAATTTTATTTTTTATTTTTAAACATGTGACAATCTTACTGAATGCAAATGTCAAATAGTCCAATTTATATGAATGCAATAAGTTTGCTTCCATAAAACTAAAAAGAATTGTGTTTGTGTATGTAGTATTTCCTCTGTGTAAGTATAATAGTTATGGAATAATTTGACATAATTATGAATTTCCAAATCATGAAAGTTCATAAACATTTGATTCATCCTTGACTGTCACTTCATCTCTTTATGCCTATGTTGAAATAAATATGTATGTAGAAAAATACAAGTATCTGTCCACCTTCACAGTTCATGACGTTTCTGACCACCTCCTCCTAATACGCGCTCACAGAGCTGGCAGGGGCACTTGAGAATGCATCTTGGCGTTCTTCCAGAAACTCTGAGTCAAAGAGCAATGTCTGCTTTCACAAAGAAGCATTCACGGCTGTCAGAAGTTAAATGTCCATGGGACTCGTCCTACAGCTGCAGCCCTTCCAGTACACTGACAATATCTGTAGAAACTAGAATTTGATAACTATTTTTTCCATAGAAAAAAATTCACAGAAGAATGATTAATCTTTGCCTGACCGATGATAAGTAATTATGCATTCACAGAACATGAAGCATCGTTGCCCTAAAACATTACTTTGCCTGCAGTGCTTTTGTAGATAATTTCGACTGCCGCAGAAAGTACTCTTCCTGCTATAAACTGTCAATGAACTTCTTGTAGGCAAACACCTGCAGACACCTGCTGGCAGTGGGTGCATAATATTTCGGATTTTAAAAACTGCACCATAAACCAAATTTGCAAACCAGTGTGGGGTGTGAGTGTGTGAAACCACCCACGACTGAAGAACTACATACATGGCCAGGTATTTTGTGTTTCCGTGTATGCTTGCTGAAATGAATAGACTAACTTTTCTTTTTAAAAGTGCAGTATAGCTGATCAAAGGAATACAAAAGCAAGATACCTTTGCAAATAAGGTTTTTAACTTGGGATAATCTATCTGAATTTATCACTAGAGATGTTTTTGGGAAAGATAATTACCGTATTGAAAATATTTAGCAGCTATATACTTTATATGTCCATGGGCATAACAAATCATGAAGACTTTGAATCACTTTTTATAAAATGAAATTTAATATACCTTTTGAAAATATCTGGAAAAGTCTAAGTGGAATTTTAAAATCTCTATTTCTTTAATAGTTTAGGTATGAGGTCCAAATGGATGTAAGTGGCTTAGCTCACATTGGATAACTATTCAACTTTATGGTTGAATGGAGGAATCCATTTGAAAATATATTGGTTTTTAATTGTTAATATCACTTAGCAGATCAGTAGTCCCTGAATATAGAGATAAATTTCTTAAAACCCAGTGAATTTTTGAAGAATCACATTAGGGAATTTTTTTAAACACATCTTAAACTAAAAATAACTAGATGCATTTTTAAAATTATTTTTGAGTTTGTTTTAGAGTTGTTGACATGATGAATGATGGAAAAAAACATATATCCATTTGTGCTGAATATTAGAAGTGGCAGGGTCCTGAGAGATCATTGTGTTCTACACTCTAACTTAAAGGAACCAGACAGTGTGAGTCTTAAACAAAATGCCACTGCTAGTTAGTGGAGAATTGGATCAATCTCCCAGTTTTCTGACCCCTGGGTCAGTGTACATTGGACTGAAGGAAAGTGTGTAGATAAGTTAATTTGATAACTTATTCTAACAACCACTTATACTAAAAATAAAACACAAACTAGCTCAGGTCTCCTGCTATTTTGGGCAGCATTCCATGTCATTTGCATAAGACCTTTCAGGTATGGAATGGATTATCATAATAAATTCAGCTTGGATTATTGAAGAATTTTCTCACACAAGGTGAGCAATAAGTACTGGGTTAAATTGGAGTCTTGCCATGTGTGTTCAGTGACAGGAAAAATGTCAAGCCAATGGGTTGGTGGAGATAACTTTGTGGAGATAAGTAAAATTTCCCCATGATGAAAGGCCCTACACGTTGTTTTTTTTTTTTTACATGTACATTAATTTATGTGTGATAGTTCATATTTAGGGTATCCTCATTTTTATCAGTGCAGTCATCTGTACACATCTGCTATTAACTAATGCACTACTACTCACTTTATTTTGGATTATTTTGATGAGTTTGATAATATGTTAATAGAAGACAATTAAGCAAACTCTGTCTTCCCAAAGAAATTCCAGAAAGGTCATTTAAAAGAAAGCTAATAAAAGTCTGAAATATATGTTGTTTTGTTTTTCTTTGTAATCATGACTAAGGAAAAAATAATTTAAACTAAGAAAGGCTTTCATTGCATTTTTCTGTCCAATAATTCTTTATCAAAATATATTTATCTGATGTTTTCCAATATAGAGGTATGAATACTTTTTGATCTTGCTGAGGGTTTTCACTAAGCGTGATGAGAGAGTGCAATGCGTAAAAACAGACATTTGAGTAAACGCTCCTTAGAATTCCAATCCCATTTCTACCTTTTAGTAACTGTTTAAAATATTGATTAATGTATTTAAATTAGTGTTTCTGTTCCCTCATCTATAACATGTGTATAATAATAAAACCTACTTTTGTGTGAGGATTAGTTGGGATGATCCACACAAAATGCATAGCACACTTCCCAGCACACTGTAAGCACTAAATAAATGTCAGCTGCTATTCTTGTTTGGATGTTATTATTGGTTCTTACAGGCACTGATATAGTTTGAGTCTATTTGGTAAAGAGAACGGTTGGAGAAGGCAACATATGATCTCAGCGGTGTTTTTTTTTTTTCCAGAATAGAAATTATTCAACATAAGTTGTACTCATTTTCAGCCGATCCTGATTAGTTATGGATTTATAGCACCAAGAGTCCTCAATAAGATTAAGTGCTTGCTGGCTTGCAGATTTCCAGAGCTCTTTTTGGCTACTGGAATAAAAAAAAAATGAGAGTGCTTGCCAGACAGCACTTCCTAGTGATGGATTTTATGAAACTTGTGCATTCATATTGTTCCAAAAGATCTGGAGGACAGAATAGAGGAGAAGCTACATTTCTGTATTTTGGATTTAAAATGTCATAAATAAAAATAAAACAATTATTGAAATTGGTGGTATAATTAAGTCAGGTTTAAGTGTTAAACATTTTGAGGCACTAAAGAAGAATTATAAACCAATTCTGAAAATTATCTTCATGAAGAAAGTATAATTTAAAATAAGTCTACAGCATCATACATAAGTAGGCAGTATTTAGATATGAAAGTGAATGTTATTTTTACTGAAAAATAAAGGAGAGAAAATTTAAGTCCTAAGGATATTAAGCTTCAGTGTAAATCGCTCAATTTATCTGGCATAGAACGTTATGTATACATATCCACTAATTCAAATTATCTTCATATGTAAAATTTATTAGTTTTCTGAGTATATGTAATAAATGTTATGGCGTTATGTGCTTATTTAAATTTATTTTTATTTTTAAATTTTTTTTTAGAAACAGAGTTTCACTTTGTTGCCCTCGGTAGAGTGCTATGGTGTCACAGCTCACAGCAACATCCAGCTCTTGGGCTTAGGCAATTCTCTTGCTTCAGCCTCTCAAGTAGCTGGGACTACAGACGCCCACCACAACGCCTGGCTTTTTTTTTCTTGCAGTTTGGCCAGGGCCGGGTTTGAACCCTCCACTCTTGGTATATAGGGTGGGTGCCATACTCACTGAGCCACAGGTGCCACCCTGCTTATTTAAATATATATATATATATATATATACTTTAGCATATTTATTTTTGCTTGCTTTTTTTTTGCTATTTTTATTTATTTATTTATTTATATTAAATCATAGCAGTGTACATTAATACTATCATGAGGTATAGTGTACTGTTTCTGTATACAATTTGAAATACTTTCATCCAATTGGTTAACATAGCCTTCATGTCTTTTTATTAGTTATTGTGTTAAGACATTTATATTCTACAATTGGAGAGATTCACATGTACCCTTATAGGATGAACCATAGGCGTGTTCCCACCAATCACCCTCCCTCCACCCACCCTCCCACCTCCCCTTCCTATAGTTTGAATTCTACTTAATAGTTTTTATTATTTTTGTAAATGACTCTATTGAAGAAATACTTTAGTTGAAGTATAATTTTGAAGCCAAGATCATGACCTTAAATTTCCAATATAGAGATAAAGCCTTATTTCTTCTTAAAGAATATATTTTGAACACGGTTACTGTATTTGATTTCACAAGGATTAATTTTGGTCCAAGTAACTTATATATACTACTTGTCACATGATGGAAGCTATGTGATAACTTTATTGCCCTAGCCAGATTTCTAGATGAATGGCCTCATTTTTATACACATTCACATAGGCACATATAGGCAGATAATGAGTGAAAAATTAAAAATGTCTATGCCATATGTGGAGCATACAATTTTGAAATATCAGAGAATAATAAAAATAATAAAATGTACTCACCACGAATGGCACCCTGAAAATATTTGTCTTTTTTCTCTTGCTGTCAATTTCAAAAGACATTATCCACATATATGAAAATTAACTCTTCATGTCCTCTCCCAAATTTGTAATTTCCTTGATGGTGTCAATATTTATATCTCCCAGCAGTAAAAGTATTACTGATAGACGTTCACATCAAAGATTATGATTTTGTCATACTTGTACATCAATTGAAATAATAATTATTAGTGTGTTCAAATATTAGCAGACACTTACTACTGTAATGACATCTAATGATTCATATTTTACTGCATTTTGGGAATTCAGATGTTTATACACTATTGTCTTGATTGTGTATATTAAGGTCATGTCTTGGCAGATAGTTTGAGACACTGAGCTTATCTGTTCCTTTTCTAAACCCTAATTGGAAGGTTTACTGTGGGTTTTTTTATTATTATTTTGGTTTTTAAATTTTGTTTTCAATTTCCCAGTCATACGAATGAAGAATAATACAGTCACTGAAGCTTGTTCAGACCAAAGAGGAACAATCCAGAGGTCCCATAGTAGTTCTTGAAACCCAAGACCTCTTCCGATCATCTTACCAAGAAACACAAAAGAAAACAAAACAAAACAAGAAAAGGGAAACAAATAAAAGAAACCACTTGAGATATACACAGTGATGTACATTTTGATTGGTGGGTAGTAGGTGAGAATTGAAGTCACTCTGTGATGGTTGAAAAGATGGCAGAAACCTTGCAACTCTTAGGAGCAGTTTTAGCGGTTTTCCTTTGCTTTGAGTAGTAGGTGACTCTAAAGTGCCTGATGCTCTGTCCTCTGGAGTTCCTGAATTTGCAGAGTAACGTTTTAGAATAGTTTGTTGCATGGTTTCATAACATAGGACACTTTATAATGTGTTTATGTTTGTTTTAGAACATTTCCAATTTTGATGGTATTATACAAAATAAGAACTGGGTGTCTATGAACAAATGCAGACTATATAAAGGTATTTACAGTTTAAGAGAAGACATAGTTACTAGGTAAGTGTATTATTATTATTTAAGAAAGCTATTGCATTAAATGGACATGCTAGCTCACCCCTGTAATCCTAGTACTCTAGGAGGCCCAAACAGGATTGCTTGAGCTCAGAAGTTCAGTAGACCAGCCTGAGCAAGACTGATTCCAAGAGTTTGAGGTTTCTATGAGCTACTATGATGCCGCAGTATTCTATCCAGGATGACAGAATGAGATTTTGTTTCAAAAATATAAATAAATAAAAAGAAGAAAAAAAACTATGGCATTTACATTAGCAAAAAATAATGCAGATTTTTTTCTTCATAGAAGAAATATAAGTTTAAATATAGATCTTTTGCACAGCAAAAAATCAACAGAGCAAACAGATAGCCTATAATAGAGAAGAAAATATTTGCATATCATACATCTGATAAGGGGTTAATATTCAAAATATATAAGGAACCCATACAAATCAGTAGAAAGAAAAAGGAAAAAAAAAAACAAATTTAAGTAATGAGCGAAGAATCTGAATAGGCATTTCTCAAAAGAACATATACACAAGAGTCAACAGATACATATTTAAAAAATGTTCATCTAAGCATCAAGGAAATGAAAATCAAACATTCATTAAATATTATCTCAGTCCTATTAAAACTGTTATCATCAAAAAGACAAAAGATAAAGAAAAAGTTGGTGAAGATTGAGAGAAATGGGAATCCTTCCTTGGTGGGAATGTAAATTAGTCCAATTATTTGGGGCAACAGCATGGAATTTTTTTGAAAAACTACCAATACAAACACCAGGGGACCCAGCAGTTCCACTGTTGGGTACATATCCAAAGGAAATAAAACCAATATGTCAGGGCTCCCTACATGCTGATGTTTATTGCAGCGCTATTCCCAGTAGGTCAGGTATGGAAGCAACCTACATGCCCATCAGTGAATGAATAATGGCTTGTGTACAATGAAATCATATTCATCCATAAAAAAAGAAATATTGCCATGTGCAACATCATCAGTGAATCTCAGAAACATTATCTTCAGTGAAATAATCCAGGCACAAAAAAAATAATGCTGCATAATTTCATTCACACATGGAATCAAGAAGTTGATCATATAGAAAAAGGGAGTAGAATAATTATTATTAGAGGCTGGGGTGGTTAAAGAGGAATTTTGAGAAGATGTTGGTCAATGAATGGGAATTTACAGATAGAAAGAATAAATTCAAGACATGTATTGTACAACATGGTGGCTATAGCTAATGACAATTTTTTTTTTGAAAAATGCTAAATAAGTGGATGGGAAGTTAAATATTCTCACTACAAAAACAATATTTGAAGTAAAGTATTTGTTAATTAGCTAGATTTATCCACTTCACAATGTATATATATATATTTCAAAACATCGTGTTGCCATAAGAAATACAATTTCATATATCAACTCAAAACATGAATAAATTTTAAATAAATAAATAAATGCATCTGAATAAATTTCATAATCAAATATAAGATAAACTCAAAAGTCTTTAAGTTGCTTAATGAATGTTTAATCTTTCTAACCTGTCAGTCCTATCGTCTGTATGTACTTTGCCTAACTGAGGAGAGCAGGCATTGCAGACACTTCACTTTTGGTTTCACCTGACTTTACTATGAATTTTTTAGGTCAATCTTTAAATACTACAGTTCAATCTTAATATTTTGCATTTGCTTTTGAGGGTTAAATTATTCAGCAAGTTTTTCTAGCCACCAATGACATTTAGATGCCTCCTCATAATATAACTAACTGGTTTGTTACTGCATGCTGAATTATTTCATTTTCTTACTATAACTTCTTTCCCTTTTAAATTATAAATTACGGAAATAATACTGGCAGGTTTTCTTTATGCAGTAATTCTTTATAAAAACTATGTCGAATCCACATACTCAATGGTATAGTTGCCATTTTTTGTAATGTTGTCTGATTCTTTCTTGCATTTGATTTAAAATTGGGGCAAATATTAGAGGTTAATATTTTTGTATTTGATTACTATTTATATCTGAGTCAGACACCTTGAAATAGTTTCTATATTATGTGCTTTGATTAGATAGATATTGTTGACATGTTCATCAGAATTATTCATGAAATAAATAAAAATACTTTTTTCCACCTTGTAAGTCTCATGTCTACTGTATACTTTATGAACTAACACACCTTATGTGTGTCTATATCTTCAAAAATTAAATTTTATAAATCACATAGCAACTATTTATGAATTACTTAATATGTATAGGTTTGCCTTCAATTTTCATACCCAAATAACCAACAGTGCAAGCCCTCACCTTCAGTGAGTTCATGTTCTATTGATGAGACCTGGCTCGGCACCTGTGGCTCAAGTGGCTAAGGCGCCAGCCACATACACCTAAGGTGGCGGGTTCGAATCCAGCCTGGACCCGCCAAAAAACAATGATGGCTGTAACCAAAAAATAGCTGGGCGTTGTGGCGGGCGCCTGTGGTCCCAGCTACTTGGGAGGCTGGGGCAGGAGACTCGCTTGAGCCCAGGAGTTGGAGGTTGCTGTGAGCTGTGAAGCCACGGCACTCTACCCAGGGGGATAGCTTGAGGCTCAAAAACAAAAAAAAAGTATAAAAGTATAACTATTGACGAGACCTACACATAAATATATATATGTGTGTGTGTGTGTATATATATATGAAATGTAGTGAATCACATATGTATGGTTCAACGAATACAGAAAGTTACACTAATTGCATAAAGACTGTGAGTTAAAAGTAAATTTTGATTAGATCACCTCTAATCATGAAAACATCTAATAATTTCAGAACAGATAATAACAGAACATAAACATGTATATGCATGTGTTCAAGTGTATTTCTGAGAGAGAGAGAGAATATATACCAAAATTTCAAAGTGAAAATTAACAAAGATCTTTAAATTTCCTGGCTATGACAGAAGAAAATTAAATCAGAAAAATACTACTCAGCCATTAAAAAAAAAAAAAAGTTATCTCAAGAATGGAAAAACTAACACCATATCCACTCACTATTAAACTGGAATTAACCAAAGAGCACTTATGCGCACAGATGGAAGAAAACTCAGTGGAAATCAAGCAGGTGGGAGGCGGGAGGAGGGCAGGGGTGAAATCACCTAACAAGTACAGCGTACGTTTCTGGGGGAAAGACACACTTATATCTTTGTCTCCAGTAACACAAAAGCAATCCTCACAAGCAATGCTTCTGTATCCCCACTATACTCTGAAATTTTTAAAAAATTATCCTTTGAAGGTTTAAAAATATATAAGCATATGTACAATGTAAAACAAAAATGCTGAAAGACAAAAATCAATTTAAATAATTTACAGTACCTATGAATGCTTTCCTCCAAAAACATTTTGTTAAAAACTTAAATTTTTTTTTTTGCAGTTTTTGGCCAGGTCTGGGTTTGAACCCGCTACTTCTGGCTCATAGGGCCAGCGCCCTACTCCTTTGAGCAACAGGAGCCGCCCAAAACTTAAATATTTTTTAATACATTAAGTTTTAAAAGAGATTTATTGTGCTTCTAATGTGGTTAACATTTACTTAGTGACTAGCAGTATTTTGACTTCACAATTTACCCAAAAGTCAAAGAGGAAACTTCTCTAACTGTGCAAATAATAGAGTAATTCAGCGGCAACATCCCCAGAATACTTTAATTTATGAAAAAACATCAAAGAAAAGAACTTAAAAAAAATACTGTGCTCTATAGAAAGGTGGCAATATTCCAGGAGGGAAATGAAAATAAGGCTTTTGTATTATTTTTAATGGTAATAGATGTTAGAAGAAATTGATAGTTCTGATTTGAATACAGTTCAGATTTAGGAGATGTTTTATTGTGCTATTAATATAGTAATATTAATATGGGTTGGAAGAAATTCTTATTAATGGATTTGAATGTCATTATAGCACTTGAACTTGCTTTTTGGGAAGTTATGGGTGCAAAGAATACATAATATTAGAGGGAAAACTGCGTACTCTGGTCTTAACTAAATCACCCTTTCAATTCCTTTGTTTTACCCTTAACCCTCACTTTCCTGGGGGTTGTAAAATTATCCTGGCTTGTCTTTTGGAAATTAGTGTCCATGAATTAATCATACATTTTCAACATTAATATTAAGTCTTAACATTACTGAGCAACAACATTACTATAAACATATAGAATAGTAGGGTATAGTGTTTCTGAAAATGCTGTTTTTAATTATGTTTCTAAATTTTGGATGTTTCATATGTACTATAGAACTTTAAAAAAGCAAAACAATCTTATATTCAAAATTTGAAAATGTATTATTCCCTCCAAAATATAGAGTTACCAAAATAAGTAATTGGTATCGGTGGCAAAGTTTTGTTTATCAGAATTAAATAATAATTCACTTTTTTTAAAGTGTGGTTTTAAGAAATCATATCAAGATGAAAGGTACACATAAGCTATTAGTGAATCCAATTCGGAAAAAAAAATGACAAGTTAGAATGGTTTTTGGGTGAAGGTGAAACTTTAATATCAATTGTTTGTACATAGAAATGTTTCACTTTCCTCTGAAAATATTTCTGCAAACTATGCCAGAATTTAAGTAACAGAAAGGAAAACAAGTTGGCATTTGTTTACTAGTTAATATCTAGGCCCCTAGGATTCCCTGGATTTTTATCACCTGGAATGAAGGTAAGTGTAAAAAAAAAAAAAAAATCTTTTCTTGTTTTGGTTAAGTCCATGCCAGTGATGACAATTTGTATCTTTAGTTTTGTAATAAAAGTTCTCTAATTATATTCTAAAGCCATTAATAATGGTCCTTGGCTTTTTCAAAAAAAGAACTATTTAAGTATAAACAGAGTAACAGTGAGAAAAATAAAGAAGGAATGTAAAAAAGTGTGTTTGATATATAATCACTAAAGTATGAAGCACTTAAAATGGTTAATACTTACATGAATCTGTTATTTATGCGAAAGAACCTTGCCTAGAAGCTGTCAGTTTTAACATATATTGGTCAGATTCACCTTTTATTAAATGATATTGAAATTACCATATATCATTTTTATCAACAAATATGTACTTATAATGATGTAAATATATTTGATTACTTTTATTGAAAGTTTTAAACATGTTCTCATAATTATGTAAAAAATAAAATACAGTTTCAGGACCCTGTAAGTTCATGTCAAGGGGGAGGTTGAGCCCTAGAGACTGACTCTAATACCTTGTCCAATTTCTGTTTCTTAGATTATAGGTAAACTTTCCTCCTCATTGCTTTTGTTATGTGTATGTCGAGGAGAGACTAGAACCCAGATCACTCACTTCTAATCACTGATCTTTGTGGTATAGTTTGGGTTCTTCCTTTATTGTTCTGTACCTAGCTCAGCTAGATGGTACATCTTCAGTGTCGAATGTTAAACATATCTTTTCTTAAATAAAAAAGTCCTCTCCAACTAATCAGATCTTGTAACTATACGTGAAGCCTTATGCACGTATAGAAGGATGTTGGAATTCTGTTAAGCTTCTCTAAACATTGTCTATACAATTGATCCCAGATATCTACACTTGGGTACACTGAATTCTATTCTCTGGAATCTGTGGTCCCAAGCTACATTCCTCAAACTGTGCACTTAAATAAGCTCTCCTTAACGTAGATTCTATTCTTTTGATTATTTTAACATTTACAATTCATGGCCTTCACAACGTTCATAATGTTTGTAACTCCCTGTACTTATTTTCTTACCCATTTCAACCATCAGTATGAATCTCTAAGATAAAAATTTATTTATTTTTTATTTTTATTTATTTATTTATTTATTTTGAGACAGAGCCTCAAGCTGTCCCCCTGGGTAGAGTGCTGTGGCATCACAGCTCACAGCAACCTCCAACTCCTGGGCTCA
>NW_003852431.1:872759-880555 GCF_000181295.1 Otolemur garnettii
CCTTAGCCACTTGGGCCACAGGCGCTGAGCCTAAAAATTTATTTTTAAAGGGAAAACCGCAAAATCATTCCAAACTTAGAAATAAGCATTGATTTCCTAATACTATCAAATATCAAATGTTCAGATTTTCATGATTGTCACACAATTTTTTATTTTTCTCAAATTAACATCCAAATAATGTCCACGTATACCAATCTGTTGACTTGCTTTTAAGCCTCGTTTAATCTGTGTGCTCTTATCCTAGCAAGTTCTCTTTTCTCTGTCTTCTTTCATTCTTTCCCTCCCTCCTGCCCTCCCTCCCATCTCTTTGTTTCACTTTTCTCTGCAAACTATCTGATGAAGAATTTGATTCAAACTATTCCTCTGATCTAAACCTTGCTGATTGACCATTGTGGTGTCATTTAAGATGCTCTTTGTTCCCTTTAATTTTTGTAAATTGGTAGTTAAATCGAGAGGTCAGTTGGGACATTTTTAAATTCCACCAAAATAATGAAGGAAAGGAAGGGGAAGTACTGAGTATCTGGTAATTCTCAAATGTAAATTGGATGCATAGTTCAAGCACCATACTTTACAGAAGATGAAACTGATATCCACATATATATCAAAAGTCATCAAACTTGTAGATGGCATAGTTTCTGTAGAATCTATGCATCCTATACAGAATGAATAGAAATAGAAATTTCAGTGAACAGCACTCTGCATCCAAAATAGAGCTGCAGGATGTGTAAAGAGAGTAGCAATTTGGATTTTAATGTTGTGTCCCTGGTATCATTCACTGACAACGTGACATCAATAGGCAAGTTCTCGATTCCCTGCACCTGTGAAAACCAAAAGAATGGCTATAACTTTTTTTCCATATCAAAAGCATGGACATACTATGTACAAATATTTAATGGAATAACATTCAATCTACTGTTAAATAATGCAGTGAGTTAATCTGGACTGCCAAGTGCCCAAATGGAATTTAACCATTGTTTGGAAATGCAGCATTGAGAGTCTCACAAAACTAGTAGGAGCCAGGGGATCTTTTACAGTGGGGCCTTCTGACAGTTTGGAGTGCCAACCACTGTTGGGTTTGAAGATGTATTCTGGGGAAAGCTACTAGCTAAGATTCTAGGTGCAAATTTTGTTATGTTATTCCACTCTATGAAATAAATTTGTAGCAAGAAAGCATATTTACTAAAAATTTCACCATAAAAAATTGTTATTTAAAGCTCATAAATGTCTCCTTGTAGATTTCTTAGTGGATAAACTTTCTAGGGTCATAGGCCATCCTAAGGACACATCTATTGCATTAAACTCTCCCCTAGAACCACAGTTTCTTAATTTATCAATGAAGTAAAAATAATAAATGAAAAAAAATCTCTGTCTTCTAGTTGTTAAAATGCCTCTGCTTTCTTATCAAGTGAAGAAAATAGGTCAAGAATTATAGAATTAAAAACAAATAAATCAAGGACCATTTCTGTACAGAATTAAAAGCAAATAAATCAAGGACCAGAATTCTGTGAATTCTGGCATTTAAAAGGTCAAAAAGTCCATGGACTCCACATATTTTCCCTGCCATGTTAGATCGCAACATCAAAAATTCAATAATTTGTGTCAAAGTATTCCTTTTAAATACCATCTGTTAAAATGGAAAGAAAATGCCTGGTACTTGTTTGCCATCCTTTATATCACATTAATATTATAGGATATATCAGAATAATTAAACATTTATACTCAACCTCTGGAAATGTACGACAAAAATACTAAAACATGAGTTAACCTTCCAGCATGAGTTCTCCTTGATCATATAAGTGATGTTCAGAATGGAACTGGCCACGTGTAAAGTGGATTAGATACTGTTGCCAAATGGTTGGCAAGAATTTATAAAGAGAAGGAAAAGATTATTTTAATCAAATTTGTCTACTTCATATAGTGCTCTTATATAAATCCAGGCTTTATCTTTCTGGGATCCCTTCAGTTAATCAGAGTTGACTTCATTGACAGTTCGCTCTAGTTAATTACCACAGTGTTTTAACTGAATGCCCCACGGTATTGATGTAGTCAACGACCAATTCAAGCCTCAGAACACTAGACATCTAGGCAAAACTATGAAGACAGTTTATCAATATCTAAGACATTTATTATTTTTTAAAAAATACTACACAAAGTCTATAGGTCCCTGGATATTGGCATGACAATATTTAAACATGATATTAACAGAAGATTTCTTAAAAATCAAACATAATTTTCTTATTGATTCTCATACTATGTACTTTATACAACTGACCTATGCTTTTTACAGGATAAATCTCAAGCGATTTATTTTACATAATACTATTTAGAATTTTAAGGTAAAATGTGATGATTTAACAGTTACTTGGGTTTTGAATAACCCAGGATAAGATTTTCATAGATAAAATTTTCATAATAAGATTTTCATAGGATTGTGGTTAAACCCTTGCCCTGGGCATCAGAAAACATAAACCTATATTTTCAAGTTGATTACCTGGGATCTGTGTGACCTTGATAAGATAGCTTGATTACCATGAGAGGCTTTTGTTATTCCACATCTGATAAAGCAGTCTGCTCCTCCCCAGCCTGCAGAGGAGGTTCCTCTCTCCTCATGCCACCTGCTATCTATCATCCCTCAGAATATGGTTCTACAGTCTTGACTTGTAGTTGTCTGGTCTGGTCGTGCTGTCTTCCATTCAGGCCATTCACTTGATTCTCAAAGGAAAGTTTCTAGGCAAGATCCTGAAATATTCTTCTTCTCCTCCTCACTTTTGCCCTAATTGTACATCAGTGTATATTTTAGTACAGATATCACAGGACAAAAATACTAAAACATGAGTTAACCTTCCAGCATGAATTCTCCTTCCGTTCAGAATGGCACTGGCCATGTGTAAAGAGGATTAGATACTGTTGCCAAATGGTTGGCAAGAGTTTATAAAGAGAAGGAAAAGATTATTTTAATCAAATTTGTCTACTTGATCCTTGATTTATTTGTTTAGATATCTTTAGATATCACTCCCTCCCTGAAACCTTTTCTGATTCTCCTCTTGGTTTTATCTTGAGGTGCCTTTGGGTGATCACATATCATTTAGATGAACATAAGTCCTGTGTTTCCAGATATAGCCCTGGTTTATATCTGTTTTGTTAACTAAGTTAATACTAGTGATGACTTTTGTTCCTTAGTGCCCGGTTTACATAATAAATTACACATTTGCACCACACAACAGCTTCTATTTATTATTGTCTTTCCAGTTATAACTTTGTATTATTACTGTCAATTTATGTGACTGCTTTCTCCAGGAGAGTATATGATTCTTAGCATTAGGTGAACTGTAACTTACTGGTTTGAGTATCACCAGAACTTTTAATTAAGTGTCTAGCTCTTGGGTTTAAGTATCAAGGCAAGGATGACCTTACATTCAAAGTTTCTGTTGTTGAAAATATACAACTATTAAAGTTCATACTTAGGCTGAAAACCAGGGACATATATGTTGATTATATGCCATCATTAAAAATAAGGCATTAACACTAATGTGTATTTATTTAGAAGTCATATGAAAACTATAATCTCTTAATCTATTATAAACCTCACAAAATATATTTACAAAATAAATTCAAAAACATAAAATAACTAGTGCATCTAACGTTTTCCTACACTTCATTGAGTTATATTGAGACCCTCTTAGGATGTGCTGTTACCATTAGATAAATGAAAAAGCAGGTGTGTGCCAGGCGTAGTGGCTCACTCCTGTAATCCTAGCACTTGGGAGGCTAAGGCAGGTTGATTGCCTGAGCTCAGGAGTTTGAGACCACTCTGAGCAAGAGCAAGATCCCGTCTAAAAAAAATAGCCAGGTGTTGTGGCAGGCATCTGTAGTCCCTGCTACTTAGGAGGGTGAGGCAAAAGAATTGCTTAAGCAGAAGAGTTTGAGGTTGCTATGAGCTATGACTCCATAACACTGTACTAAGGGTGAAAGTGACACTCTGTTTCAAAAAAAAACAAAACAAAACAAAACAACAACAAAAAGGCAGATGTGTAAAAAAGTCCCTTTGTAATAGAAAAGTTTGTTCTGTAAGTAATCTACAAACTGGCAAATGGTTGCTTATTTTTTTCTTTGAGAATTTTCTCCTTAACCACAGTATTAAAGAAAGAAAAATAGGAAAAATAAATGTATGAGAGCATTTTTCTCATAAGTAGTTTGAGTGTTTTTAAAATTAGGAATCTAGGGATAGTGTCGTGGATAGAACTCTCATCCACATTACCAAGGACGTACTGACTCAGCTCTTGACATTTCTTTTTATACCCCTAGAAACAATAAACTATGAAAAAAAAGAGAGAATTAATATGTCATAAAGTTTTACTTAAGTCTGTCTACATAAGGGTAATAAGTTCTTCTATTTTTGTAGTAATTTAAGGTTAACCAAAACTTTGACAGACATTGTCTCATGTTTTCTTTCCAAAGACCTTGTGAGATGAATAGTAGATATATTGCTATTCTTATTTTTTTTTTCTTTTTGAGCAAAATGATCTTAGTTTGTGAGATTGCCGAGAATTCTTCTCATTTTAAATCAAGTGTAACTTTCATTAACTATTTGCCTAAGCATAATAATTACTAAAGTATTACTGTTAATGTTTTACTAAAGTACTTAAAATAAAAACTTAAAATAAAAACTCTATACACTAGATACAATGTATTGCCATTATTATTTTATATAGATGACATTTATAATTTGTGCAGATTTGAGAACTGATTAGCTATTATAATAGCTAAAGTACCAAAAAATACATAAGGAATTTTCTTAAGATCTTCGGGGACTATAGTAGCAAAACGTTTGAAAATGTTTTTCTACTCTTTTGTCCACCCTTCCCATTTTCACAGATCTGACTCGTTATTTTATATGCTAATCAGTGAATGAACCATGAGGAATATCACCAAAGCACACTAAAAATGTCTTGTTGGTTTGGGGGGCTTGGGGGAATAGCATGTGCTATGGTTTAAATGCATCCTCCAAAGTTCTTGTTGCAAACTTAATCCCCAATGCAATAGCCTTGGGAGGTGGAACTGAGACTGAGTGAAAGGTGGCTGGGTCAAGGTTACTATACCCTGCTGACTGGATTAATGATGACCACACAGAGGTTAAGACTACTACTTTCTACTCCTACTTTCTTGCATGTGCACCAAATGGTATCTCCCATTATGTTATGATACAAAGAGAAGGCCCTCACCAGATGCCAATGCCATGGTCTTAAACTTTCCAGCCTCCAGAACTCTGAGTCAAAGAAATTTGGGGTCATTATACATTACCCAGCCTTAGATATTCTGTTATAGAAACACAAAACAGAGTAAATAAGTTTTTTTCTTCTTTCTCAAGATTCTCTGAAGTTTACTTCAGTCTTATTTCTCATGAGGAAAGAAAATAGTTTATTTATTATTTATGTACTCAACAAAATGGTAGTCTATGTCTTACCTCACTGATGACTTCTTTGCACCAAAATCTGGACAGAGGTCTATGTTCTAGTGAACTGTGTCTTTGACTTGGAATACTAAGGGGACAGCTTCCAAAATTGAGGGTGATCATCCAAATATTTAAAAGTTGAGGTGTCTGAACTTGAATAAATGTGATGCTCATCATTCTCATTCAAAATTGTTTAATCAAGTAGAGTCTTCCTAACTTCCAAGAGAGAAAGAGAACGCCAAATTTAGTACAAATTGATTTCACAAATTATATTACCTTAATATTCATTAGGCTTTAGAATCACAGAATAAATGTATTAAATGCTGAGTTTGTTCTTGATAAAACATATATCAACATTATCACAATTAAAATTGAATTATTTCATAACCATAAATCTTTTACTAAAAGGTCATTTTTAAATAAAATATTTGTTAATATTGTCTACCCATTCAACAACCCAGTTCTGTCATTCACATCTAAAATAATGTTAAATTTTCACAGAGTTTTTCCATGGATCACTTTATTTAAATAACCTACTGTGTTCTTCCCAAATCATGCTCCAATATTTTCCTTGGTAGAACTCATCACTATTTTAAGTTATTCAATTTTTTCTCTTGTCAAAGTCTCCTTACTGGCTTAAATTATTCTATATTTGTATTTGTCAAATATTATCTTGTATCCTCTTAGCAGAATATAAGCGAAGTGATTTGAGGAACTCTGACTGTTTTTCATGACCATAATCATACCAAATGTTGCTCAGTGTGTTTGGGTTGAATGGGTAAAGTAATGAGTAGATGAGTGATTAACAATTATTACACTGAGTTTGAAGTAATGGAAAAAGTCAGGACTTAAAATCTGATAAAACTAAGTTTGGATTGTGGGCAAGTTAATCTCTTTGTAGTCAATTTTACCATTTTTAAAATTTGGACAATAATAACAACTGTAACATAGTTCTCACAAGACCATTAAAGTGTTAAAATTTCCATTCTAATGGCATTGGGTATTTGTGTATTTTCCAGCTTTCAAGCTCCCTTTTAAAGACACAATATAGAGTAAATGTTAATGGCACATCCCATCACACTGCCTAGATTAAAATGCTCCTTTTGTGACTCCAAATGTCATTATATTTAGACAATTTATCTAATTTCCCTATGCTTCCACTTTCTCACATGTTAAAAGAAAATATATTCCTTATCTTATGGTTTATTATCCAGGAACTGTGTCAGTGTTTATTGCTAGTAGTATTTTAACTTTTCTTTTCTCATTGGATTTCTTAAGAAAGTAGTGAGTTCAATTCGAATTTGGTGGGTTTGCAGTACTTGCAGAAATCTCACATAACTATGCCTTGGGACAGACATTTTTACATGGCTGAAGGCTCAGGAGAGTAGTTTACATTGAAAATTCTTATTTGAAGATGCCCATTTAGGCTACAAAAAAAAATACCATAAACTAATTTACATCAATAGAAATTAATTTCTCCAACTTTTGGAGGCTAAAAATCCCCAAGATCAAGAAACTGGCAGGTTTGGCATCAGGATAGGACCTGCTCTCTGATTGATTTGGTGGCACTTTTCTAGTTGTGTCCTCACAGAGTTTCAGGGAGAAACCAGCTCTCCAGAGCCTCTTTGATAAGAGTACAATCACATCTATGAAAATTTTATCATCATGATTTAATCACCTTCCCATCTCTTTATGTCATCATATTGGTAACTAGTTTTCAACATAATAATTTAGGGTGTACACAAACATTCAGATCATAACAGAGAGTTATAATCGTAGAACTTTAGATGCAACTAAGGGGTGACCATTAAGTTTCATAGAGTAAATTGTGTTCTCCAATGAGCACACAAAATCATGATAGAATTGTAAAAGTAAGAATTTTGAAAGAGAAAGACAAGACTCTTCACACTAGCCTGGAAAGTGTGAGGGTAAAAGGGAGAAGTAACAAAGTGTGGAACATGGAAACCAAAAGGACAAGTATGATAAGGAGTGGAGAACTACAGAAATTGCTAAAGAGAGCTCATGCAAAGAATGCTTTGAAGTATCTACTGACTGCATGGCCAGTAAGAAAATCAACATTGTGTTGAAGGTAGAAACCATACTTGAAGGGATGAGCAGTGAGTGTGATGTGAAGATATAGCAGCAGTAAAACAATAAAGGGAAGGAGATAGGAAAGGAGTAAGGGAGTAAAGCTTGTTTAAGAAGAATTCTTAAAATTTTATACTGTTTAACACAGAGCAGACGAGCTCATTTACACACTTATGGGAATGGCTCGGTGATGAAGTTTCACATAATTGACTAAGCATAATTATAGGAAATGTTATCTAAAGTGCAGTTAAAAGTT
>NW_003852431.1:880967-883882 GCF_000181295.1 Otolemur garnettii
AATATAGCAAAACAGGAAGGAGTGAAAAAGAGAAAAGAGTTAAGGATATCAAAGAAAATAGAACTGAGATGAAGATTAACATGCGTGTGACATTCCCATGCCATTCCCATGTCCAGATGCAAAATCAGATAGTATGTTCTCTTGTCACTAATATGAAGGAAAAAATCATATCTGGTTAATAATATGAACTTTATATGAAATATAGATAAATCATTAGGAGAAAAATACATATTTATTATACGTGGAAGCCACTCCAGAATACTTATTAAGCAAATCCTGAATAGCAGGATTAAAAGACCATTTTAAGAGATAATATTGTAGAACAAGTGTATTGCACTATTTCTCAAATACAGTTGAATTTAAAAAATTTACATTGTTACTCATCCTGAATAATGACATACTGAAACAATAATTTCATACTGAAACCATTCTCTTAGACACCAATTTAATGCTTGCTACATAGATGGCTCTCCATTGCGTAGCTTAATCCAAGGTAGTTTTAAAATACAGTGGAGAATGGAATGTACATTTTTCAGATTTCTTTCTTTAAAACTTATTTATTGTAGATCTTTTTTTTTTTTAATGTAATATGCTTAGAAGTTGAAGGTTGTAATGACTGGCCTTAACTTCATTACAGCTGAGTGTAATGTTAGTGATGAAGTATGCACATCAATCAGTGTTTTTTAACCTTTTTAATCTCACAGCACACTTAAACCTATAGGTAAACTTCTGTGGCACACTTAAATTATGTTGATCCATAAAAAAGAATAACAAAGAAAAAGAATATACTTCTGGCTTTTAAACTTCTTTCAAAAAATAATTTAATCCGTGATCTTTAAAACTTTTTCCTAGCAGGCGGGCACCTGTGGCTCAAAGGAGTAGGGCGCCAGCCCCATATACCAGAGGTGGCAGGTTCAAACCCAGCCCTGGCCAAAAACTGCAAAATAAATTTTTTTTCATAGCATGCATATGATCTTCTCATGGCACACCTGCTGAAAATCACTGATGTACATTATCAGTCAATTAAGTTGAGTATTTGTGAAATCTCATGACCAGCCAAGAACAGATGACTACAGAACTGGTGGAACACCCATAGCCAGGGCCCAAGGTACCCAGAGCAAATGGTTTTGAATTGATATAAGCATTAAAAAACGAAACTTACAGTTCTACTAAAAATTCTTCTGTTAGAGTAATTTCAACCTTAGAAATTTATAGAGAAACCTTCACTGGCTGAGATTGTTAAAAACAAACAAACAAACAAATAAACAAAAAAACATCAAAAAATCCTCTTTAGTAAAAATAAATTTGAGCACTTTTGCTTCACAACCATCCATTATAAACTATTCTTAAAATATTCCACTGACAGAAGTATTTTCTTTTTGTTTTATTCATAAGTTATAAACCATTTCAGGGCTTTAAACTTATAATAAAAATTATTAGTCTAGTAATTATCAGTGAGTAGGGCTAATGTTCTTTGAAGACTAATCAAATACCAAATTCTACAAACACATTGTTTCATTATAAGATTTTTACTGTGTATTCTCTATAGCAGGAAATGTAACTTTCCATCATTTTAAATCATGTTAAACAAAATAAGAAGTAGGACACAGATCTGAAGTTGCCTCTGTTCATTAACCTTTTATAAAAGCAAACGAAAACTTAATGTGGAGGCGTTTCTTGTAACCGACTTAAAAAAATCAACTCTCCTTTAACTATAAACATCCAACTGAGCAATTAGTTGTATAATTACAGATTTTCCATCTTCCCACACCTGAATAAGAAACATTCCAAGTCATAGTCAATTAAATAATTTCTTTACTTTATTTCCACATTCAGCCCATAAAAATCCACTATTCACACTCCTGGTGGAATCTTCACCTCTTTCATTTAAGTATTGCCCAATACATGAACTGCTGTTTTCTTAAATAAAATCCAACAAATCCAATTTGTCTAAACTTTTTTTTAATAGCCATGATGACAATAAAAAGGGGGTTGAGAAATCTTTAGGGAACATATGCATGGTTTACTGTACTAAAGTTAGTAACTCATGCCTAATCTCCATTCACAACTATGTTCATTTGGTCGTGTTGAAACCTGGACCTATAGGGATCTCAATAACAATGAACTATCCTGTACCTATATAATATAGATCCTTACTCTTGCTCACAGTATTGAAGGCCAAGTGAAAAGGCACTGGATTTACAAAAAACTTATTTATTTTTTTCACTTTTCTTTGCAATCATAATGACTGGAACAGAGTTCTATACTGCAGTAGTTATCTAAAGGCTGGGAAATCTTTGCATGTTAGCCCAAGAAACATAAAATTGAAATTTATCACACAAGAAGTTAGCATACCGTTTGGATAGAATGTTTGTAATTTGAAAAAGGCAGTTTTGTCTTTGAAAAATGAGGGAGAATGATATAAATTTTAAGTCAAAATAATAAGCTCATGTCGATTTCTTAACATGTAATCAGAGATAGGAATTCACAGTTCAGAATAATCCTGAAAAGTGTTAAGAAGATTACATACCTTTGCATAACATCCTCATTATGTTGTGATCTTTACAGAGATTTGTAATTTTCATCATAATATGACCAAATTGAGAATAGGATGCTAAGTAACTTCTACCAAATTACAGTTTTTTAAATCTTGTTATAACAAAGTGAATTTTGAAATTAAAGTGACTGTAAACCCAGTTACAGAATCTATGCTCATAAACATTAAACATTAGATCTTCTTTTTGTGTAAGAAGCAATGATTTTGCATTGTCTAGAGTGTATAATGCTGAAGGAATTAGCTACAAGGGGCCATGAGCACTTGAAATATGGTGAGTCCAAACTGAGCTGTCCTTAAGTAAAAACTATTATCAGATTTTGAAGGCAGTGTGAAAAAATAAAGTAAAATTGTACAATAT
>NW_003852431.1:885765-887167 GCF_000181295.1 Otolemur garnettii
TCTTGACATATTTCTATGTCAATATTCTTTGGAAGTCTGGAGTGTTCACTGTGGTATTAATCTTTCCAATTTGGAAGAGACTTTGTTGCAAAAGAAATTATTTGAAAGTATTCTTTCATCATACTCTAAAACTCTAAAATTATTCAAAAACAGCTAGTGAAAACACCTCTCTTGGTTTGCACAGAACTTCACACAAAGTGAACTTGGAAGAAGAAATACTTGGTTTTTGTATTCATGGGTACATTAACAAGAACTCAATTATTCTATTGCTCTATTATTAAAACATCATCACTCTTTAATTATTTGTTAATTTTAATTAATAATTTTAATGTTCTGAAGATTAGCTCAATTTCCTTAAAAAACAAGTTTGCAATTTTCCTTATTGCTAACTTTATCATTTTATAAATAAATTAGACATTTACTCATAAAATGTTTTTTTAATAACAAGTATAAGCACCATAAAAAACAAATGTTAAGTTTTTGAAATATTCACTTGGCCAAATGTATTGATTGCAGAACTTGTCAAAATTGGGTTAGTATGGTTATTTTTAACAACAGAATTACATAGAAAGGGTAAAGGTACTTTACTAGTAGGTTGCTATTAGTTTTCTAAAAAATCCTGAATATATATGCACACATATTTATATTACAAATTTCATATGTAATATATTTTAATATATCATTACTTAATTCTTTAAAGTTATAAATATGTAATATACACACACATATGCGTGTGTCTTTGTACGTGTGTTGTGAACCATATGCTATTTCTTAAATGTCTAGTGCATTGAAGTGGAAAACAATTTAAATTTCATGCAAACTAATTATAATATTTTGCAGGTCTTTTCTGTAATATTTTGTGACAAGAATTGTAATTGACAATAACCATAAAGAAAATAAATCTCCCTATCAGGAGCATTTACAATATTCAAGCACTGACTCCAAGAGAACTTGAGAAAACATTGTCTTTTATATACCTGATTCCCTCTCTACCTCCTGATACAGACAAAAGTCTGAATGGCAGATAATTACCTACCTTTTCATTGTAAAATATAGTCTTTGTTGAATAAATTAAAAAGTACAGAATTGACAGAAGAGAATTCAGCACGATATTTCATTCAGGCAAAGTTACTGGACACAACAATTACATAATTCTGGGAATTATATTTTGTTGATATTACCTTTTTATAATTAATTTTAATGTGAAAACATTTTCATTATGTACTTCGATGATATTTAGTCTTATAAAGTATTTACAAATATTTGAAATGATTATTTATTTAACGTTGACAGAAATATACACATATTTGTATGTATTTTATACAACAATAGATTTTAATCTCTCTACTTGCACCTAAACAAAAGTTAAATTATTGAAATTGCTTAATTATTATTTATATTG
>NW_003852431.1:887756-888902 GCF_000181295.1 Otolemur garnettii
TTAACACATTATCCTTTTTTTACTTTTAAAATTTCTCACATATTCTTTTTCTATCAATACTTCCTTCTCACTTTTCCTAAGAATCCACACTTCATTGTGTTCTTCCTCAACTTGCCTCTATATGGATATAGTCAGTATGCTTTATTTGATTCTCTGTGGAATTCAGTAAATACATTGCATCATTGAGAAAAATGTATCATTGTGATGTAAATACACAGCATCATTGAGATATGAGGTCTAGTTCCACCAATGCAGCTATCATTTTTTTCCCTCTTCCTGTCCTTCTATTTGTGTCTCTACGTGCTTTCTTACTAATAAGAGTCCTCTTCCTTTTGATAGTAGCTCTTCATAGTTCTTTGATCTACCACCACCACCTCTCAAAAATCTCTCCCCAGATCCTCGTTACGTCTTCATTTAGTTCATGCTATGCACCAAGACTATGATATGTACAATATAAAAGATACAGCCTTGTATCTTTTGGAAAGTTTTAATATGATTTCAACATTCATATTATCTTTAACCATTAACTTTTACCTTTATTATGTAAGCCCTTTTTCCCTTATGTATGAAAAGGGTTTAGGAGCTCATGACAGTTAAATACACTAATATTTTTAAACATCTACCAAAGTACAGTTGTTCTTAGGTATTCCTGGGGGATTAGTTCCAGGAACTTCCACGGATATCAAAATCTTCAGATACCCAAGTACCTGACATAAAATGGATTAGCAATGCATAGGACCTATGCAAATCCTCTCATATACTTTAAGTTATTTTCATATTAATTATAATACTTAATACAATATAAATAACATATAAATGGTCATCATACTGTATTGTTTAGGGAATAATAACAAGAAAAAATAATCCGTACATGTTCGGTACAGATGCAGTTTTTCTTCATAAAGTTTATGACCACACTGTACTTTAATTCACAATCGGTCAAATCCATGGATCCAGTAATCCATGGATATGGAACCTGCAGAGACAGAGGGCTGACTACACTGGCATATAATACTCATTTAATAAATGGTAGTTTTCTATAAAATTTACTTTTCTGACCTATAATTACTCCTTAACCTCTAAGTAACCTCCCTCATCATACTAGATACTATTACTACCTCTAGAATGTAAGGTAACATCATTAAG
>NW_003852431.1:890616-892917 GCF_000181295.1 Otolemur garnettii
CATACTCCTATTCCACATGACTTCATTTATTTCCAGTCATGCTGATTACATGTTTCTTGATTTTGTGTTATCTCAAAACTTTGTATTGTTCCATCCCACATATATGCTACCTTCTAGATGAAATAGTGAATGAGTATTAAAAAGAGACTCATGTTTATGACTATTTTAAATTTAAAATTAGGTAAAGGATTATATCCTTTGTTTTTCAGATGGGTGGATGGGGGCATAGGGCTGATACTTATTCATAATAGTTATTAAATCCAGCTGAAAAACCGTTGCTGGCTTATTGAATGTGTGTTAGTCCTGTTTTTGGATGGATTATGGCTGGCACCTTCTCTCTTTTCGGTCTTGTTCTGCCCTCTGAATGATCCTTCATTTTCCATAAAATGTAGCTCCTATCTGTTCTGACCATAAAAGTTTAGGAGTTTGAAGATTTTTTTTTAAATTTTGAACTGTCTTTCCTTTCCTTCTAATCACACAGGGCTTCCACCAGAATCATTTATAGGCATTTTGTGAATTTCATTGCTGTTCACTCCATTAGGTAGAAGCCACAACCACAAATCTCAATGAGATAAGCCCTGCTATAGCTTGAGATCCTTGTGAGGTTACTGTAGAACAATAGAAGCTCGGGAGCTTGGGATTTATTGTGCACTTGTGGTCAGATATGGCCAGAGCTAAAGCAGCAGGTTAACTGGGGTGGCTATGTCTCTGTCTCCTTTCCTGTGATCCTAAGACCTTCTCACTATGCAATGTCTCTACGTGGGCTTGTCTGGGCTTTGTCACCTCACTGTGTCTGGGCTTTAAAAATAGCACCCCAATAGAACCATGTGGAATTTAAGGACCTAGCTGTATGAGTCATATGGCACTTTATTTAACAGACACAAGGTTTCCAGGATTAAATAGATGGCAGTCTAGAACTCCATCTCTTGTTAGGAGGATTGTAAAAGTTGTATAGTAAAAAGAGCATGTGGAACAGGAAACAGTACTGCAGTTACTTTTGAGAACATACAATATACCACAGTAAGAACTTAGACTAAACTACTTTATAAAGAAATCAAATATGCAATGGTTTTAAAAACTTAGAAGTAAGTTTGTCTGTCTTATTGTTATCAGTATAGAGACAGATAAGGTTCATCTGGTGTGGAGACTCCAGAATACTCCGGATGCAGATTCTGTCTCTGGGCCACTCTGAGAGACATTTCTTCCCGGTTTGTGGGTAAAGGCCAAGGGAATATATGCCACATTCCTGTTAAGTGCACCTTGGTGTAACACATATCACTTTAGCCTCCATGCAATTGTGTGACAATTTCCTGTTATACGAAGCTGCAAGGAAAACTGGAACATGTGGTCCTTATCGGGCAACCAAGGGCCCAATAGAAACCTCATGGTTACATTTTTAATGAAAATAAAATGAATGTTGTTGGCAAACTAATAGTTTCTTCTGAAAAAAACAATCCAATTCTTGTTTCAAAGTTAAGTTCGGTGGTGTTGGGTGGGTTGACTAGAATGTATTGAAGAAAAATAGAAGCAGAGCCCATGATAGGAGGCAGCGCTCTGGAAAACATGTGACATCGGCTTGGACAATATGGTAACTGCAGAGCCTGCACTTAGATTTTTGTATTGATTAAGTAGGTAAATGTGAACCGTGGTATCATTAAAGAAAAAGAGGAAAGGTTTCCTGTGGTCTTCAGACCTTCTCACTATGCAATGTCTCCATGTGGGCTGGATGTGCACATGAAATGTAGATTTTTACATTTCGGGACACATTAATATTCTTGTAATTTCTTGATAAGTGTAATGGCAAGTTGAAAGTTGGTTAATTTCAATTATAACTCAGGAAAAATTATGGTAGACTTTTTAATTTGGGGTCAACAGTATATAACTGCTGTTAGTTAAAACTGTTACTCTTTAATTTGGGGTCAATAGTTAAACTATTACTTGCTTTGGGAAACTCAGGACATGCGAAAATCATTGATTAAGAAAATGATGCAGAGAAGTGAAGAGCAGTAATGTGGCTGTTGGTTGAGAGACTTGATTTAGAGACAGTAGAAAGTCATATAGGAGGCAGAAACCCCAAAGGATGAAAGAGGAAAAGACTGATGCTAGTTAAGATCTTTTTTTTTCTTCTTCTTTTGCTAGAGATTTAGGTGTGCACATTAGGGGTAGTAATGTAAGAATATTGTTTGGCTAAAGGACTAGAAAATTCTTGATTAAATTTCTCTCCCATTCTGCTTCTCTCTGTGTAGTCCACTATTTAAATATCTCACTCTCAAGCAGGGTTGCCCAATGTGAAGAAGAGCT
>NW_003852431.1:894881-896910 GCF_000181295.1 Otolemur garnettii
TTTTTCAAAATAATCGTATTGACTAAAGACACTAGCAACTTGTTCATATGTATCTTTCTCATTTTTATGACAGAGAGACAAAATCGTGATAAATTGAAAATACTTAAGATAACTTCAGTATATTTCCTAAAGTTGCTTTGAAATGAATATTCAAAATCTACACAAATATCAATAACCAGTTGTAAAACTATTACGTGAGCTAAAAATTCCAAGTAATTTAACTTGAATTTTATTTTACACACAAGATAGGTATTTTTACATATTTTACTTGCATAAAATTTATTCAGAGTTTATTTTCTTATGTTTTCTATTGAATTTTAGATCTAGGTGAATGGTTCTTGTTTATTAAAAGATGTATGATTCTTTTTCAATTCACAGAAGAGACAAAAATTTTTAACTCATATGTCAAATAGAAGATTAGTAATGCTAATTTATACATAACAATGATGACTAATAAGAACTATATGGAGTTGTAAGTAAAGAAGGTATTTAAGAAAGGAAAATACAAGTATGAAAGAAAAAATGTAATATGGCCAATAAAATTATCAGACTTTGAAACAATGGAGCATCATTTTTCACGTATCGTATTACCATTTAAAAAAGTATAAGGTCCATTGTTGGAAAGAGGTATATTCCAAGCACTATTGGTAAGACTCATATGCATTTTTTGAGGAAAAACTAACATAAATTAATTTGCATCATTTTTTTTTCTTAATGCACTTGAGCTAGTTAGCTGTGCAATTTAAGTCTCATGTTCTGATTCTGTTAAATTATGGTAACACTGTCTACTTAATGCAGATATTGCATGAATAAAATTAGGCATGTGATATTCTTTGTGCAATGACTCCCTATTGAAATTTATATAAATGAGAACCAATATGCTTATGGTGCTGTATGTTTTCCGGAAAGAAAGTTGGTAACCATAGTGAAGACACCTTAACATACTCACACCTTTGGTGCAACAATTGTAACAGCGGCAATTTATTATCCTCAAAAAGAAAAATCAGGCACCCTCAAACACACACACATTTAGCATCAAATTTTACTATACAAATATACTATTTATTAAAAATATGTAACAATAGACAAATATTAAATAACTCACAATTTTTATGTTAAACTTGATTTTGTGGGTTGTTTGCTTTTTCTTGCTAATTTGAGTTCTTTGTAGGATCTGAATGTTAGCCCTTTATCAGCTATATCATTTATGAATATTTTCCCCCATTCCCTAGGTGTCTATTTATTTACTCTGTTGATTCTTTCCTGTGCTGTGCAGAAGCTTCATTCTCAAATATCTTACTCAAGTCCTGTTCATTTATTTTTATTGTTGCTGTATTTGCCTTTAGGGTCTTAGTCATAAATTCTTTTCATAGACCAATGTCCACAGAGTTTTTCCTATATTTTCTTTTAGAATTGTTATGGTCTCATACCTTACAGTTAAGTCTTTAATCCACCTAGAATTAATTTTTGTATATGATGGGAAATAAAAGTCCTGTTTCATTCTTTTGGATGTGGTTATCCAGGTTCCCCAGCACCATTTTTTGAATAGGGCTTCCTTTCCCCATTGTATGTCATTGTCTGCTTTGTCAAAGATCAGTTGATTGTAGGCAGATGGTTTTATATATGGCTTTCTCTAATCTGTTCCTTTGGTCTATGTATCTAGTTTTATATCAGTATCTTGAAGTTTTGGAAAAGATGTGAACACAAGTTTTTTAAAAGATAGATGAATGGCCAGCAAATATACAGAAGGATACGCATCATCACTAAGCATCAGTAAACATAAATTAAAACTGCAACGAGATATCACCTTACCTCAGGGAGAGTGGCAATTACTAAAATGGCAAAAAAAAAAAAAAAAACAGTAAATGCTAGTGTAGATGCAGAGAGAAAGGAACACTTACACACTATTGGTGTTACTGTAAATTCATAAAACCTCTGTGGAAAACAGTTTGGCTATTCCTTACAAAAATAAATGTTGACTTACTTTTCCACCCAGCAATCTCACTACTGGGTATCTAACCAACAGAAA
>NW_003852431.1:896980-899812 GCF_000181295.1 Otolemur garnettii
GGAGTCAAACCTAGTCTCTGTCAATTAATGAGTGGATTAAGAAAGTGTGACATAAAAAGGAATGAACAAAATAATGCCTTTTGTGGCAGCTTGGATAGAACTAGAGACCATTATCCTAACTGAAATATCTTAGGAATGGAAAACAAACACCCGGTGTACTCTTCAACAATTGCAAGCTAGTGGATGGGCACGTATAGCCACAGAGAGATGTAAAGGTCATTGGAAATCAAGAAGAGCGGAGAGAACAAGGCAGAGGGCTGCAATTATTGACAACACTATTGACTATTCGGGTAACGGGCATACTAAAATCTTGATTTGAGCATTAGTAAAGCTATTCATGTAACAAAAACGTATTACTCTTTTAGTATTTTGAATCAGAAATCAAATACTTGCGATGTGTTAATTTGATGTTATCACAAAGTTAAAAAAATTTTGCTTTACAATCTATAACAAAAGATCAATGCAAAATAAAAAAGTAACTATTTTCATATATTTTAATGGAATAATAATAGCTTGATACTATTTTCAGAAAAAAAAAAAAAAAGAAAACCTAGAATGGCAACCCATGAGAACATTCAGATCTTGAGTCCATGGATACTGCACCACCCAGCTTGCCTTTGGTTGCAGAGGCATCTGTAGAATTCCTTTTCTGGTATTTTAGACTGGAGATGGCATTTCTGTCTCCTTTGCTCTCAGAAGCATTGCATTTGTTATAAAAACTTTAAACATTTCTTTTCTGTTTGAAACAAGCTTAAGTGAGTATACACCTACTTTATTATTTTTCTCTTATTTACTGAAACATTTATTTTTCCTTCTCGCTTTTTTACTATAAGCTTAGGCATTATTACATATTCAGAAAAGTATTTTGAATAGTACAATAGTCAAATACCCAAAACACACATTCAAAAATTGTTATTCTGGGCGGCGCTGAGACAAGAGAATCGCCTAAGCCCAGGAGTTGGAGGTTGCTGTGAGCTGTGTGACGCCACGGCACTCTACTGAGGGCAATAAAGTGAGACTCTGTCTCTAAAAAGAAAAGGAAAAATAATGTCATTCTTTTTATATTTACTTTATCAACTATAAGTTCTAATAATATTTTGATACCCAGACACTTTGACAATATTTTTATAGGTTCTTATAATATTACAGATACCAAGACACGTGATTCTCAAACATCTCAAGCAAGTAACTCCAAAATAATTTTAAATTCTTCAATTTTACAATGCCATTATCATAGCTAAAAAAAATTTAAGACAGATCAGGTAGTAATACTAAATACATATTCTAATTTGAATATAGTTAAGTATTCCAAAGTGTCTTTTATGGTTGGTTTGTTCACATCTGCAGTCAATCAGGAATCCCACATTGTACTTGGTGGTTTTGGCTCTTATTTCTTTTAATCTAGAGAAGACATGACTTTCCTTCTTTTTTTCTTTTGCAACAGAAAATCTATCCAGTAGTCTTATATGTCAAACTCATGATTTAGCATTGATGTCCTTTTCTTCTCTGAAGCATATTACATCCTTACATTTCATAGTATCTTCCTGAATTTATCACATAAGTATTTACCGAATCCTAAGTGTGTAGTGGCCGCTGAATACATGTAATTGTAGGAGTGAAAAAGACAGAAAATTCCATCTCTCCTTTCTCTAAATATTTTTCTCCTTTCTTTTTGAATACTACTCATTTCCTCAAAATAGCTGTTAGATATAGAATTTTATGCGCCATTCTTTACTAAATTATATTGATTTACTTTTTTTCCTATTTTAAGAATTGTCCATCAATAAATGCTGAAACGTTTCCAAAACACAGAATTCAATTTCAAATACTTGACCTTTTGTTTCCCAAAGAACAACTTTTGATTGTTGTTAATAGATGTTAAGACATAGGCATATATGACCAACAAACCAGAATTGATGACTGCTCCTCAACTAATTATACATGGGGCAAATAACCAAAATTTGGAAGATTTGTGTAAAGAAGGCATCCAATGAATCTTATCTAAGTCATGTGAAGAAAGGTGGGTTTTTTGTTTGTTTGTTTTTTTTTTTTTTTTTTTTTTTTTTTTTTCTGCTGTTTTTGCTGGGGTTAGGTTTCAACCAACCACCTCAGACATATGGGGACCACCTCCGGCATATGGGGCCCTACTCCTTTGAGCCACAGGTGCTGCCCTGGTTTTGTTTTGTTTTGTTTGCAGTAAGCCATTTCCATGTACACAACAGAATAAATGAGTGCGATTTCTTAAACTTGTTTTCCCCAGAGCGTAGGATGCAGGTAAAATTCAACATTGTCAGAAGAAGCCATGGGAGGAGGTAACTTACGCATGTATATAAGATCATCTTCAACACAAATGATGTCTGTGTCTAGAAGAAGTGACATCGCCATACAAATTAGACTCTTACCTTTAAAATATAGTGCTTTCTAGTAGAAACAATAGCAGAGTCCAGAAGAGACAGTACTGCCCAGAAGATGAAGTGTAGATGAAGCACTTAATGCCACGATTGCCACTTCCATTTTGCCATAAATACTGATGTTGGCTTCTTAAACATAACTGTGAGCACACGGAGAAAGTTTCCTGAACTATAAACAAACAACACACCCACCCTCCAAAATAGCCCCCAAACAAGGAGGAGATTTGTAAAGGTTTAGAGTTTCTGTTGATTTCCTAGAAATAAAAGCCAGTAAAAAATGTGATGTAGTAATGCTATAAGTACAAATGTGACTTCATTTTTACACAAGGTTTAGTATGACCTGAGGAAGTACTGGCTATAGTTGCGTAGAGAAAACACATCCCATGGCCTAAAGCACACTGAGTTTGAAATCAAGGGAGAA
>NW_003852431.1:899946-910244 GCF_000181295.1 Otolemur garnettii
AAAAAAAAAAAAAGCAGAAATATTTGAGATGTCTGAAAGAGTAAATTTTCCCTAGTGATTCTAGGAAATGACTAAGCAGAAAATGGCCTGTACTACAATATTTTTCTTTCTTTGACTAAAATATGAGCTCAGGATTAGATAACAAGCTTCAGGCTAGCTCTAGGGAGAGATAACTATTAAGGAAAAATGAGAGACTTAACTTTCTAAGTAAATTAGGCATGTTTAAACATACCAACAATGTAAATATTTTAAGGCACTCATTGTAACCAGAGTTCCTTTTAACTCTACAACAGAAGTTCTGCGTCTACCTTCATAATTACAACTACTTTTCCTCAAGCATCTGCATTAAACATTAATAATAAAAATATCCAATAGAACATTACTCTTGAGCTTTTTCTCTTCCTATCATTCCAATATTTACTGAAATTACAATGAGGGGAATTTATGACGGGAATTCCTATCACTCATATTCTCATGCTGAAAATAAAATAGACACTTTGGAAAAGTAATTTCTACTGTCTTTATTAAAAATATGGAGGTTTCAGCAATTTTATCAACTAAATTATATTGTATTATACATGTCCATGTGCAAAGTTGTAATTGTACCATTTTCTTCTAGAAAAACATGGCTCACATTTCTGATTAATCAGCTTACAAATGTTCTGTGGTAAAATTAAAATGGTTCCTAAGAAATGACTGGATTTAAAAAAAAAGCATTTTTTCCCCTCCATATCTGCTACATAGATGTGTTTCTTAAATTCGCTATAACAAATGCATGGGAGAGCATTTTTAGGTACCGTAACTTGTCTCCTGGAGTTTTTCTTTTACTTTTATATTTCTTTTTGGACAATAACTTACTGGCAACTTTATAGAAGCATCTATTTATCATTTGTATGATCACGTACAGGCCTGTTATTGCAGTGCCACGTTGGCCTTGGGGTTATGATTTTACTGATTTCAAGCTGTACTTTAACAATGGCAAGTCAATAAAAAGATAAGATAGAAAAGCTATATATACAATGTGTTTGTTTATCCCAAGGGTCATTGATATTATGTGTAGGATGCTAGGGAAACAAGGTTTTCAGTACCCCGATATGAGAAAAAAAGAGAAACTCAGTTGTTGCATGGCTTAAGATGGACCAGGCATGGGAAATGCAATAGATAATTTGCTAGAGCAATCATATCAGATTTAAATTGAATTTAAAAATTTGCTGTTAGCAATACAACATGTCCTATTACCTCAAATTTATGTTGTTAATTTTAATTTTATGGGTTTTGTGATTTCTTGGACTTAATTTGTGAACTCTCTTTGGTTTTATAGTTATACATGTCAAGAATAACTTGAAGTTTATTTAAAAACCTAACCAAGGGTTAGGTTTTAAGTATTTAATTAATGATATGATTTAAATTGATAGCAGAATCAGTTAGAATGAATTCCTTAACATGGAAAGTGTTTATACATTCTTCAAGCTAGAGAAACTGATCACTGAACCTTGTTCCATCTTTTTCATTTACATTTATAAGATAAAGGAAGAAAAGGATAAATAAAGCATTAAATTAGAAGAAATTGTTTGCAAGCATACGGTTGAAACTGCCTGTTAATATTATGTCATTCTTTCACTTAACTTATTTTTATCATCTATTATCTCAACACATTCCACTCAAGAAATTTATTAGATGTTAATATTAGAAAACATAGAAAAACAAAAATATATACACTTACGCAAATGCTGAGGAAAAACAGGAATGTTCTTTTTAAGGCAACTATGTTAGTGTCTCAAAGGTAAGTAATTTACTGTAAAACGGGCACTACATACCACTCCTGGAAACTGTTCAATGAAGATTTAACCAAAGAGAAATGAATTTACCACTGTGAATTATTTTAATTTGTTGTCATGACAACGAGGTAGACTTTTTCTTTTCTTGCTTTTAGTCTTTTAAGATGCAATATTTATTTCACATGTAACACTCCTTGAATCAAGCATTTTGCTTCCTGCTGAAGATATAACATGGGACAGACCATCACTACCCTCAAGAATTTTGCTGTTTGAGGTGGGGGGGGGCCTAATCTTATATTAAGGTTTGTGGCCTCAGTTGTTTAAATCAAGTGCTGTGATGGTTAGTGAAATTGTCACAACTATACTCACTAGATTCCGTTAACCTTGTGATATTTCAGAATTATATATTTTGTTTGTTTGTTTGTTTGGCCCAGGGCTGGGTTTGAACCTGCCACCTCTGGCGTATGGGACCGATGCCCTACACCTTTGAGCCACAGGCGCGGCCCAAGAATTGCGTATGTTTTTATTCTTTAGTGTGGTGCTAAGAGAAAAAAAATGCAAGGAATAAGAAAACGCGTTATCTCAGGTGAGGATACAGCACACACCTCTAAGAGATCAAAAGCATTTAATCAAAAATGATGCCTCTAAGACTATGTAATAAAAATTTCTATCATAAAATATAGGACTGCGGATTCTGCACTAACTTCAAGGAGAAAGAAAAGAAAATGTGTGAGGAAAAAGTATGACCTTCAGCCATTCCTTTGTGCGCCCATTCATTTATTTATAAGATGCCACCGTTATGGCTCCGAGATCCCCTAGCCTCATTGGCAAGCTTCCCTATCTATAGGAGATCTTGTTCTTCCTGAGCAAAATCCAGTTCCCTTAAATATTATTGTTGCAGTCAAAGTTGCTTATACTGTCCCCCATACCTATAATATCATATTTGGAAACCATCTCACTAGGAAATGATTTAATGTGATTTTCCCCCTAACATATAAATAGTCGAATCGTTTTTTATAGGTGGGATTTCAGGTTACGCAATGGGTGGACAATATGCTTCAGTAAACCTTCATCCTTAAATAGGTAACATTACTTTTGCATGAAGGTTGCTATCTACATGTTTTTGCATCTTTTTTTTCCTGAGAATATATCATATATAACAAACACTACAATTTACAGACTTGCCATCCTATTAGTAGGATTAGAATTCTGGAGGTCCTCAATAGAATTGTACAAAAAATATATTGAGATATATACCTATTTATGTTTTACTCTTTGAGTCACCAAATTGGGATCTCACAACTTAATTTTCATTGCAAATTGGTTACTGATTACTTCTCCTTATGTATATGTCATAATATGTCAGTTTAACATATTCTTTCCTATGCTCATCTTCGATTGAGATGAATTTTTCCCTTTTAGTTGATTTCAGGTTTCGTTTTACCCCTGCATGTCTATTACCTGTACATCAGTTAAAGCTTGCAGGACATAGGAGCATAGATTTAATAAATAAATATTATATGAAAACATTTTTGACATAAAATATTTTTGTTTAATTCAAATATATTGTTTAATGGAACAGAGCTTCCTAAATGTTCTATTTAAAGCCATAGCACTATGTGAAATCTAAAATTTCTGGTATTTATTCCTGTGCACACAATTTAGTGAAGTAATGTTCTTCAGGAAACATGTATTCTTTACATTTAATTTTTACATTTATAATAGATATGAAATGACTACAGGTGTTTATGGGGTACAATGTGATGCTTCAAACATGCTTAGATAATGCAATTATCAAATCAAGGTAATCATCATGTTTATTACCTTAAACATTTATCATTTCTATGTGGTGACAACGTTCAAAGTTTTCTCTTCTAGTTATTTGGAAATATAAATTACATTGTAATGTGCTCTAGTCACCACCCACTGAACATATTTTTTTCTGTGAGTTTATATTTTCAGAACAGAAAAATAATATATGGAAATCAAAAGTGTTTATCAAATGAACAGAATGTTATTTATAAAATATCCATTTCTATTTCTACTGGTTGCTGAAATATTTACTTTGAAGTGTAATCACTTTATGGAGGTAAATAGCAGATAAAATAAGCAAGTGGTACAGGTTAAATCTACTAAGTGTAGAATATAAATTTCTTAATACAATAACTAAGAAAATGTGGTGAAGGCTATGTTAACTGGTTTGATGGACGTATTTCAAATTGTATATAAAACCAGCAAATTGTACCCCATAATTGCATTAATGTACACAGCTATGATTTAATAAAAAATAAATAAATAAGCAAGTGGTAAAAAAGCAGCTTTGTATGCTGCCTATATTCTAAATGGATCTAAACATCCATTCAAATGACAAAGTGCAATATAGAAAATTTTAAGGCTGCAAAATCATTTTTTGGGTTAAGTATTAACACTAAATTTTAGGAATTAGATTATAATGTCGACTAAATGAGCAAGATTAGGAGTTCCAGATATATTTCTTATACCATATTGAGATGTGATAGTCCTTGAGAGTTAAAAGTTTCCAAGTTACATGGCAAGCACTACAGTCTTCACAAATGTAGACTATTGAGATTATCCTTTCTATTTATCTAAACCCAGGATTTATTCCATTTATTTTTTAATTTTTTCTACCATCAAAACTTTCTTAGAACACAGATAAACCAACACAAAACAATTTGATGAAGTTTATACCTTTTAATTATTATGAAAGTTTATTATGGTCTTGTAGTTCTCATATAATTTATTTTTAAAATATAAACAATGTTTATCTAACTTACATGATTAATGTTGGTAGTTTCTGCCAAGGAAAACTTTTGTTTACTTCAATTCTTTTTTTTCTAAAAGTATTTGCATTTATTTATAACTTGTGTTGAAATTATATCTATACCCTGGCAAGAGTCACGACGTGGTCTGAGGGAACTAGGACCCTTACAGTGGATCCAAGAGTTTCTCAGTTTTGTCCAATACTTATCTGTACATAGCTGGATCTTCCTAATATAGTTGAATAAAACAACCTTTGACACTAGATTTAGTACAAACAGATAAATGAAAAATTAATTACTAAGTGGGTCATTAAAGAGATTCAAAAAATAACAAAGGTCTTCTGACTAACCTTACTTTTGTTTTGAAGAATAATTGTCACCAAAATATATTGTATTTCTTAACATATTATTATTTTAAAAATTTCAGTAAATTACTAGGAAAATTAATAAAGGTGTTGGTTTTAATTTCTAATATAGTAATATCAATAGATACTGAGGTTTTCCATAACATTGAGAATGTAAGATATTGCAAGAAAAAGAAGTTTGAAGACCTCAGCTGTACATATTTTTGACAACGATGTTATTTTTCATATTGCTATTTGATCTTTATGTAGTTGTTATTATTATAAGGCATTAAGTTCTTGAGAATGAAAATAATCCTCTTTTACCTCTTTTATTCTACAGTGTACATAATGCCATGATTTCCACATAGTTGGCACTTGAGAAATATTTGAAGATTGTTGATTGGTAGAGACTGATTCATTCACCTTTATTTTTACCCATGCAGTTATATCCACAGAATAAATTAAAACTGAGATTTCTAGTACTATATAGAATCATTGATAAAAAGTAAATTCTTGTCTCTAAAGTAGGAGAGTTTCTTATTTTACCATTAAAAGTTATTTCCCTTTGTTAAAGTATTTTGGTTTCCTTCTGGTTAGTCATCCCCTGTTTGATTTGTAGCCCAAATCCAGGCTATAAAATTAAGTCTTACTTCAAGAGGTAAGAATGTTTAATTTTAAGTTGAAATTAATTTTCAAAATCTGAGCTTTTAAATATATACACAAAGACTGTCTGAAAGAAATTAACTTAGCGTTTATTGTAAGTATAGAGGTGAACAAAGCAGAATTTAATTTTAGGAAGGCTATTTAGGTTTCCCAATAGGTAGAAAGCCAACTCAGTCCTTCTGTTAGGCTCTTGGATTCTCACCTTTTCATGCATATGTTTCCGCCTCATTTCTGTGTGTCTGCCTAATATCAACATATTAATTCCAGACATAGACTGGGGGTTGGAACTCTCTGGGTAAATCACGCGTAGCTAACTAATTCAGCATCACATTATCTTTATTCTGAACTCTCCATGGAAAATTCCAATCAATCCTGTGTATGTGTGTTATACAGGCTGTGTACATGTTTTTGTGTTTGGGGTGGAGGGTGGTGAGTTTGGTTTGAGAGAGAGAGAGATATTTCACATAAAATGATAAGCTAACTGTATATCCTTTATGTAAGCATAGCAAGAAGAGATATGTGGGAAATTATCTTTAGGACTGCAAATAATTAAATCCTTCAAAAGATGTTAGACCTTTATAAAAAGTAACGTAACATCCTTACAGATTTATTAAACCTAAAATTTTATAAACTTTTGCTTTCATGTTTTTAATATTAGATGTCATATGTCCTCTAGGAGTTTTGATCAAAAACAGCAATGTTATTACAGCTATGGTAGTGAGTAATATATATCACCGGAATGGCAGTTTTAGGTGGTTGCCCTCAAAAATAGCATTACTATTTCACATATGGGTTTATTGGTTTTAGAATGACATTAATGGCTGGGTGCCTGTCGTTCAGTGGTTAGAGTGCTGGCCCCTTGCACCAGGGATATAGGTTCCAACCAAGCCAGGACCTGCTAAACGAACAAACAACAACAACAAAAAGAAATAAAAAGAGTAGAATGACATAAATGGGTCTCTGAAAATATTTAAATATAATTACATACTTACATATTGAAACATTTAGGGATATTCTTTTCATAAAGTTGCTCTATCTGATATGTAAAGAAGTGTGAAAATGCAGATATTCATCTAAAGCATAATGTGGGAATAAAATTATGAAATTCCAGACTAAGCTTTCAGTAGCTCTGTAATATGTTTGTATAGATAAAAAGTTACATGAAAAGCACAAGCAATTGCAGTTTACCCTAGGTCAGTATGCACATTGCTTGCTTTGTTTTCCCCAGAGTATTTTGCCCAGAAGTTACGTAATAGCTAAAGAAGAGTGATCCTAGTAGCTATAGCTTGTCACTACGATTTTCTCTAATACTTGATTGGTCTATTATTCTGCAGTATAGATATTGCTGAAAAAGTTTTTTCTTAAAATCACCTTGCAATGAGGAAAAAATATAAGAAATTTCATATTTTAATGATGTTCTCAAAAATAGTCATGAAATACAACACTTAAGACCTTAGCATATTCATCTTATTAAATATAAAACTAAATACAAAGTATACATCAAACACTGATTCTACTCACTGTTAAAAATCCAGCTTCATATGGAAAAGGAATCTAGAAACTATGTAGAATACAGTAATCATTACCCTTCTCATGCGTGCTTCTTATTGTATATTGTTTTCATTATAAGTAGTAATGATTACTACATGGTATGGTTCGTATTATGGACGGGTGATGGGAAGACTTATGTATGTCTACTTTCTCTTTGTGCAGAAGTTAGGAGGCTTAGTAAATGATAAAAAGTGCAGTGCTATGAAACAGAGATCAACTGATTCTGGAAGGTCAATGTCATCCACTGGGTTCACCATTAGTATCCTTCCAATGGAGAGAGGTACAAGATTGGTCTTAGCCTTGGTTTGGAGAACTCTAAGAAACTTAGACCTGTGGCTTATTTTTTAATTCAACTTCTATTAAAGAAAAGTTTCGGCGTGTCTGACTAAAGAAAGAAAGTAACTGTATTTTACTATTATAATGTATAAGAAAGAAAAACAATCAACCATTTATGGGAGACACTGAGTTGGAAGGAAGAGAGGTTAGTTAGCTAGTGGTGCTTACTAACTTGACCAAAGTAGGGTGAGTGGGGCAAAGACTATTCTGTTAAACCATTTAAATGCTTTGGATAAGTAACAAACTCTTCCTGTCATTTTATTTGAATCTCCCACTCATGTCCTGAGTCCTCTGTGTTTTCCAATTTTGGACATCACCACCTACATGAGCTAAAGGAAAGTCCAACTGATTTAACAAAGACCTAAAAAATAACATTGATTTTAATAAGTAAAATATGTTTATGCCTGCAATAATAGTCCTGCTGCTCAAGGCTATTGGGCAGCTTTACTCCACACATCTAGGAATACAGATTAGTTTCTTCCTGGGTTTCTACTATTCATTAAGTTGTGTCCTTAGGTACACTGTCAACACTGAGTTGCTTCCACATCCTCCTTCCAGCACTTGCAAGGAGGAAATGACTAATTTGGTGACAAAATAGCTTAATTTGACGTGGTAGATCATCTAGATGTAGCACATAATATGCCTCTCATACCCTTTTGGCTATTCAGACCGTGGCTGTCTTTCTTTACACACTCCCAGAACTTACATTCCTTTCATCATGCTGCTTTTATTATCACATAATATGTTTATTATCACATATATGTTCTATACCCACAACTATGTTTTCCCTTTCATCATGCTGCTTTTATTATCACATAATATGTTTATTATCACATATATGTTCTATACCCACATCTATGTTTTCCCTTTAAGATTCCACCCTCATCTCTACCCTGATTTTTGCTGTAACCTCTTTTCAGCTAAAAATTATTTTGATACCCTGTACAGAAAAAGTAGAGAGCATTAAGTTCCTCTTAAAGGCACAAATACATTTTCATAGGATTTCAGAAAGGAAGATTACTTGCTGTTAAGTAAAGTATAGGATATCGTGTACATGGTACATTTGATTTGTAAGATCAAATGTTATAATGTTTAGGATCTGAAAATACAGGGAGAAAGGAGACTTCTTTTTTTTAAGATTTGTGATTTTATAGATTTTAATGTAATTTATTATGAACATTTAAAAGTTATTTGACTTTTTAAACATATAGAAACTAAATACAACAGAAACCATTGTTTCATGGATTCCTCTCCTTCCATCTGAGTATAATGTTCTGTTTTTCTAAATTTCATGGACAATATTTTTCCTTATAGATACATGCATGGTAATTCTCTCAGAGTCTGTCAATGTTTTTGTGTAATTCTCTTCCTCTCTTTTTTTTAATTGTTGGGGATTCATTGAGGGTACACAGAACAAGGTTACACTGATTGTTTTTGTTAGATAAGGACCTTCTTATAATTGTGCCTGCCCCCAAATGTGTACCATAGCCCCTGTCCCCCCACCCCCTCTCTTCTTCCCTTTCTCTGCTCTCCATGTCTCCCACCCCCCACACTGTACTAGGACATTAATTGTCCTCATATCAGAATTGAGTACATAGGATTCTTGTTTTACATCTTTTATATTAACCTGGATCAATGTGAACCATATAATTCTTAGTAAAGTATCACAAGGATGGAGAAACAAAAAACAAGAAAGGAGAATTCTAAATGAAAAGGCCATATATTAAAAGATACCACTGTTGTTTCCACATTTTGGCCATTGTAAATTGAACTGCAATAAACAGTGTAGTGCAAATGTCCTTATGATAAAATTATTTTTTTTCTGTGTAGATTCGTAGTAATAGGATTACAAGATCAAATGGGAGATCTAGTTTAAATTCCTTTTAAGATTCTCCGTACTTCCTTCCAGAAAAGTTGTGTTGGTTTGTAGTCCCTCCAGGAACAGATTAACAAGCTGCAGTAAGTGTACACCATGAAATATTATTCAGCCATTAAAATATGGAGACTTTACATCTTTTGTATTAACCTGGATAGAGTTGGAACACATTCTTCTTAGTAAAATATCATAAGAATGGAGAAGCAAGAACCCAATGTACTCAATTCTAGTATGAAGCCAGTAGATGATCTAATACATACCCATAGAAGAGAAAAACTCAAATCAATTCAAGGTGGGGGGCCAGAGAGAGAGGGAGCAGAGAGAGGGGATGGGGAACTATGGCGTATGGCACACCTCTTGGAAGCAGGACACAATTGTAGGAGGGATTTTATAATGCAAACAGTGTAACCTAATTCTTTGTACCCTCAACGAACTTGAAACAATCATTTAAAAGAAAGATACCACTGTTAAAGAAAAAGGTTTAGTAATGAAAAAGTAATTTGATTGGACTCTTGCTCATGCAATACATTTTTATTACATGTTCACTATATTCTTGGCACTTTTTTGGTTTCTTGGATTCATGCATATTCAAAACACCAGAACTCATCGACCAGGTGAATCTGACATTCTGTTGAGGGTAGAGTGATAATTAATGAAATATTTGCAAATACATTTACTTATACAGTAGGTTAGAAGATAGGGCTCGAGACCATACCACTCATAAGTATATCTGATTCTCTACCCCTTATGAAGAAATCATGATTGCTTTTCTGACTCCCCTAAGGTTATGGGCAACCAAATGACTTGCTTTGCAGAAATATTTAATACATGAAACTCATACATAATTTCATTTGTTCTCATCTTTCCATGGATGAATTAACTGTGGAAACATAAGTTGCTGGTAAAGTCAGCTTGGTGGAGCATCCATCAGCTGAATCCAAAAGTACTGCAATTCCTTGAGACTTACTGC
>NW_003852431.1:913160-914848 GCF_000181295.1 Otolemur garnettii
AGCTATTTTAGGCCTAAGCAACTGGAAGAAAGGGAGGAAGGGAACTGAGACAGATGTCAATTTTTTTTTTACACTTTTTTCTGTTCATTTCAAAATATTATAGAGGTACACAAGTTTTGGTTACTTAGTTTGCTTTGTCCAGATTGGATCAAAGCTATAATGGTGCCTCGCCCCCCCGAAACAGTGTGCATGTTACCCATTAAGTGTGACTTTACCCATCACCTCTTCCCCCTCTCTATCTGCTACATTTTTTGTTCAGTTTTATTTCCATATGTGCACATAAGTGTCCATCAATTTGTTTCAACTTAGCGTTGAGTGCACGTGGTGTTTGTTTTTCCACTCTTGCAATACTTTACTTAGAACTATGGCCTCCAGTTCAATCCAGGTTGTTACAAAAGGTACTAGATCACCATTTTTTTTAAAACTGACTAACACTCTATGGTACACATGTTCTATTTTACTAATCTATTCATGTATTGATGGGCACTTGGTTTGTTTCCAACTCTTTGTGAATTGTGTGGCTATAAACATTTGAGTGCAAGTGTCTTTTTGATAAAATATTTTTTTTTTCTTTTGGGCAAATAACTAGTAGTGGGAATCTGGGATCAAGAGGTACATCTACAGTTAGTTCTCCATGCTACTTTCCATAGAGGTTCTACTAGTTTGCTCTCCCAGCAACAGTGTATACAAGAGTTCCTTAGTTTCCACATCCACCCCAGCATCTTTAGTTTTGGAACTTTTTGATAAGAATCATTTTTGCTAGAATTAAGTGATATTTCATTCTTGTTTTGATCTGGATTTCCCTGATAATTAGAGTTAATTTTTTAAAAAAGCATTGATGAGAAAGTGAGAGAAGTAATAGGAAGAAGACTTTTAAAGGATGCAGATTAAGAGAAGATATATATTAGTTTGAGAAATAACACAATGTATTTATACTGATTTGAATGGACTCCCAGGAGTCTGAATATTCATGATGAAGAGAAATAATACAATTTCTGAGGAAACCTAAGCAGAATGACAAAAAAAAAAAATAGGAATAGTTATATCACAGTAAAATATATGGGTATCAAGAAAAAGTAAGGATCTTAACAACCAACATGCCAAATTAAAGGTAATTTATGTGTAAAGAAATGAATAGTAGAGAAAAAAATAAAACATTGCTACAACTTAAACTTTGCCTTACAGATGCAATATGGCCCAATTGTATATACCCCATGGTACTGGAAGTAAAGAAAAAGAAAAAAACGAAGAATCAATGGATTCAAGAAGGATGTCTTCATAATTTCGATGAAAAGAAAAAATAACAGTTGGTAAATTTTACTACATTATAGTTACAAAATTTGTTCAATAATAGACTCAGCTGATAAAAAATACACAATTTTATAAATGTCTACCTATATTACTGGAAAGATATCTAAAACATAAAAAGAATTCTTATAAATCAGTATAAAATTGCAAAAAAAAAAGGGAGAGCGAAATATTTATGAAGACATTTGGAAGAGAGGGAATCCAAAATAGTAATTAATCATATTAAGAAAAATAAAGTTAAGCCTCATACATAATGGGGAAATATAAATTAAGACTATCATAGAAAAATATCAAAAATTAATATATCTGATTATACAACGTGGTGGAAAGCATATGAATTAATTTATACTTTTATACATGACAAGGAAGAGCTTATATTA
>NW_003852431.1:915257-917151 GCF_000181295.1 Otolemur garnettii
CTCAGTCTCTCTTTTAAAACTATTAAAATCTATAATCAGATGAACAAAAATATCCAGGAGTCTGATTATATTTAAGTAAATTACTGCTTGAACACAAAAATTTGCTGATTAAGAGGCTGTTCATTCCTAGCTGGGCCTTAATAGAAAAAGAGTATTTTTTTTTTCTTTTCCTACGTTATAAATTGCATAACCTTTAATCTGTGGAATCAACACTTCATCTTTTTTCAAGTTGCATCTTTATACACCTACATATCAAAATATTTGTGAGCAACAACATCACCTAATGTATTATTTAAAGTTATAAAAAGATTACATAGCATGGTGGGTAGAATAATGTCTTCCCAAATGGTATCTCTTTATTAATCCAAGAATCTGTGAATATATTTGTTCACCTGGCAAATGGGATTCTGCAGATGTGATTTTGCTGCAGACTAAGATGAAGACATTATCCTGGATTTCTATCCTGGGACAGAACAAAGTAATCAAAAAGGCTCTTCAAGGTGAAAGAGGGAGACAGGAGTATCAGTGTCAGAAGGAGATTAGATGCTTCTCTGCTGGCTTTGATGTTGTAGGAAGGGGTCCTGAGCCAGGGATTGCAAGTGGTTTGGAGAAGATGGAAAAAGCAAGAGGGATAGATTCTCATCTAGAGCCTCTAAAAGGAACTCAGTCCTGTCAATAGCTTGATTTTATCCCAGTGAAACTCATTCTAGACTTCACAACTCTGGAACTGTAAGACAATATATTTGCTTTATCTTAAGTCACTAAGTTTGTATATACAAATAATTTTGAGATACGTTGTTTTTAGTATATAGGAAGAGAATGTGAAAATAGATTTGAAAAACAGTCTTATTTCCCAGATTTTTTCTAGCATATCTCATTTTTTATTTTAATTTGTGTGTCTATAATTTCTACTGAATTGTATACTTTTTTGTATGATTCTTAAGGTTTGTGTATCTACCTGGCTATTCTAACATCTATATTTTTCTTATTGTTTGTTGCTTTGTAGGAGCTTTATAGTTCTCTGATTTTAGCCCCTTGTGAAATATATGAATTATAAAATGTGTGTTCCACCTTTACAATATTTTATTTTAATACTTGAATATAAATCTTTTCTGTGTTCTAGGAAAATTTACTTAGTTTTCCTTTAATTTTTCTAAATTTTTAAAATAATCTTCCCCATAGAGTCTTCAACATATTTTGTTATATTTCTTCACAATTATTAAATATAATTAAAGAATATCTTTTGAAATATACTTTTAATATTTTATATATTCAATTTGCAAGTGACACCCAAGTAGATTTTGAGAAGGAAATGATGTATGTCAAGTGCTGCTTTTAGGAAGATGGCAGCCACTTTGCCAGGGGAAAGCAATGAAAAAGGAGATTTGCTGTAGAAAGACTTTACAACAAGCAGTGGAGAGTGAAGTACTGATATAGAGAAATAGAAATTAATTAGTAATGGAGATGAGCAAAATTTAAGAGTCTGAGTCCATAACAATTGGCAACATTTGGAAGTGAAGGGTGATGGGTAGGATAAACAATGGAAAGTTACTTTCCTAGCCAAAAAAAAAAAAAAGATTATAATAATGATCATTTCTTTTTTCTGGAAGAAGGGGATGAAATATTAGTGTTCAGTTCACTTCAGTCAAACCAGTAATTTCTACATTTAAGAGCACATGTAGAAATACATTTCAATGAAAATCAAGCTGGGAAGCTCGGCATCCATAGTTTAGTGGTTATGTCACCAGCCACATGCACTGGGGCTGGCAGGTTCAACCCCATCCAGGGCCTGCTAAACAACAATGACAACTGCAACAACAACAAAAATAACCGGGCATTGTGGCAGGTGCCTGTAGTCTTAGCTACTCTGGAGGCTGAGGCAAGGGAATCACTT
>NW_003852431.1:917264-920836 GCF_000181295.1 Otolemur garnettii
AAAGAAAGAAAGAAAGAAAAAAAGAAAAGAAAGAAAATCAAGCTGGGAGAGAGGGGATGAGGGACACTTATTGGGTACAGCACAAGCTAACTGTGTGAAGGGAAAACTTAGAAACTTGACTCAGTTTGAGCAAAAAACAAAGAATGTAAACAAAACACGTATATCCTCAACTGTTCTGAAATTAAAGAAAGAGAAATTTTAGTGTTCAGTGAGAGTCAAGAGTAAGTTCAGGAAGTCATGACCCTGACTTTGATTTGGCAAATGTTTCTGGAAATGTCGTTCCATATTATCATCTAATGTGCTTGCTATATAAGCACTCAAAAGAGGGGACAGTTTTAATATCTTTCTTCTCTTTTTGCCTAGTCTCCATTCTTCATGATAAGTACTTAGCTATTGCTAGACATAAAGAAAAAGTATTCATGGAAAGATCCAGTGATGGAATAGAAACTAAGAGTCCATGGCTTCTTCTATCTCGAGGCAAAACTTGGCAAAGCCCAAGCCGCGCCTGATCAGCACTGGGCTTCCCAAATTGCCCCTCAGTCATGGAAGCCTGGGAGTGCAGAAGCTCTCAGCACATGGTCTGGTGCAAGGAAACTATACTCTTGGGCACAAAAAAGGTAACTGATGATGCAAACTCTGTAAAATTGCTCTTAGTATCTCTATCTGGAGTGGAAATTACTCAACATTTATCTATTTGATAGATATTTGATTCCTATCAATAAGTCATGTATGATTCTATTATAGTTGCACAGAAATATACTATTTTAGTAACTGCTCATTATGAATTTTGTATTTTCCCATAGCATATTCTGCTGAACTACACTCTGTCATTTAATATGACTCGTGAGACAAAAAGTTCTCCAATGATATGCAATTTATAAAATCACACGATACAGTCCTGTCTTGAAAGATTCATAATCCAGATAAACCAGTATATGTTTGGGGGAATTTTGAGTTGGGAACTCTTTTAAAATTTGTGTTTTACCTGTTGCTATGATAATGTTGATTTTTTTTAAATAGTTGAAAATAATATTCATGTATATTTCAGACACAGATCTGTGGGCCAGCTCAATATGAATCTAGTTGCTTTTTATATATCATTCTTTCTAAAACGTGGGTGCAGGAAGTAGAATCTACCTGGGGAAGGTTCTTTTCCTGGTGGATAAAAAGAGGCAACGGACCTTGCTAAACCGCACAGACACACATATAAAACCTCTGCGTGGACATAGGATATATTATGCTCATGAATCAGAGACTCAAATCAATGATAGGAGGAAATACATCTTATCCAAAGTGAAGTTGTGACAAGGAAGGGAATAAAACGAAGATATACGATCTTGGTAAGCGGAGTCTCTTAACTTACTCCTAAATGGAACTCACTCCCCTTAGTCACAATAAATTTAGAATCTCAGATTGGTGGACCATATTTCAGGAAACATAATACTGTAAAATTATAGTTCTCCACCCTGGATTTTTTTAAAAGAAAATATAGATAGCCATCCTTGAACTAAACCAACTGAAGCAATCTTCAGGGTGTAGACTCCAGGCATTGGCACTTAAATTTTCCCTTTATTTGATCCATGCATATATATGAGAGATGAGAACGACTGCTCAGGAAACTAAAATATGGCAGAATATTTTTATATTCTCCCTTTGAATATTTTTAACTAGAATTCAATATTTAATTTTATGACCTTAAGCTTAAGTCCATTTATAGAAAGCATTTCTGAATTTTAGTTTTCTAGTTAGTCTAGAAGAAATAGTATTTGTGAGGTTTAGATATGGGGCTCTCTTCTAGTTTCATGAAGTTTATGTATTCTATTCTCCTTGAAGTAAGTGTACTGAAAAGGACAGATTGTAAATCCATTTATATAATTTTTAGCATCCTATCTTTATGTATTGTCTTCATAGATATCTTGATAGATTTGCTTCATACCAATATGAACCAATGACATGGAAAACTTACATGGAAGTGCCATCTCTTACATGGAAGAGAGCATATTGTGTCATTTGTGTCACCGACACACTATGATTAAGTATTTTATCTTCCAGGAGGAATAGAAAGCATAATACATTCTCAATGATCTCTGTTTGCATCATTTTCAAAAAATATATCCAGGGCATTTAAAAAATGTTATGGATCACATCTGTGGTTCATCTCTTAAGGGTACATGTGAATCTTTCTAAATGTAGAATATAAATGTCTTAACACAATAACTAAGAAAATGACATGAAGGCTATGTTAACCAGTTGGATGAAAATATTTCAGATTGTATATAAAAATAGCACACTGTACCCCATGACAGTATCAATGTACACAGCTATGATCTAATAAAAAATAAAAAAATGAAAACAAAATTATAAGAAAACAAACAAAAAAAGTTACAAAATTTTAAATCTTTCCAGACTCAAACATTTTGATGATCCTAGAATAGAGAGTTCTTTTTTGCTATAATTATTGTTATTGTTTTGAATTGTATATTGCTTTTAAACTAGTTATCACACTTTGACTATAAACCTGAATTTAGTGAGTTAGAAAGATTCAACCTATATTTATCATTTTATTCATACTTATGATTTGAAATTCTTGTGAATTTGAAGGATGGTGTTTCAGAGTATGGAGTAAGAAAGAAATGAAAAGTTGAAACCATATCAAAGCATATGAAGCAATAACCTCACAAGAATCAATACAAAAGAAAAGCGTAGTACATAAAGCAGGATAAAGTAATCAATAGCAGAGGATTACAGTATACAATTGCAGATGATTACACGAAAATCCACTTGAGTTATATAGTGAGACTAAAGAGTTACAACAAATATCCACTGCAAATTGTCTGCAAATAAAGGATAAAGAGAATTCCAAACAATAACAGCAAAGTTTAAAAGAAAACTAAGGTTAAAAATATATCAACATTGTAAATCTTCCTGAAACATTTTAGAAAATAATATTTAGAAATATAATTTGCTTTGACGTCACCAAAGAAGCCAAAAATAATCTGGGTCCCAGAACACCCGTTTAAAGGGATAAATTAGATATTGCTAAGTATAACTTAATGTTATAATAAATTAATATGGATTGTTTCAGTTATTTATGTCTGCACTAAAAACTCCCTCACAAAATTAGTAGACTAAAACTACAGTAATAGTTTTTCTCTTCTTTATCATGTTCTGGGGGCTGACTGGTCTAGCAATTCTCCTACGGTTCTCAGGTAGAATCTTTTTTGTGGTTCTGGTCAAAAAGTTGCTGAGGTGGGAAGAATTTCATAGTTTTTTTTTTTCTTTACATATTACCAGGTGAGTTGGGCTTCTTCACATCATGGCAGCTGAATTTTAAGAACAAACATCCCAGAAAAGACCAAAGAGAAGATGTGCCCTGTTTAGGACCTAACTTTGGAATTCATACAATGTAACTTCCACTGCATTTCAAAGATTCAAGAGGGGAACAGGGTCCATTTATTCAATGGAAAGAGTATAAACGCTGCATTTAATAGCAAGTGAGGTCGGAGATCTTATTGTCATTATCTTGGAAGTGCAACGTGTCACATGAATCTTAACTTTCCTTCTTTATTTTC
>NW_003852431.1:920916-928101 GCF_000181295.1 Otolemur garnettii
GATATAAAGTGGAAACATTCTCTTAAGCGTCCGCCTTATTCACTGTTCAAGAGTTCAGGGCATGAGAAAGGCAGTTGCCTGTGTCTCATACCCCAAAACATCTCTGTCTCTCTCTATCGATACAATGCAGCCTCGGTCTTTTAGTTGTTCTGAAATTTGCAGCTGATTGTCACCTAATGGTCTTCTTTTACATTGGTTCATTTGTTTTCCCTGGATCTACATAGTGTCTCAGTCAGCCTGGGCTGCCATAATAAAATGGTGTAGATTGGTAGATTGGGTGTCTTAAACAACACGTATGTATTTCCTGTAGTTACAGAGGCTGGAACCCTGAGATCCTGGTGCTAGTGTCTGTGGTTTCTGTTGGCTCTCTTTCTGGCTTGCAGAAAGCTGCTTTCTCTTTATGTCTTCATATAATAGAGAAAAAGTGAAAACAAGCTCTCCCTGGTATCTCTACTTTGAGGAACAATAATCCTATCACTTGGGCCCCACCTTATTAATCTAATCTAAACATAATTACTTTCCAAAGTTATCATCTTCAAATATCATCGTTGAAAATTAAGACTTCAATATATGAATTTTGGGGGATGACACTCTTTAATCCAAAACACAGAGTTGGTTCTTTCTCATATTTTAGCTCTCATGGATCAGACCTTCCCCGGACATCCTGTTACAACCGTTGATTGAATGAATCAACTACTACCTAAAATAATTCACAGATGAGTGTCATTGGCAGCTTTAATTTTAGGGAAGTAATTGTCTTTCTTAAGTGGTTATAAATCAGACATTGGGCAGCTTTCATGCATTCATCATATTCTGTTATTCTGAGGACATACAGTCTATAATTATTGCCTTGACATAATAGACTGTACTTCAAAATTTTTAAACATCTATCTTATCTTATTTATATTTTCACTTTAAAGGTTGTGTATGCCTTCAAACACATTCAATGTGACAGATTTCTTATTCTCTTGTCATCATTGACATTTTTCTCTGGAAGTTTTCAGTTTTCAAATGACCCTTTGAAAGTGTATGCTCCACGCAGAACATAATATTCCAGATAGCATTTCGCCGAGCTGAGGATAGAATAAGACACCACTTCTCTTGTTAAGAGCTGTACATATTTATTGATGCAGAATGAAACATGTCACCTTTTCCAAGGAAACATGATTCACAAACAATGAAATGTTTATTTCCATTTTTAATTGTCCAATATTTGCCAAATCTAAAGTCACTTTTCCCAAGTGTCAAGTATTATGAGTTTCAGGGCTTTTTAAAACTGACATTTAGAAACCAAGACAACAAAAAGTTATTCTAAATAGGTTAAGATTCCAAAATAAATCCAGAGGATTGACACAAAATGAGATCATGCAGTTTTCACAACTGAGATCAAAAGAAACTTTCAAATAATTCATGATACTTCTGATTTAATGCCATATGGCTGGCATCTTTGCAATAATTAGATTGAATTTCTTATTTAAAATATGGTACAGACCTTCAAAGAAAGAGAGAAAAACATCAAAACATAAAATTAACCACCAATGTTTAGAACCAATTAAATTTGCAACAATTATTTTCCTCTTTGATTGGGTTAAGACTATTTTTTTCAAATGTTTATCCATATTTAGACTCTGATTTCTGTAATCCCTACAACTTTGTTAAGAATGTAAGTATAGTAGTCAGATAAAATAAGTTCAAATGCTTATTATGACCTTGTTCATTTTGAGGCAAGATACTTAGTATCTTCATGCCTCAAATTTTCCATCTGTAAAATAAGAGTTTAATAGAATCAAATGCGATGTGCATACAAGATACTCTGCATAGGAATCAATATAAAACAAGAACTCAAGAAAAGTGGGCAAATTTTACTCTGTATCATTAGAGGCTCAAACCTCTAATTCCAGCACACTGAGGGGCTGAAATGGGAGGCTTATTCGAGGCCACAAGCATAAGATTAGCTTGGGCAACACAGAGAGATCCTTTCTCTAAAAAATAAAAGTAAATTTAGTTTGGCATGGCGGTATATGTTTATAGTTCCAGCTAATCAGGATCTCGAGGCAGGAGGATCACTGGATCCCAGGAGTTCAGAGATTGAAGTGAGCTATGATGACACCACTGTGCTCTAGCCTGAGCAACAAAATGAGACAGGTTTCAAAAGCAAACAAACAAACAGGAAAAAAAAAGTGGACAATTTATAGGTTCTTATTTTTGTGGGATAGAACATTTCAGTTTTCTTAAAGGTATTACAAGACACCTAATCCCTCCTTCAGTGCCTTCCCTATTGGCTAAGAAGTCCACATTTTAGCACCAGAGTCCACACTGTAGCACGGAAGTCCACATTTCAGTACCGGAATATACGGTAGCTCTGTCACTCCAATGACAGGATTTTATCTACTAATGCAGAAGCAGCATTTTAATAAGACCTCAAAATTGTTTGTACACTTATCAACATACAAGAAACGCTGATCTACATTCATTTGGAATAGGCTATAATTCCCCCACACCTCAAGAAAAAAGACTGGTCAAAACAGTAGCTCTTAGAATAGGAAAAATAGTATACTTTACTTTGGAAATTGTAGAGTCCATTAATTAATCCAGTTGTGCAGGTATCTGGCCAAAAGCAAGTGAGGTATCATGAGATTTAAAATACTCAGAGAGGATCCCTTGAGATCAAGGAATCTGAGACCAGCCTGAGCAAGAGAAGACCCTGTCTCTACTAAAAATAGAATTAGCTGGGCATTGTGATGGGTTCCTATAGTTCCAGGTGCTCCCAAAGCTGAAGCCTGAGGATTAGTGGAGTCAAAGAGTTTGGGTTGCTGTGAGCCATGATGATGCCATGTCACTCTACCCAGGGAGGCATTTACCAAGAACAAAAGGTTAATTTGAGTCATGTATAGTACTTGTTGTAAAAGCAAAAGTCAAACACAAAAGTGAAAGTCAACCAAAAAGTGAAAGTAGACTTAAAGTTACAAAGAACAAAACAATCTTTCAGACTGAAAAACAGACAATTATTATGAGGATGTGGTGAGTGCAGGAATAGGAACATGTAAAAGGTGTTTGAGAACACTTAACGGGTATCTTGTCCATTTGTGTGCATGTGAGGGTGAGAGGGATACTCTCTCTCTTGTAAAGGAGAGAATTTTGTTTCATTTTAACAGGCCTAATTGCTGTTTACCCATAATGACATTCCAAAAATTGGCACAGCTTTTCTTGTGAGTCATGTATGATCAACAAGCAGCAGGATAAAGGTTCTTGCAGGATTTCCTGATGAGCTTGTGTATAATGGGGGAAGGGGTGCAGGTAATTGTGTAGTTGACTTTGAAATATTTTAAAACAAAAAGTGTTAAGATCAGGTTTTTGTTTCATAAGGTGACACTGTATCGTGGCATTACGTGTTGAGAATGTATTACAGTATGTATAGGATTATATGTATGTATATGTGTGTTGATATAGTCTCATTTTATCTTAATAAAACAAAACCCTGTGCATTAAGGTTGCAATTATCCCCATTTCAAGGTGAGACACTATGAACTCTAAAAAAGTGAAATTTTCTAAAGTTGTACATAGTAGGCTTAGTATATGGTAACTGCTAGGTATATATTTTTGTTGTTAATGTAAACAACAAAAATAGAAACTAAATATCTAGCCTTCCCATAGTCAAAACATTTTGCAGGACTACTTAAAGGGGCTTTTTAAATGTCCCTCATCAATGAAAGAATATGATAAATGAAAAGGAGTTTCTTTGTATCTTTTGCCTCTACTTCACGCTAGCCTACTTTAGTTTTCAGGAAAAGGAAATACAGACACTTCTAGGTGATAAAATACATCATCTCAAGTGATCTAAGTCATAATGTAAAGATAGAGATTGGAGTTTTATTAAGTCATGGTTACCACAATCAAAGTCTGCTAACCTGGGCCTTTGGTGCTCAAGAGAAAAAAATGCAATATAATAGCATTACAAATTACAGTTTTCAAAGTATCTTCTGTATCAATCTTGTCGAATACGAACTGGTTGTCCAAATCTGGTGGAAATATTTCAGCCTTGTTATGTCAATCCATTGAAATCCTGAAAATTTTATTCACCTTTCTGATATTCTTAATTTTTTAGAACTTTATGTTATTTCTTTCTCATTCTTAGAGGACTCTCTTAAACATCTTCCAATAGCAGACTTAAAATTATTCCTTGAACTTGGAAGAAAAACTTATGGAGATCTTTAATATCTAAAATATTCCTATTCAACAAGCATGCCTAATTTTCTAAGTATAAATTTTTTTTTGGTTGGAAAACATTTTCATCAGAATATTTTAAGTATTTGTCCATTGTATTTTTGCTTCCAGAGACGCTGTTGAGAATTCTCAAGCCAGTCTGATGTTTGATCCTTTGTATAAGACCTTCACTCTTTTCTCTAGAATCTTTTTGATTCTTCTCATTCAATGTAGTTCTCTGAAAGTCCACAAACCTGCTTTTTGGAATAAAATTTGATATGAATTTATCTTCATAAAATTAATAATGTAGTGGTATCTTTTAATCTGCCAATGTTCAATATTTATTTCCAAAGGAATTTAGAATTTTCTTCATTCTAATATTTTGTAATCTCATTACGGAAGTTCTAAATCTTGTATACAGGATGTTCTAATCTGATCATTTAATTTAATTACTATTTATCTTATATTCTTAACAACTTTTTGCTCAATTTTCTTGAAGATTTAAAACTTTATTATTGATCTTTATATTGAGTTTTCTTTAATTTTATCTTGTTTTAAAATTCAAGTTCTTTTATAGTTTTTAAGCTATATTTTATAATATATAATCAGGGTTGGACTTTCTTGTATTTCTGAAGATATTTATAATAATTTTTAATTTCTGAATAATTTTTGTTTCTACAAAATTGACTTCTATTTATTTATTTGTTTATTTTTCAGATTAGAGAGTTTCTTCTGATATCTGATAATTCATGACTGCCAGCTTATATGTAAGATTAAAAATATTTTAAAGGGAAAATCCTGACAATCAAATTGTAAATACGAGGTATAGCATGATTACCTTTGAATTCACTGTGGCTGATCTGAACGGAATATTTAGTGGGTGATTTCTGGTTCCAGCCTTTTGGTTATTTCTCTTTGACAAGTCAAATTTTGCATAGAAGAGTGCTAAAAACTCTTATTCAGAGGTAAGTCTACCTTCTAGTATTCTGAAAGAACAGTGATGGAGAAGGGGTATGAAGTTTTCAGCATTCAGCAACCATTTTCTCCCCTGTTAGTGGTACCTGCATTTTAAGTAATTCCAGGATTCCTCTAGATTCAAAACAAGCTAGTCTACCCTTTCCAATAGCATTGAGTGGAATAGCTTTTAAATTCTTCTCACACTTTTTCACACTCATTTCTACTTATTTAGTGGTATCCCTTCAAGTGATCCACTGGGTGAAGTGTGTTGCATTCTTTACTGAAGCAATACCCTCCAACAACAAATAAGAAGTCCCCTTGGGGTTTACATTTAGTAGAAAAAGTACATCTGGTTAATAGAAATCCATTTATATGTATGTGTATATATAATTACATTTGTAACAATTTCACAATTATGATGCCGAATTTTATCTCTTTTCAACTTTAGAGAAGTCTTACAATTCTGAACATATTTTATGAAAAATAAATATGCAGAAAACAATACATTTGTAAAGCTATGACAAGTAATAGAAATTTAGAGGCATGCTGATTCCCTTGTGAGTTAATGCAATTACAACTATAAACATAAATAATATTCACTAAGCTGTAGAAACAACATTTCTTCTGTTAAAACAAATATGTTCTTTGTTGTTAAATGTTAAGAATCATGAGAGTGAATTATGAAAATTTTTTATTTAAAGTACAAATATACTAACAAAAGTGAATATTAGAAAAATGTGCAAGTTACAGCACATTTGCACTTCATGGAATTTTTAATTTATAAAAAAAACTGTAAATAAACTTATGTGGAGGAGTAATTTTCAGGAAAATATGCTAAAATTACCTTATGATGTTTTTAAGGGACATAAAATGATGATTAAACAGAAGACACCCAAAGTAATCATTAGAAGTAGTAGAAAAAGTTCTCTATAAGAAATACCTCTGGCTGTAACATTGTGCAAAGGGGCAGATTAATAGGACTGAAATAAATGAGATTGAAGATCTCTGTATATGTTTCAGAGAAATAGACATTTCAAAATGAATCATGAAATGGATTAGGAGCTAAAAGAAAATCTGAGATAAATGAGAAGGCAAGCATGAGATTTAAGGCAATATGAATTCCCACAAAAAGCTCCTGTACAATTGAGAAAATGGGAAGTTGAGGTCTGTTCACTCTACTATAGAGCAAATAAAATGTGAATTAAAGAAAGGATAAATTAAGGAAAAAAAGAGCAAATTTCATAGTACTTGAGAAAGGTAGTCTTGAGTGTATTTATAGTTCTAAAAGATGACTGGGAAAGTGGTGATGCAAGATGGCAACCTAAAGACATCTCTTTGCCGATTACTAATGAGGAGAGGGGAAAGTTGTCTTCAGCCACAACTGGCTGGGGAATCTGCACAAAAACTGTACTCTGGGGAACAGTGAAACAGCAGGAGATTTCAGGCGCCAATGAGGTCTGGAGCTGAGGAGAAATGATACATGCACAGAGGGCAGTTGTTTGGTACAGGCAAAGACTAGCTGGTGCGACAGCTCTTCCACGGAGGTCTGGGGATGGTAAAGAGTTATCCTGCAGTATTTTGATTTTGGACTGGGCTGTTTGCTGGATCAGCAAGTAGATGCTCACAGAGTTGAGTGACCAGGGTTGAACACCTGGTGGAATGGTTCTGCCATCAGCTGGTAGGGTGATGCCATTGTCGGAAGACTGCACACACAGAAGAATCACTCTGCTGAGGCCTAGTGCACTGCAGGATCTGGCAAATCTATTGAGCTCAACTGGCCATCCTGGGGATGAGCTGAGTAGCCTCAACCTTTATGGGGAGGGACACTTTGTCAGGGGACACTTACTGATGGGCCTCCTGGGAAGTCTGAGGAGAGCTTTGGAACCACAGCTCCAAAGGGACTGAGTGCTGACCAAGTGTATAAGCCTGGAGTGAGGGCAAAAATATCAGAAAGAAAAGACTCAGTCTTTTTTGCAACTGGAGATTGGCTCCTGAATCCCCATCACATACAGTAAATGCAGTTTG
>NW_003852431.1:928288-931510 GCF_000181295.1 Otolemur garnettii
TCATTTTTACTTTGTTCAATAGCAAAAGCTCCTCCATTCTTGTTACAGTTTTCAGTCCCTTTCATTATTTTTCTTTTTTATTTCTCTCATTTTTCTCTTTTGGTAGAGATTTTTCTACTTTACTCATCTTTCCCACATGAATTTCTGATACAGTGAATAAGATATCCCTTTTAATTATCCTTCCCTTTATCTTACATAATTGTATTTTTAATTTTAAAATTGATACTTTGTTCATTTTTTCCTCTGAAGGCTGGGGGTCCACAGCATTAGCCTGGCTATGGGCTCACAGCATTGGTCTGGCTCAAGGAGGCCATGGACTCATAGTCTTAAGTGTCCTTTTAGCTTTGGCCATTGGAAAGAAGTTATTGGTAGGTTGCTACTGTGACATACTCCTGATTTTTTTCTATATTTAGCAGGCGGGGTCTTGCTTTTTCTTGCTTTTTCCCAGGCTGGTAAGGAGCTCCTGAATTTAAGGGACATGCCCATCCTTGCATCCCAAAGTCCTAGAGCTGTGGATATGGTTAAAGTACCTTGTCAAACACCATCATTTCTTCTGTCACTCTTCCTTTCTTACTGTCCTTTTCCTCTCCTTTTCTTCCATTCTTCTTTCTACTCCCGTCTTCTTCCCTCCCCTTATCTTTTTTTTCTTCTTCTCTTTTCCCTCTTTACCCTTATCTTTCTTTTAGCTTTATATAAAAATGCCACTTCAACACAAAAGCTCTGAGACACTGTAATTTAAAACAAGGACAGTAGTGAGAAGCAAAATGTGGGGGAAAGAAGTGAATAAGAAAAAACCACACATGAGGAGGAACCACTGAACAAATTCTGGTAACATGAAAAACAAGAATAGAGCAGCCCCACCCAAAGAATCATGAAGTAGCTACCACAGAGTATTCTACCTATGAAGAATGCAAGTGACAGAAATAGAACTTAAAATACGGATGACAAAAACAATAAAGGTAATTGACAAGAAAGTGGAAAGAATAACAACAAAATGGATGACAGATACAATGAATATAGAAAGAATATGGCAAAGTTTAAAGACTTAAAGGCTAAACATGGAAATTAAAGATGCAGTAGAAAGTATCAATAACTGATTAGACCATGGAGAGAAAGTATTTCAGATGTAGAGGATAGATTTCTTGAGCTAACCCAGGTAGTTAAAGAGGTAGAAAAGAAGATGAAGAAAGCAGAATATTCACTAAGGTAATGATGAGAATTCATGAAGCATTCAAACATGTAAATTATAGGCATTCCAGAAGGGGAAAAAGAATGTCCCAAAGGAATGGAAGCCCTACTGGAAGATACCATAAATGAAAACTTTCCAAGTATCACTAAAACTTCTGAAACATTCCTTATAGAGGGATATCAAAATCTAGGTAATCTGAACACAGGACAGATATCTCCAAGACATATTGTAATGAACCTATCCAAAGTCAAGACAAAAGAGAAAATTCCACAAACAGCCATGAGTAAGCACCAATTGACCTACAAGGGCAGATCCATTAGGGTGACAGAAGACTTCTAAGCTAAAACTTTTCAAGCCACAGGAGAATGGTCATCTTCCTTTAATCTTCTTAAACAACAACAACAAAAATGAGCCAACAATTCTGTATCCTGCTAAACTAAGCATCAAAATTGATGGAGAACTCAAATGTTCATATGTAAACAGTGAGGAAATTTACCAGAAGAGCAACTCTACAGAAAATACTTAGACCTGGGAGGCACCTGTGGCTCAAAGGAATTGGATGCTGGCCCCATATATCAGAGGCGGTGGGTTCAAACCTGGCCCTAGCTAAAAACTGCAAAAAAAAAAAAAAAAAAAAAAGAAAGAAAGAAAATACTTAGACTTATTCTCCACACTGAACATCACAACGGACCAAGGACTACCAGCAAAGTAGACACCTACAAACTAAAAGATAAAACCACCTAGTTATCACAATGGCACAAGGGATGAAACTAAGCAAGACCTTCCAAAATAGGACGAATATAACTACATTGCACTTATCAATTATCTCAATAAATACTAATGGCTTAAATTCCCCCACTGAAGAGACATAGACAGGCTGATTGTATAAAAAAGGCTTAAAGCACAAGCCAACCATATGCAATCTCCAGGAAACACACCTGAATTTAAAAGACAAAATAAGTCTCAAAATCAGAAGATTTTGATCACAATCTTATTTTCAGATACAAGTGTATTTAAAAAACTAAAGTTAATAAAGGCAAAGATGATCACTTTATACTGGTTAAGAGAATAGAACAAAAGACATAATTTCTATTCTAAATATTTATACACATAACTTAAATTCTTCCAAACTTATGAAACAAACATTAATTGGTCTGAGAAACATAATATTCTATAACACCATAATAGCTGAAGACTTTAGCATATCTCTGGTTGAATGTAACAGATCATCTAAACAGAAACTAAACAAAGATATAAGAGACTTAAATGCAATCCTAGAACAAATGGGCTTAATAGACATACACAGAAGACACCATCACAAAGCTAAAGGGTATACATTCTTCTTGTCAGCCCATGGAATACACTCCAAAATAGATCATATCCTAGGACAAATCAAACCTTAACAAAATTAAAAGAATAGAAATTATATCTTGTTTATTCTCAGACCACAAGGCAATTAAGGTGGAACTCAACTCCAAAAAAATTGTCATCCCCCACAAAAAGACCTGGAAATTTAACAAGTTTCTGCTAAATGACTTTTGGATAAAGGAAGAGATAAAGGATGAATCATTAAATTCCTCAGACATAACAACAATGAAGCTACAAGTTATCAAAACATGTGGAATACTGCAGAAGCAGTCCTAAGAGAGAAATTTATTGCATGATTACATCTGCAAAACATAAAGAGAGGACATCAACATCTAATCAATAATCTTAAGGAAATGGAAATGGAAGGGAAATCTAATCCCAACCCCCAAGAAAGAAATACCCACAATTAAATCAGAAATAAGCCATATTGAAAGCAAAAGAATCATTCAGAAAATCATTGAAACCAAAAGTTGGTTCTTCAAAAGATAAATAAAATCAATAAGCCTTTGCCATATTACCTAGAAACAGAAAAATAAAATCTATAATAACTTCAATCAGTAACAAAGAAAAAAAGGAAATAACAACACATGCTACATGGATACCAGAGACTGTCTCTGAGTATTATAAGAAATTCTTTGTCCCAAAATTTAACAATGTGGAGGAAG
>NW_003852431.1:931791-934996 GCF_000181295.1 Otolemur garnettii
TTAAACCAAGAAAAGACCCAACTTAAAGGAACTACAAACCAATTTCTCTAATAAATATTGATGAAAAAAAATACTCAATAAAATCTTAGCCAATTGGTTACAGCTACTAATTTAAAAATTATGCATTACAATCAAGTAGGCTTCATCCCAGGGATGCAAGGCTGACTAACTTACACAAATCCATAAATGTAATTCACCATATTAATGGAAGCAAAAACAAAGACCATATAATCCTCTCAATAGTTGCAGAAAAAGCATTTGATAAAATTCAGCATCCTTTTCTAAAAAGAAAACTTAAGAAGGTAGGTGTAGGTGACACATTTCTTAAACTGAAGCCACCTATGACAAACCCACAACTAACATCATATTGAATGGAATAAAACTGAAAGCTTTTTCATTTAGAGCTAGAACCAGACAAGGTTGTCCTCTGTCATCACTAGTATTCAGCATAGCTCAGGAAGTTTCAGCCAATGCAATCAGACAAGAGAAGGATATAAAGGGCATCTAAATGGGGACAGAAGAGGCCAATTTCTTGCTTTGCTTATAATATAATCCTATACTTAGAAAACTCCAGAGACTCAAACAGAAGACTCTAGGAATTGATCAAGAGTATAGTAACATCTCCTGGTATAAAATCAATGTACAGAAATCAGTAGCCTTTATATACACCAATAACAGCCAAGTTGAGGAACTAATCAAAGATACAATTGCCTTCATAGTAGCTTCAAAGAAAATGAAATAACTAGAAATATACATAAAAAAAGAAGTGAAAGACCTCTACAAAGTGAATTATGAAACCCTAAGAAAAGAAATATCAGAAGATAGTAACAAATAGAAGAATATACTATGCTCTTGGCTGGAAAGAAACACATTATTAAAATGTTTATACTACCCAAAGCAATCTACAGATTCAATGAAATCCCCATTAAAATATCAACATCATTTTTTTTAAGAACTGGAAAATATAGTTCTTCATTTTGTATGGAGCCAGAAAAAATACCTGTATAGCCAGGGAAACAGTAACAGAGGTATCACTTTATCAGAATTTAAGTTATGTTACATGTTCACAGTATCAAAACAGCATAGCATGGTATTGGCACAGAAATAGAGACATAGATCTATGGAACTGAAATAAATAAAACCCAACAGATGAAACCAGTCTCTTATAGAAATGTGATCACTAACAAACCAAAAAAAGCATATATTGGGGAAAAGAACCCCTATTCAATAAAAGGTGCTTGGAGAACTAATTAACCACATGTAAAAGATTGAAATTGGACCCACACCTATCACTTCTTACAAAGATTGACTCAAAATGGATAAAAGATTTAAATTTAAGTCATGAAACAATAAAATTCAAAAAAAAGTGTGGGGAAAAGTCTTGAGGATGTTGGACTGGAGAAAGATTTTATGAAGAAGACTTCAGTGGCAATTGCCACAACAATAAAAATAAACAAATGGAACTTAAACTAAAAAGCTTTTATACAAATAGGGACACAGTAAGTAAAGCTAAAGATAGTCTTCAGAATGGAAAAATGTATTTGCATATTATGAATCTGACAAAGCTTGATAACTAGGATCTACAGAGAACTCAAATCAATCAACAAAATAAAAGAACTAACAATCCCATCTATCACTGGGCAAGAGACATGAACAGAACCTTCTCTGAAGAAAACTGATGAATTACTAACCAAGATATGAAAAAAATGCTCATCGCCCCTAATCATCAGACAAATAAAAGTCCAAACCACCTTGAGATATCACTTAACCTCAATGAGAACAGTCCATGTTACAAAGTCTCAGAGTTGCAGATACTGGTCCAGGTGTGGAGAGAGACACTTTTACACTGTTGGTGGGACTGCAAACTAATACAGCCTCTTTGGTAAGAATCATGAAGAATACTCTAAGAACACAAATTAGACTTCGTGTTTGATCTCACAATCCCACCACTACACATCTACCCAGGGGAAAAAAACTATTTCATCATAAAGATATTTGCACTAGAATGTTTATTGCAGCTCAATTTACAATCTCCAAGATGTGGAAAGAACCTAAATGCCCACCATCCCAGGAATGGATTAACAAGCTGTGGCATATGTATACCGTGGAATACTATTCAGCCTTATGAAAAGATGGTGACTTTACATCTTTTGTATTAATCTGGATGGAGATGAAACACATTCATCACAAGAATGGAAAAGCACCTATTCAATATGCTCAATTTTATTTGAAGCCATTAGATAATCTAACATACACCCACGTAGGAGAAAAACTTATTGCTATTCAAGTTCAGGGAGGGGAAATGAGGAGGTGAGAGGAGGGGAGATTGATGTGCTCCCACTTAAAGGGCACAGGTAGGGGTTTATGGCATATCTTTTGGGTATGGTTTTAACTTTTATTATAAGTGAAATATTGAGACTTTGGAAGGTTTTGAGCAGATGAACAACATAACCCCACTATTTTTTGTGAGGCTTATTTTAGGTGCTCTGTTGATACTAAACTCCAGATGGATTGAGAAGAGGAGAGATCCTTTAGGAGATCATTAAGTAATTCAGCAGAAAGCTTGATGGTAATTTGGGTGAAGATAAAGTCATACATCACTTAAGGATGGGGGATATTTTCCAAGAAATGTGTCATGTGAATTCCTTGTATGAACATAATAGAATGTGTTTATACAAATCTAGATGGTGTAGCCTACTACACACCTACACTATAGCAGGAATCCTCAAACTACGGCCCACAGGCCACATGCAGCCCGCCTAGGACATTTCTCCATTTGATTTTTGGATATTTAAACATAAAAATACTGAAGTAGTAGTTGCAAGCTAAGAAGTAGTCAAGATTGAATTAGCATTGAAGGCCTATAATGGAACGCCTGGTCATTTATAAGATCAGTGCTTTTAGTTGGATATAGAGTAGTTATTGGAAGTTCAACATAAGAGCAGCTTCATTTCAAGGAGCTAATAGATTTAATGAGGGGAGTAATCAATTTTGTTCCCATTACAAAACCTTGCTATCAAAATTACATGTTGACATTGTAGGAAGTCATAACATTGTAAGATTGTATAAGATGAAGTTTTTAGATAAAGCTGCTTAACTTGTCCTCCAGTGAAAAATAATTTGTAGATGCAGTTCAATAATACATTTATTAACAGTTAAAAAGAAAAGATGCCTGTGGTCCCAGCTACTTGGGAGGCGGAGGCAG
>NW_003852431.1:935167-948278 GCF_000181295.1 Otolemur garnettii
AAAATGTTACCATCTTTGACCACCACCACCAACAACAAAAAACCTGGGAAAATAAGAGAATTCTATCATTAAAAGATGCAATAAAGTATGGGCAAAGGGGAAGATTAAATTTTGAATTAAAGCTGTAGACAGAAAAAATGAAATACAGTTGTAGATGATAAACATCATAAGGTCTTTGTTCATTGCCAGATTCAAGTCCACATGAAAATTAATTCTTATGCTGCATAAATGTTATTGAACAACACAGGAGAAATAATTAATTGAATAAATTGTTTCTTTCTTCTTTTTGTATTTTTTAGCTTTATCTAAAGCTATTTTCTCATTCCATACCTTTATTTGCTTCTCATCTTTCCTTCTTCTACATATGACCTATTTAAATTTGCCTTTAGGATTTAAATTTAATTCTACCTCATTACTTCCTTTTTCCTCCTTTGGCTAAGAAAAGCCAACTAATCTTCTTCCTCCTTTTTACCCAATTTCGTATCTTTTTTCAGAAGTAGTGATTGTCTGATGAAACTATGAAAGAATAGAACAGAGTAACTATTTCTGTATTACAAAAGTAGAGTATAAATTAGTATGTGCACATAAAATGAATCTATCAAAAGTAGACAAAGACTACTTTAAACTTCACATGTAAGATTACACATATGTCCATTTCCCTCTTTTTTAGGCTTTCCAAGTCCAAATATCAGGTTTAAATGTAAAGAATTATTTGAAGACATCTTTAATTTATATCTTTCGATGTACATATGAATTACATGCACATATAAAGACAAAATACACTAGATTTTTAAATGAATTGTGACTAAGGATTTCTGTTTCTTTAAGGGATGGAGTAGTTTGCATCTGGAGATCATTCCAACAAACACAACTAGAAGAGTCAGATAGCACAGAGGAATGTTTCTCGGAAGGCATCAGAGACCTATAGGGGCAATGAGAGCTGGAAGAGTTGAAACCCCAGAGGAAAGAATTCAGATAGAGGAGCTATTCTGCCTTCACTTTTATTCTGGGGGACTTGGCTAATTCTGAGCATGAACAGGTGTCTGGGAACGAAGTCTTTGTATTATCAGAGAACTAATGACAGCAAGGAACAAACTTTGGTGAGAACATGGGCTCCAGCATGCAGTACATGTGTTAATCTGAGTGCGGGAATCTACAATAATATCAAGCAACATTTTCTCAGTATTGTGAACATATTTTAGAATCAGAGGCTAATTGAAAGAGAGGTTTTGGATAGATGCTATACCCAGAGGTTAAATAACGTTGGTGATCAAGGGGAAATAAGATGTACAAAACTTTCCTGAATCTTTAATCCATACAGACTGAGCACAATCCCTATTTGGACAAGGAGTTCAGCCTCCACTCTCTCTACCTCGTACAGAAGATGCATCATCTGCCAAGGATGATAACGTCATTTGGTGACTTTTAAAAACACAATATGTGGCATAAAAAAATTACTAAGTACACTGAAACTTATGATTGAAATGTGCTGAAAAGTATAGTAACCTCAGATCTGCACTCATTGCTTTTAGAATTATCTGATAAAGACTTCATAATGGTGTTGACAAACACATTAAAAAAGAAAAATGAAAATACAGAAAATAGAGAATTTCGTCAGAATCCAGACAACTATGAAAAAGAATTATTTAGAAAGAAGCATATAAGATAATAGTGAAATAGAAATCTTTGCACAGAATCTTTATAAAACAGGATTTAAAAATGGTCTTTAACACATAAAGATATGTTAATTTCCTTTTAATTTTGGAAACTATAGTTAAAACCACAATATGCTACCACTATACTATCGTCACAGAGAAAAAGTCAGAAAACAACAAGCATATATGGAGCAACTGCTATAAATGCTTCACAAGTCATTTCACATCATTTTATAAAGTATAAAATACACATTCATTTTGGTTTAGAAATTCATCCATTGGTATGTTCTAACACAAATAGAATAAAAGACATGTACAGGTGTTCAAAGTGGCTTTACTCCTAATATTCAAAATCTTAAAACAACAAAAAAATGCTCGTTTACTACAGAATCTATATTACATATACTAATGGCATACTATAAGGCAATAAGAACAAGCAAATAAAAACTACAAATCAAAATGGAAGAATTTCCCAAAAATAACTTGGAGCAAATTCATTCAGGCACTAAAGATTACATGCTTTACTATTCCATTGACATTGAGCTAATACAAAGAAAAAAGTGATGCAAAGTGGTTTGAATTCAGGGAGTTGAATGAGTGGAGCTCAAGGAACAATTAAGAAATATTATACAACTGTGTTGATTTGAAAAGATATTTCTTTTTTTTTTTTTTTTTGAGACAGAGCCTCAAGCTGTTCCCCTGGGTAGAGTGCCATGGCATTACAGCTCACAGCAACCTCCAACTCCTGGGCTCAAGCGAGTCTCCTGCCTCTGCCTCCCAAGTAGCTGGGACCACAGGGGCCCGCCACAAGGCCTGGCCATTTTTTTGGTTGCAGCCATCATTGTTGTTTGGCGGGCCCGGGCTGGGGATACGAACCCGCCACCTTAGGTGTACGTGGCTGGCGCCTTAGCCGGTTGAGCTATAGGCGCCGAGCCTGAAAAGCATATTTCACCGTACATTTACAATTTACTATATAATCTTTTGTTATAATTCAGTAAGGAGTTTTAACTGCCTTAAGAATGAGATTTAATTTTAAGTCAGGCAAAATTTTAACTAACACAAAATAATTTATAATACCCAAGTAATGTTGATCTTTAAAGCATTCACATTTAGACTTTACACTGCACCCTTTGGCTGAGGCTAGACCTACATAATGTATTGTCTATCCTTTTGGAGTTCCTTTTCGAACTCCTTCAGAAATTACATTTAAAATTAGTATCTCTACCATTATTTAATCTCTCTCATCAATGCTCAATGTATTAAAGAATAAAAAAATAACCAAAGAACAAGAAACTTTACATCCAATTAGATAACCTGTGAAGAGAAGATGAGAACTTTGGACAAGGAGAAACTTAAGAGAAATTATTTCAAACACTGTGATATTGAAAATGACTAGTTTGCTTTTCAGGCAGCATGGAGATACTTAGAGGAAAAAAAGCAACTCAGATTATCGTGATGATGTTCCCAAGGAAAAGTGAGAATGAAATAATTGATCTTCCTCATGTGGCTTGCTAGGGCAATTCTGTTGATGTAACCCAGACAGCAGGACACTTTATCTGCAGTAGCTGTTCTACTCAGCTATGACCACACAGCTGTCGTAAATATAACATTTTAAGAAGCTTTTTGATAAATTAAGTCAACTTGCAAGTTTTGAACTGAACAAAAGCACAAAATTTACAACAAATAGATTCACTATTTAATGTTCTTATCTGTCGAAAATTATGCTTAAAGAAAAGCCCAGAGAAATTGGTTTGTTGTGAAGCTTCTTAGTGCTCTGAAGTGCAGGTTTCTCAAGTCTTTGTTAAAGTTGTGATGGCTGCATGCAAAATTTAAGAGCGTGTATAAGTCCTAAAATATCTGACCCTTCAGTCTGTCATTGTTCTTAGAATTTACAGCATGTATGTCATTGAGTTAACTTATTTTTATTCAGCTTGACAGCAGACCTGGATTTTGCCCATAAGGCAGTTTCAATTTGCATTTGATCATCAGCCAACTTGGTGTTAGATTCATCCTTTTAGATCTTAAACTAGGTTGTGATTTGATGTAAATTCCTGTAACAATCTTGTGATCAGAAGTTGGTATTTCCCAGAAGGAAAACTTTATTTATGTTCCAGCCTGTTTTGTGTGTTTTTGTTTTTATTTTTTAATCCTCACCCCTAACACTTATTCTTGGAGAAGCTAATGTCTCGGGCCAGGACTCTATTTGCAGATCCTCTTTGTAAGAACCACCTGTTGGCATTCCTTTTGGTGCTACAGACCAGGGTATGCGACAGAGGAAGCTTTGCAGGTGGAATTGTGATTTTTCTCCCAACATTTCCAATTGAATATTTTGGAACCACAGAAACAAAAGGGATGCCGACTTATGTCAAACTCAGCCCACTGTTTCCTACACTCACCCCAATAACATTAGGGTGGTCAGTGGCCCTTTGGCAAGTTGTCCATTATGCATTTCCCTTGAAGAGGTGGTCGTTTTATTTATTTATTCATTTATTTATTTGTTTTGCACTTTTTGGCCAGGGTTGGGTTTGAACCCACCACCTCCGGCATGTGGGGCCAGGGCCCCACTCCTTTGAGCCACAGATGCTGCCTGGTTGTCATTTTCTTGATGAGGAATTCAATGACTCTGGTGTTCTTTTCTTTAACCTCACAGAATCAGTGCTTAGTGTTTTATTTGTTGAGCCAGGACATTTTTCTTCTTTCCTACCTAAAGAGAGGTGATACTTCTTATTTTCACTGGCTACAGGTTAAGGGTAAATTGTTCAAGTGTCTTGAGATAAGTAGGTTTGAAAAGCTAATTATTCAACATTTTAATCCAAAATGAGTGACTTTAAACCAGAGCATCTCCGTGCAAGTTCTGGCTCTGTCATTTTCCAACTGATACATCAAATAAGAGAAGTTATCTCAAAACTCTTGGCTTCACTTTCTTCTTCTCTATAATGGAATTTATTACTTAGGTTTGCTTTATGCATAAAATAAGAGGATTAATGTATAGTACTTAGAAGAATATCCACCAGATATTACACACTACATTAAGGTTAGCTATTGTTATTATTACAAATATTATTAAATCACTTTCTTTAGTATGTAACTTGTTACTGTAAATTTCAAGGGCCAACTTCTAGTTTATTAATAAACTGCCTGATTGAATACTGAATAATGTAAATTATTGATTATAAAACTATAATTCAGGCAAAGGAGATAAAAACATTTGAATCATGAGCCAATATTTCAATGCAATAACCATTCATCTATTACACATGTACCTTATACCAGTGGAGACACAAAAAATTAATATAATTCTATTTTGCAAGGACTTTGAAGTCTGAGATATTGTAGCTGGAATTTCTCTCTGCCAGGTTGTTGATCTCAGAGTCAAAGAATGAACCCACTGACTATGTGAGTGACAAGACAAAATTTATTGAAAGATAAAAAATAGATAGATAAGAATGCCTCCGGGCAGCAAACAGAGGACTCCACTGGGAAGCCCACCTGGGCCTTCTGTCTGTATACTGCTTGTATACTGCTTTCTGTGTCTTGGGGTCATGGGGTTTGGAGGAGATGGAATACATGTATAGAATATGAAACAACTTTTTGGCACCAGGGGCCTGTGGGCAGAAGTTAATTTTAAAACTGTCATAGTTGGTCCTTGTTTCAGGGAGCACTTCTTTGCGTGAGGAGGGGCAGCAGGATCTGTTCCCTGCTCCAGGGAGGCAGCCCAGATGAAATACTGTCAGGCTGCTTTTCATGAGCTTTGTTTATATCCAGAGAATGCGGCCTGCAAAGGGCCTGTTTCTGCCTTGAGATAGAGTAAGGTGACCAGACCTCCCGCTTTTGGCAGGACAGTCCCGATTTTTAACAATTTGTCCCGCTCTGGTGGTTTTAAAAAGTCCCAATTTTTGGAAAGAATGTACAGCAATCTAGGGAAGGGTGGGACAACGGGGAAGGGAATATATTTGGCTGCTGAAAAGGTTAATGTAACTCCATTTGGGAATGAAGAGGTTAATGTAACTTCATTTGGAAATGAAAAGGCTAATGTAAACTCCCTACTCCCCTCCTGTGCAAGGTTGCCCAGGTGAACAGGTGCTCTACTCCTTTGAGCCACAGGCGCTGCCCTATATATAATTTTTTTAATGTATTTATATTTGTAAATTGTACTTATGATGAAATTTAAAAATATATATTACAATACTATTTTTTCATTCTATGACAATTTTGGTTGCTCCATATAGACCAAATTTTTAATTAAGAACACCCCCCAACACCCCTGTCAATGGTGTCCTGCTTTACCAATGTTAAAATCTGGTCACCTTAAGATAGAGGTCTGCCAGAAGACTGATTGATTTCTGAGCTCACCTAGGCCTAGAACATGGTGGTCCCTGACTAGCCCTGAGCAGAGGACCCCTGTATCTGTAAGAATTTTAGTAAAACAGAAGGAAGAAAGGAGGAGAGAGAGAGAGAGAGAAAGTGCTCCTGAGTACATGGGAAAAAATGAGAGTGTCTGAAAGTATTGCATGTATTTAGTTCAGAACTAACAGCTATGATAAATAACTACATTGAATTAAACCCACTGACATATTCATTTACTTATTTAGTGTCTCAATCATTCATTCATTACTTTATGAATTGAACTGACATTAAGTTTCCCAGGTATATTTATAGCTGGAAAACGTTTTTCATAAAACTTAAATGCACTTTTTCTTTACTTTGCCATTCTCATCCCCCACCAAAAAAAAAATCTAAATTAAAAAAGCAACACTCTATATTCTATGATACAGAAGGAAAGTATATTTATTGCAACAGTGGGTTTCCTACAAATAATGTCTGTAGAGAATATAGGCTATTTATATTGTCAGAGAAAAATTTGCATTACAGAGAGCTAAGGTAAGGAAAACTTGATATTCAAGACTGTGACAACAGGGTTCAAAATTATAGCAAAGGGGAGAGAGATTGAACTCAATGTCACACAAAGAAAAGAAGGGAGGATTTTTAAAGAGTAGTGAAGTGGAAAAGTGGGGAAATTGGTCAGCGCTAGTAGGTAATCCCTGCTCCCCATGCTACTTGTGAAAGTTAGATTCCTTCCCTCTCACCTAGGTGGGGAGATAAGGGCAGCACCTTCCTTAAGGAGCACATTTCAAAGGCATAGCTTCTAAGTTCATAAGAAAGACATTCTTAGATGTAAAACTGACAAGAGTCTGGGAGAAGAAATTATACCTCAAAGACTTAGAGAAACAATTTACCATTGGAATTTCTCTAAAGTGAAATCTCTAAGAAAAGGGATATCAGAGGTCTGATGTCAGGAGGAAAACCCTAAAGGCTTACCTGGTCAGTATCCTACTTTAATACAGGTGTTAGGTTTTTGGATACTCATACTCAGACTAGTAATCAGACTAGAAAATAAAACAAAAGCAACAAAACCCAACCAAAAATAAGAGGAAAGCTCCAGAATTAAAGTGTAGTTGGCTAGTGAAAAGCTTTAATATGTGACCATATTGCTAGTTCAGTCTTGCTAATGAATGTTTAACAAGATTCGCAAATACTATTGATGAGACTTATCAAACAGAGAGAGCTGGGTTTAACATACCCTATGTCTTATAGATATAATGAAAACTGCACACGCATCACTGTTTTGATCTTGAACTTTAACCTGTTGCTAGATTAATGCACAATGTGATGATTAAACTTTTCACCCTATTCACCAGGTTATATTTCATTCAATGTGAACAGATGGTCTTTTATTTAGACAAGTTGTACCTCAAAACGAAAGATTCAGTGGCCTGATTTGTAGAAAATACATAGTCTGCTGACCATTTTCTCAAGTCAACATGAATTAGATAAACTAAAGATATATATCCAATGATGGTGACATTACCTATAAGAACTGGTGAATTCCTGTGGAGCACATCTTGTTTTCATTAACAGACTTGTAAGTATATACTTTGATTTCTTTTTTTATAGATAAAATGACATTGATATTTCATATTTTAAACGAATATTGCTGAATTACAGGGACCTGTGAGTAAGTTATAAAACTACCAGAGAACGACACAAAAGCTCCAACTTCCTAAAAATGTCTTAAAATACAATTCTTTTTAACTTTTGAATAGTTGTAATTATTCAAGGGAGATAGAGGGAAAGGACAAGATCCTATCAAGCCAGAGAAAATGAGATTTTGATGTAGATCATATGCAGTATTTTTCTTTAAACAAGAAAATTTGCTGTGTTTTCCCCAATTTAAGAGCTTTCTACCTCTTTCTACTCTATCAACATTTGCTGATATTTTCCACAAAAATTCCTCTTGTTAAAAGTATTAAACACATCCTTTTTCATTGGCAAGCCTGATGTTTGCTGTTCTTTTAAACCTTGCAACATCATCAATTGTCCCTATTTCTGTAAGTGGTACCATCATCATTTAGTTCCTCAAGCCTAAATACTGAGGTTATACTTCCCTAGCTATTTTCCTGCATTCTTCTATAAACAATTTCTAAAGAAGTTATATGAATTTGTAGTTGTATCTATCTACCTATTTATCTATCAGCATTCCCCACTGGAATTTACCTTGTATAAGTTAGTCAATATTGCCTCTATTTTTACAGTTTTTCTCTAACTTGATACTTTACTTCTGAGTCCCTCTCCAGTCCAGTCTCTATGTGGTGTACAGAATTACCTTGAAACAGGATTCTATTACTCCAAGTAAAAAAGTTGGAGTCTAATGTAACCTGATTAAAATTAAAACTCATTTAAATGGTGCTTTCTGTTAGAACATCTTCTAATTTACAAAACTTATAAATTCACCATTCTTCTCCAGGCCATTTGGTTGTCACCGATCTGGTACCATTCATTTACTCAAACATAGCTACTACCTTCATGTCTTAAGGCCCTCACAGGTGAGATTATTTATTGTAAGTTTTTTCCCAGATTTTTCCATTTCTGTTTTCAATCTTTAAAAAACAGTTTTAAAGTTACCTCTTCAGAAATACCTTCTTTTTTCAGTCCTAATTTTTCCCCTCCAATTTTTCTACATCTCTCCACCCTACTAATTTTGTTTGAATATCATATTGAAATTTGTAGCTGAATATTTTCTTGATTTCTTTTTGTTTTCATCACTGCAAAACTACTAAACAGATCTGGAAAATTCTTGTGGATCATGTTTCTATAGTCTATTAAGTCAGAACATTTTTAAAAACATTTTCTTACCTAAATAAGATAATTGGTAAGTTATGTTTTCAAGTGGCCTACTGTAGGGCCAAGAGAAACTTGCCCTTTTTCTTAAAAAGTTTGCTGAAAGATCAACTCACAGTTTCGGCAGATTAACAAATGTTTATTTTAAAATACTATGTTCCTGGGGAGAATGACAGGAGTAATTATTCAGTATCTTACTGAAGGTTGGATATCTTTATACATGCCTTTTAGAAGGGAGGAGGAGAAATGTGGAGTATAGGTGCAAAAAGTGGTTGCTATGGAGAATGAAGAGACTGGGTAAACAGAACAGATTGATTTAGAAATTAATCTGAGAGACAGGTATCGAATTTTAAATGATTTGGGCCAGGACTCCTAACATTTTTATTGTCCTTACTGCAAAGTATTGTGATATCAGAAAGAGGAAAGGAAGTCAGTTGACTCTTCTGAACTTTTAATCATTTTTATGTAGATGGAGAGAAAGCCCCGTCCAAGTGCTTTCTAATCTCCAATGGCATTTAATTCAAAGTATTCTTTATGCCAAGTAGTCATATTTTGGGGTGAAATTTCCTTAGCTCCTTCATTTCTCCTGTTTAGAGCTCCCTTAGAAATTTCACACAATGAAAGCTGAGTCAATAGCTTTGGAGAAATTGGGTCAGTAGACTAGTAACAAGAGATCTGAAAAGAAAGACAAGAACATAAATAAGAACAAGAATGAATACATAGAAAATAACATAACTGAGCAATTTTGCCACACCCCACTAAACTAGTCTCCCATTCTTGCAAATTGAGAATATGGTGTCTTCTAAGAAGTTTAGATCAAGTCTCTACTTGCCATATTAGCTAGCATGTAAGTTCTTCCTTGTTGGGCTGTCAGGGCGTCCAAATCCAGAGGTTTTCAAGCACGATTTTCAAAAGCCACAGAGGCTAGGCTGTTGCTGACTTGTAAGTGAAGTTCTCCAAAGGGTTGCATGGTGATATTGAACTCTCATTATACTACCATAGATTCAAAGCTTTTCAATCTCAATAGTTTCTAAAGCTGAGCGAAGAGTCCTGAGTACCAAAAATAACTTAGAATTGTGATACAGAAATGTTTTAAAATTAATATTATATTTAGCACATTTGCTTGGTACTGCTTTATGAACAAAATAGCCCAAATTTGTAATTTGGCTGGCTTTTTAAGTGGAGTATATGGTGACAGAGGATGTTTGATAATCAAGTCCATACACCTAGGAAAGATACCCTTATACACATTATCACTCACAAGATAAAAGGACCAGTGTAATTTACAGATAAGGTCAATTTAGAACCGGTGACCTCCCGGGGTGGAGTTTGCTGTGCTTCTTCCTCATGGGCACTTCCACATCTCCCTTGTTTGTGTGCCCCATGAGTCTATGGGGACAGAACAGGTTACAAAGTATTTGATACTGAAGGTTTTTGATCCAGTTCTGGCATTTATAGGGCTTGATCTTTTCACTTAACTAAGTTAGCCCAGACTCTTGCTGCATCCTTATGTAATCTTTAGTGTCCAGCTACTTAGCACAGGAATCATGGGAGCTAGCCAAGGTTTTGTAAGCCTGACTTGAGAGCCATCCATACTCAGATGACTTGAGAATCATTGACGTAATGAGGGTTAGTGTCAGCACCATCAGAGAGATGCCAGAATGCCATGAGTGAAATCAAAATGTAGGGTCTGATCATAACATTTCTCTGGTGGATCACCCAGAAAACATCCAGCATCATCCTGTTTTCAATGCAGGGGGGAAAATTCCTTTCTAGTGACTTTACCAGAGCAAAAGATAATTCTTGAGTTTCTAGAGAGGTTGTTCTGTGTCCAGTTGACTCATGAACAGAAAAAGCAGCATGATGTTTCTTCTCCGGTCATGGACGTTGCATCTTGTCACACATCCATTTTCTGGATTCATTCTACCAGGCACTCGTTTTTGCAGAAACCAGTGTGAGTTTGGGTTCCTTAGCATGATCTAGATGGTGAAATAACCAGAAATCAGATTGATTAGTCAGTATGGCCAGGGTATGAAAGATGGATGTAGGAGATGTTGGGTCTGTGCCTGACCTGTTGGAACAACAGGAAAGGTTAGTGTGAGGAAGACATTATTTGAAAGAAGAGTCACAGTAGATGATTAAAAAGAGAATGGGAGAGGTTGAGGCAATATCCACTCAGCTTTCAATGTACAATTCTCAAAAGGGGAGGATTAAAACAAGAATTTTTTAAAAGACATTTGGTGGGTTTAAAAGACAAAAAGGAATTTATACATGAAAAACGGGTTTTCCCAGTCCGTGATTTTGAGGAAAGCTATCTTCTTCATGAAGTTTTCTGAAGTCATCTGCTTCAGGGGCCTGAGACCCGGAATCCTTACTGTCAGGTCACCTGTAGGAGTTATCCACAAATTGTCTCTGTGTAGTTGTCATGGCTCTAGAAGGACTTTTATTTTTATGGCAGCATAGATAATTAACAGTCCTTTATAGGGACCTCCACAGTGAGGTGGTGTTACATGTGTTCTCCTAAAAACAATGATGTACACCTGATCTCTTGGTTAAACTGAATAGGAAGGCCTGTCAGTTGGTGGAGACCATGCCCCTTTCCCCTGTTGGTGATATGCTACAAGCACATTAGTTAATATCTGTATGTAACTAGTTATGGTATCTAATTGTTCCCTTAAATCGCAAGAGTCCAAGAATAGAAGGTTTACAGGTGTTAGTAGGCTTGTGAATAGAACAGTTCCAAAAGGGGTTATACCGTGACTCCTAATTGGAGCATTCTGCTTTTGTTACAAGATTCAAAGATAATACTCTGACCGTTTAAGTCAAGTGTCTTAACAAACTTTGTCAAAATTATTTTTATTCCTAGATTCTTGCATTTCATTTGCCCTGAGTATTAGCTATGATACGGGGTATAAAATTCAAATAAGCATTCCAGTGCCTTTACAAGCAAGTGGTTTAAATGAGTCCTTTGTTCTGAGTTAATCCATAAAAGAATATCCAAATGAAAAATATTTCAGTTTTTTTTCTTTAAGCACTGTTGTAGCATCTGCATATCTGGTTGGACAGCATTTTGTGTGCTCACTAAACATTCAAACAATAACAACACAATGAGAAAAATCTAAAGCTGGAGGTAAATCTACAAAATCAGAGCGCCAAAAAGTGCCAAAAAGGCATAGTCTGAGCCTGTAGGGCCAGTTTCCTCCAGAAATTTGCTTAGTTTTATAAACAGTGCATTGGGAAATAATTTGGTTGGAGATATTGAATATGCCAAAGCAGTATGGCTATATATTAATATTTTTTCCCAATTATACCCCCTTCTACACATAACATAAGTATCCCATGTGATAGGAAGTACATATCAAAAGTTCAGAGTAAAAGGAGCCTCAGGGAGTCTGGCCCAATATACAATCTGTCTGATATCATAGATCTATTGGCAATAAGAGTGTCAGCAGAAATTAAGAAATGAGACTTTCAAATTGTGCCAACTGCATGGCAGGCTCCAAAGGCATACTGGAATCTATGTGAGTATTGGCAGCTTTTCCTTTTGCCTATGTGCAAGTTCTAGTGAGAGCTAAAACAAATTTGACTTAAGGCATTTTGGAGGAAGCTTTAGAGTACTCTGAGATAATCTGTCCCAAGCAACAGTTTCTGTGCCCCCTGGAGTCCAGACCTAGAAGATTTATGGCCTCATTCAGTCTTAAAAAGAATATGTCTAAGAGAACACCTGTTTACAGTGCAAAATATCACTAACAAACTGAATCAGAACTGGACAAGAGTGGATCTCTGGGTAGAGGTTACAATGCCCAAATCACCACAGAGAAGGAGAGAACGCTGAAGGAGAGTCACGTGTCTCTGAAGTATTCAGATTTACATTATCTAATTGTTAAAGAGAAAGTGAATCACAGAGTAATAGAATCAAAAACTAAGTTAAACAGAAGTCAATGGCTGTATTCTTAAAGTCACATGAACTAAAAGCCATTCGAGTTAGTTTTCATCTTCCTGATAAAATATTTGATTTAGTCATTTATTGTTTTAAAACAATTAATTAGAGTTATTTTTATATAATTTGGTAGTAAAGTATCTTATACAAATGACATGTTGAGGCACATAGACACAGACAAGCAGACAGAAGCAGTTGCACAAGTTCTAATAAAGAATTTTTATTTTATTTTTATCTCTTCAATATCAATTATTATTCTTTGATGCAGTCTATCAATCCTTTAATTACCTATTTGTATTGTTTTAAGCAATTACTAGCTAAGCAACAATTTTCCCTC
>NW_003852431.1:948633-958114 GCF_000181295.1 Otolemur garnettii
TTTTTTTTTTTTTCTCTAATTCAAACACACAAGAGAAAGGAACCATGGGATAGAACATAGAAATCTCTGAACACGTGAAAACTCAGGTTTGCACCCACCGCAATACTGTCATTTACTATAGTTTCTGCCCGATCCAGCCAGACATCTGAGGCCTCTCAATTAATCAATCTTCAGATCCTATCTGAGCCCAGATATAGCTTTGTTTCTGTTACAAATTTTAAACACAGTTAGGATCAAATATTTGCTCAAACTCAGCAAATTAAAAATATAAATCTGTGGTGTTTGGAATTGGATAGAGAACTTAGCCATAAGTGTCAGTTGCTGTGAGAATGGAAACAGGGCCAGCAGGGACCTCACTTGGACTCTATTCCTGGGGGCATTTCAGAGCTCTATCTCAGAGTAGTCCACTTTTGATAAAAATTAAATTCAGTAGAGCTTAATTGAGTCAAGAGGAATTTGCATATTGTGTAGCTGACTAGAAGAGGTTCAGGGAGACACTAATGCTGAGAAGATTCATGAGCAGGAAAGAGAACGTGACACACGGAGAAGGGAAGTGAGGTATAGAACGGTGGTATTGGTCACATCAGCCTTTGCCTTACTTAAAATCAGTTGCAACATCTCGTCACCTTTCATTGACCAAATTTCCATGATTGACAAAGAGGGAAGAGGGGAAGGAGTACAGCTGAATGGATCAAACTTCAGTGCGAACAAACAGCGACATTTTTACATTTAAATGCTTAGACTGAAAAATCCTTTTAAGTAAAACCAATAAGGCTGGCTTACTTAAACCAATGAAGTTATAACTTAATTGAAAAGCAAAAGTTATCTTTTAAGAGGTGGAGAAGAGTTTTTTATAGATATAGAAAAGTCACAAAAGCAACTCCAAGAAAGAAAAGTCTCACTCTCACAAATAGATGACAAAGAGGGTAGTAGGACATTTAACACAAAAAAGCTTCCCCTAAAGTTTGTCACATTCGGTACAAATAGTGTGGTTAATCCTACATGTTTGGACTCTCAGTCTTTCTAGACTGGCTGTCTGATGTGTTCTTGACACAACACTCCCTTTAGATGGTGGAGACTGAGGAGGGAATTCCCATTCAGCCATAAAGCAAACTCGGACATGAAAACAGAAAATGAGAGACTTTACATAATTTTTGTTTCAGGAGCCTGCTATAATGTTTGTCTTAAAAGACATTAGATTAGTTAGAACTGCATAACTGGCTTATGGATTATTAGGCCTGAGTTCTGCCCCATGGTGACCCTCTGTATGACAAGATCACGTGGAAAGTCAATCAACAAAACAAGAACAACAAACAAGAACAACAATAAAAACTATTTCTGAGAGGTGATAGAATCAAACAAAATGAATATTCATACACCATAAGGTGTCTAAAAATATACCAATACTAGAGTTGCTCACAAGAATAGTCACCCATAAAAGCTTTTCTTTCATTGATCTTAAATTTGGAAAGGGCAATCTTCAGAGCCTACAGAGAGGAAAACTTGGAGTCTGACTGTTAAGTAAGGAGTCTTACTATGTTTCTTGCTGGTAGGTGTTTCAATCATCCTCATTGTGGCTTTCGGAAAAGCAGAGAAGCTTTGAGAATCCTGCCTGTTACCGCTAACTGTAGGGTGAGGCAAAACTTGCCCATGTTCCCTGAAAGTTCACTGAAAAATGGGCTCACAATTAAGGCAGATTAATAAGAGTTTAATCACAAGAGTGATTACTCAGTATCTCAAATGATAGTCAGATATTTTTTATACCTGCCTTTTAGAAGAGAGGGGAGGAAGATGAGTATAGGAACCACAATTGGTTGGTAGAATGGCTGACTAGATGGGGAAAACAGATTGACTTGAAAATTAACTGGAGACATAGTATTGTGCTTTAAATTATCTGGGCCAGATCTGCTAGCAGTGTTGATTTTCTTACCTACAATGTAATGAGATAACAGGAAAATAAGTCAGATGGCTCCTTGTTTTTTGATCAGGTAAGTCCAGTGAAGTTCAACCTTCCAAATGCTTTCTGATCTCCAATGGCCTTAAATTCAAAGTATTCTTTACACCAAGTTATCATGTTTTGGGGTGAAATTTTCTTATCTCCTTCAATACTGACTACATACCAGTTTGCGTTGAAAGATACCACGTGTGTAAATGGGTACCACTGATAGATATTCAGTGCCTAGTACTACACTGGACATACAAGATTCTAAGTTTTAAAAAATATGTTGAATCAATTATTAGGAACAGTAAAATAAATGAATGGATAGGGTCATAAAATAAATGCTTACTCTTCCGTCCTAAAAAAATAAAAAAATAAAAAAAATTTGTAAACTTCTACCACTTTATTAACCATAGTCTAAGATACTTACTTTTATGATTTTCTTACCATAAAGAGATGAAAATATTTTAATCTGAAGGCTGCATTTCATTATGCCACATGTAATAAAAATCTCGAGTGTGAACGTCCATGTCAGTTTTTATTATATAAAACATTATTTGTGACATTCTTTCAACAACACACTATTTGGCAAATTAGATGGTTAGCCTAATATACTGAGGAGAAAATTTAACTTGAAAGAAAATTAAAACAAAAACCTCAATGCATTATTTCTTAAGCTGATACTTTGCTTTCATACACACTAAATTGGTTTATAAGTTAGCAAGGAGTATGATATCAATGAAGCCTTTGAGAAAAAGAATAACAAATAAATAAAAGGCTTTTAACAAGAAGTTTGCACAGTGAGTCCTCATCTGAAAGAAGAAGAGCATGTCCCACACTCTACTTGAGCACAGCTGGAAGTCTTAATGAATGAGAATATAGAGTTCTCCTTCAAGCAAGGTTAATTTAGAGATTTTCTGCCTTCAGAATCATCCATAAATTAATTTCTACAACCTATAACATTTTTATTAGCTCTTTCAAGAGAAGATTTGGATGTAATGTGCATAAAAACCTTATAATCTCACATTTCCTGCCTATGAATGGGAAGAAATGCCATACAGGAATTTTTTTGTCCTCTATTTTATGCTTATCAATTAGCACTGCTATCAAAATACATGGATTTCATGAATACATTAAAAGACTAAATTAGGTACTGATTACAAATTTCTTTTTTCCCTGTTAATTTCTTCAATATATCTTCTACTTTCTATTTTTAATTTTAAGCTGTTTTTTCTTTATCAACTTTGCTATGGCTTATTGTGAATTACTTGTCAAGAGATCTAATTTCTTTTTGTTAACATTTCTTGTTTGCTAGTGCGTGATTACAAGAACTTATCTCTGATTCAACCACTTTTCCTAAATTAACCAGGTTTCCTAAGCAACCAAATGGATTTTGGACTAAAAATTATTACTGACAGACCATCTATCATTAATAAATTCAGATGAGCCTAATTTATTCTTAAAGGATAACTAGCTTTATCAGCCTTATCAAATTATACAGTGATATTTAGCCCCAAACACATTCCTTTTATGGAAGTGATTTAGAATATACATGTACTGTGATTACGGCTAGAAAGGGGCTACAGGGAAATAGGAGAAAAAAATGGCTTACTAAGTTTCGGGTTGCTGTTAGGTATGACACCATGACACTCTACCCAGTCTGACAGAGTGACACTCTGTCCTCAGTGTGTGTGTATATTTAATTTTTGTTTTATTTTTTTAAATAAAATGGCCCTGAAAGCAAACAGTGAGTTTTGGGAAGCTTATAACTCAATTGACCGAGTATACCCTGTTCTCCACAAAATGCAGTTTCTAGCTTGTAACACAAAGCAGAGTAATGATCACAGTTACAGAACAGTGTGCACAGCAAATGTCACAAATAGACTAATAGACATCACTTCACTAATAGACTAATAGACATCACCATACAATTGTCAGGAAAATCGCAGCCATTATGACTAAAAAGAGAAGGGAAATGGACATATGTGACACTGAGGTAAGCTATGACCAGTAGGAAATAGAACAGAATACCTAAAGACCTAGGAGGACAAATAAAAAGCATTATAGACAACTGGAGGAAATAAGGGAAGGCACTGATACCGCAACTTGGTCTTCTCTCCTGGCTGGCTCTCCAAATATGATACCAGAGTTTCAGGTTCTTGGTCTCTGTGATTGGAAAAATGAATTGACAGACCACAGGATCAGTGGTAAATCAGGATTTCTTCACAGAAACAAAAACTGTAACTACAAAAAACCAAATCTCCTGCAGAGAGAACCCAAGAGGGGAACTAGTTCTCCTGCTTCCTCTTCGAGGTCTGTCCTGGGGCTCTCTGCTCCTGGGTTTATATAGGTGCAGGGGGCTGTTTTGCTGGAACTCAATGTTGACTTTTACTGTGGGAGTCGTCTTAGTCCAATCAGCAGCAAGGTGCTGGAACTCTCAGGCTCTGGAAACTCACGTGAGGAGACAGGAAGGCCCAGTCCATGAAATTGGCCAGCCAGAAGTGCACTGAGGAGATAGCAAGGCACCAGTGTTTCCCCCTGCAGTTGTCCAGCCCTTGCTGCAAGCTGGTTCCGCCATCCGCAGCAGCATCAACACCTCCAGGGCTAAGGCGGCAGGACATGGAGCCACCTTGTCCTGCATCAGTATTCTCATTTGCATACTGCCTTTGTGTGGAGTTGCCTGTCACTCAGGAAGGGGACCTATTTCCAATGTCTATGAAAAAGTCTATGTTTATCTATGCTTACTTTAAATAAGCTGTACTCTTTTTCTGTTGCATTAGAATCCTAGTCCCTTTACTTCCACCGCCCCTGTTGAGGGTGGGTGTCCCCATTTTCCGGAACCCAGTTGATCTGGTTCCATTACTGGGCTAAGCCAGAGAGTCCAACAGAGGCAGTAACTGAAAGCAGAAGTGAGTGGAAATGGAAAATGAAACTGGAGTGGCCAGGCAGTGTGGATTGAAAGTAAAAGTGACCCACACAAGTTTCAGGGTAACAAAGAGAATTTCTTTAGGAAGAACAAACAAAGTTTAGAGCACTTCCAAAGACTGTTGGAAGGGTAGGGTTTCTCTCACAAGGGAGAAAAGGCTAGAGAGATGGAGACAAGGCTTGGTGGTGGTGGTGGGGGGGTGGTAACTAAATATTCCTTTTGAAGTTGGTTCCAAGTCTTTCATTGGCCTCGCTGTGCCTCTAGGCAGTGTTGACCTTTTCTATTGGTTATTGATTGTCTCTTTCTTTTGGTCATTGGTTACCTAGGTTACTTCATATCTATAGTCCCATGGGCCTTCCTAACCTCTCGTTCAACAGGACAGGTTTTCCTACCACCCTTTATGGAAACCCCTTCTTATCCTCCGTACTTAATTTCCCTTTGGGATGAACCTGCTGGTTCTGCTGAGTAACTCAGACCTGGTCTACTCAACAGCTCCATACCCTTCCAGACCCCTGGCATACTTTGAGATCCTTAAATTCCTGCTCTACAGACTGTAATTTCTAAACTATGATAGTATGTAAAATTATTTCCAAAAAAGAGTAAATGTCAAGTTGTATTATCTAATGCTCAAAATAGTCAAGGAATTCTGAAAGAAACTTAGATAATTTTGTTTATAGTGTATTTTATTCACACGTATTTAGATATATACATGTATGTGTATGTACACATATTCATACTAATTTTACTAACACTCTTTAATGTGTATATAAGAGAAATCTATGTTAATAAAATTTTATATGTATAACATGTTCATTGGTAAATATTAGTTAAAAATTATCTCAGCATTCACTTAAAAAATAAAATATTAAATATAATTTAGAAATTTTCTCCACAACAGAAACACTTCCCCTTTTCTTTTTCAGAGTCCAACAATCTACTGAATTTTATGACAAACATTTTATTGTTTTTCCTTCCCCAGATCAATTCTGGTTTAATTTTGTATGAATAAAATTGTACTATATTACTGGAAGTATGCTTCCTATACTTAATATATCCCTGTATCTCTCTCTCTCTTATTTTTTTTTTACCTAGTAATCCAATTCATGGATTTTGAACTATATGCAATATTGGACAATGATGCTCACAAACTCATCCCAGAAAAAGTGCTGCATACCTCATTGCTAAATTCATATGGTCACTTTCAAAATACTCTTCCCAGCCCTATGGTGACATTAGTGATACTCAGGGAGGTGTGTAACATTTTTTTCAAGCATGAATTCATGATCTTAATTGACCTCACGTTCATAATTTGTACTATTGAAATACTTGAATAGTATAAATGCCTATATTATACCATTAACATTATTGTGCCTGGATCTTGCCTGTAACTACTTTGATAGAATGTTACCTGGGATTGGAATTTCTGGGGCATAGGTTTTGTCTATGTTCACATTTGCTATATATGATAAATATTTTTGAAATTGATTTTACCAATATATATACACTTGTACAGGAATATACAACAAAATTTCTTCTTATCTATATATTTGGAGCCATTTAATTTTGTACAACATTTTAACTGTTCTTCAACATATTGGGTGTGGAATAACATCATTTTAATTTATTTAGCCCTAATTATTTTTAAATTTGTTGGCATTTTTTCTATATTCATGAGACATTTCTGTTTTTTGTTAACTATATGGCAGCATTTGCTTATGGTTGTTTTGCTTTTTTCTTATACCTTTATCGGCTTTCCATATATGTTTTAAATTATAATTCTCTGTTAAATAATTATTCAGATACAATATTTTCCAATCTGAGCCTCCTAATTTGCTCTCATATTTTATGTGTGTTTTTAGAAATAAGCTTCTTAACTTTCATTATAATTAAATATGTCAATTCTACTTTTTATTATAAATTATTTTAGTCATGCTAAAACATTTTTTTTCTGTATGGAAGTATAAAAACCTATACGAAAGTTAATATTAATCACTAATTCATATTTTTAAAAGTACTTCAAACTCTTTTTGGTAATGTACATTATTTATCAAATCATATTCCCTAATTCATATTAACTAACATATAACACCACAAATTGTAGTTATAAATTTGGGTGGGATCTGGTGGATTTCCATGAGGGTATAAAATTCCTAACATCTTTAATTATTTTACTTAGCTTCTACTACTAGGTGTCATGGATTTCATAGCGATACATTCTTGATATATATACTCACTCTCCTATTCTTCTACTATTATGTCAGACAATAAGACAATTTTATTTAAGATAAGTCTAAATATTTCATTGAAATCATGAGCCTGAAGTGAGTAGGAAAGTTATTCAGAGGAATGCAAAAAGAAGATTTAAACAGAGATTATAATGTGTGATAAAATTAGAAAATAATTTATTAAATGTGGACTCAATAAGAAAAATAGTCTACTTTTGAAGTTAATTTTAACTGTGACATAATAAAAATATGGAATTAGAATATGCACAAAGTATAAAAGGTAGGAAAGCTTGATAAATAATGTATATTAAAATTTTTATGAAGTAGAGAATATTAATTTGAACAAGGACATAGTACCCATATAATAAAGAGCAGAATCCAGGATAAACTAAACTGATAAATGCTACATTAGATAAACTACATAGCAAATATATATACATGTATGCACAAGGTGATTATAAGGTACTTTAGTGGTAAAAATATAACAAATGATTCAACAAAAAAAGTACATAAGTGTATAAAACTAATTTTATTATAGCTTCACAAAAATTCAAGAAAATTTCAAATTAGAATGTGGCAAAATCAGTTTTCTTCTGTCTACTCAGTCCTATAAATTTTTGCACTGAGAGAAAATAAAGTACGCTAAGATGTCTGCCTGATATGATTTGAAGTTCAAAATGATATTTTTGAACCTCAAAAATGAAATTAGCAAGTAAAATAGGTACATATCTAATGGAACTCTAGAGATATAATAGCTCATAATGGAATAAGATGATAACTGATTTTCTTGAATACTTTATGCTCTTACATCTATTTAGAGTTCTATTAGAATAATGCAATTTTATTTTCATATTATTGAGGTATTCCTTCTCAGTAGTACAGTAATGTGAACAAACTCCATGATTTTATTAGTTTTATCAAAAAGTAGAACAAAATCACTTTCTAGAATGTATTAAAATGAAATGCTTTTGTTATGGTTGTTTCAGTTTTTTCTTATGCCTATAAAGATATCTTCATCACTTATTTTAAAAATAATATATAGTCACAATCAACTTATTATTTCATGTGTAAAAACAGTATAAAACATTTATGCAGATACGTAGATTTTATGTATAACATGTATTTCATCTAATAGTGTTGGAAAGACAAAAGTATAATTCTTAGCAAAAACATAGTTTATCTGTGGTCTCAATAACCTACTTAAAAAGTTATCTCAGTGGATGACAGTGGTATTAAAAATGATTTGCATATGATAATATAAATATTTTAGCTTTATATCTGTATTAAAAGTCAACAACTTTGTATATGCAAAACCTTTTTAAAAATGAGAAAATAAATACTACAAAATATTAGAATCTAGTGAGGACATAAATTCATTATTTTCTTAGTCACAGGACATATATTTACTATTCTGTTATTCATGTTTTATAAAAGAGTAGAACTTGATATTTGATCTTCAAGTAGAATAGTTTTTCTTTTTTTTTTTTCCTGCAGTTTTTGGCCAAGGCTCGGTTTGAACCCACCACCTCCAGCATATGGGGCCAGTGCTCTATTCCTTTGAGCCACAGGTGCTACCCAAGTAGAATGTTTTATAAAAGAGTATAACTTGATCTTCAAGTATTGTGTAAAATTATTTAGTGAGAATATCATTAAAAACAGGCAGAGTGTTAAATTCCCTTTGGCTACAAAAATATTAATGAATCATATATACTATGATAGATCATTTTTTAAAAAATTGATATGCAAAAGATTAAACTTAGAAACAAGCACTTATGAACTACATGTGCATGTATAAAATTCATTGTCTACATTTTCTTTGATGTTAATCAGTTCTTGTCTGTGAATTGGTAGATGTTGATTTTGAACAAAGCAAACAATCTACAAAATGGGCAAAAATACCTGTAATCTATAAGTCCAACAAGTTATAATATCCAGAATCTACAAGGAACTCATAAAAAAATCAAGAAAAAATAATCTCATTGAAAAATGGGGAAACAACATGAAAAAATCATTTTCTAAAATAAATATACAAATAGCAAAGAAAAAAAAACCACATGAAAAAATGCTCAACATTATTCATCATTAATCATCAAGGAAATGAAAATTATAACCACAATGAGATATCACCTTCTTCCTGTAAGATTGGTCATTAATTAAAAAGTAAAAATATAATAGATGTTTGGAACATTCATGCACTTTGGATGAGAATACAAATTAGTACAAGCTTTAAGAATAACAATGTAGGCTCAGTGCCCATGGCACAGTGGTTATGGGGCCAGCCACATATTTATTGCAGCAGAATTAACAATTATAGTGACATGAAATCATTTTAAATGTCTAGCAACCAATGGATGGATAAAGAAAATGTGAGATTACATATATATATGATGT
>NW_003852431.1:958336-959820 GCF_000181295.1 Otolemur garnettii
CACATGGGGCTCTATCTGGCTTTAGTGAGTGCTAAAATAATAGCATTTTACTGATTATTTTTTTTCATGTACAAAATTATCCAAAAATATTTTATAAAATTACCATCATGCTATATGTTTAATAGGAGTATCACCCCAAAAATGTGTTATTGTGTATGTGCAATATTTCAATATCTGAAAAAATCTGAGATTCAAAGCACTTCTGAACCCGAGTACAGAGTACTCATCCTGTGTGCTGTACTAACCATGTTCCATGAGCCATCCTTAGCTTTTTATGTATAGCACATTCAATCCTCAAAATTTTCCTATGTTATAGTGAGCTTAATTATTCTCATGTTATAGATGAGAATAGATTCTGTGGTATAGAAAGGCTAAGTAAGATCTTGCTCAATTTCACCCCCTAGTGAAAGTTGTAGCCTAACTATAGTCCCTAACTATTCTATACTTTATAGAATACTGTTGTATACTCACTATTCTATTCTCACTTCCCAGATGTTATTTTAAATTAAACAACATTGATGTGATTCCAGAATTGTACAATTCAAAACATTATAGGTAAAAAAAAATCACTTAGTGACTTTTTGATCACTTGGCAGTTTATCTTCAATAAAATTTCTCAAGTCATTTTCTTCTCTGAAATATTTAATATGTATTGGAAGTAAAGATCAGACAGCTCACTTTTGCCTTTGCCTTTACAAAGCATTATTCTAATGAATCCTTAACAAATGACCTGGAAACTTTTTTTAAAAGTCTTTTTATTACTTTTTCAATAGGCATTTCTTTCTTGGTAGATAATACGAAAATGCAGTTTCATTGGATATGTCAGTCATTTTATTGCTTAATGTAATTTGTAAAGTGCATCTTCCAAAAGACTTTTTGAAGGTAATTTTAATATATGTGTTGTGGTCTAATTGTAACATGAATTATAAAAGATATTTAAAGTAACCCTATTGTTAAGGATGCATTAATAAAAAAATTGAAACTTTCTCAGTTCATCGTTTCATTGTATAGAATTTTATTTTCAGTCAGACAGCATCTTGTTGATTTAATATTTTTGAAATGTAGTTTATTGACTCTCAAAAGAGAAATGCAGCTCACAAATATTCAGTGATCTGCTGTACACCTCAAACTGTGAATCCTCAACGCTGCTCCTAAGTTACTGCATGGCATGACACAACTTGTATCATAAAAACATATTATAAATAGTGTTTAGTTCCCAGTAGAGACAATGAGGCCTATTTTTATGAATTCATTCTTAATTCATTTATTCAACCAGTTTTGAGAGTTTACTGCATCCTAGGCCCTAATCCAGGAGCTATGGAACAGCATGGAACTTAGCAAAGAAGATGTCTACCATCTCTTTTTTCTTCTTTTGCTTTGAGGGGAAAAGCAATAAAATAAATTATTTAGTATATACACGGATTAAAGTTTTCAGAAAATAATTGACAAAAGAACAATGGAAATGATACTGTGATTAAAATAAG
>NW_003852431.1:964260-966321 GCF_000181295.1 Otolemur garnettii
AAAAAAAAAAAAGAAAAAAGAAACAGATCTTTGTGATCTTATCACCTTGAAATAGCTCTATCTATCTTTGTATCTAATCTCCCTTGAATCCCTCCCTTCCTTTTAAATACAATTATTCTCACTGTATAGGTTTTTGCACCTCTTAACTTAGTCCTTGTATAGGTTTTTGCACCTCTCTTGTATAGGTTTTTGCACCTCTTAACTTAGTCCTGCTTCTTTTTTAAAAAATAAATTTTGTTTTGCATGTCTGACGTGATGGGATACAGATGGATAGTAAAACGGTTACTATGGTGAAGCCTATTAACACATCTATTCGCATAGTTACTATTTTGTGACTTAAAGTAGCTGAAATCTAGTTATTTAGCAAAAATTCTACATTGAATAAAAATACAATGCCATTTTATTAACTTTAGTTAACACGTTTTACCGTACATCTCTAGCTTATGTAGAGTCTAAACCTGATAACTCCTCTTTGCCTATACTGAGGTTATTTTGTATCCTTTGATGCACATCTCCTATTTCCTCTCCCTTACCACTTGCACCCACCGTTAGTAAGCACTGCTTCATTATCTTTGGCTGTATGTATGAGCTCTTCTTAAAAATTCCACATGTCCACAAGATACTGTGAACTTTTGCCTCTTGTATCTGGCTTATTTCACTTAGCTAATGTCCTCCTGGTCCAACCATATTGCAGTAAATGGCAATATCTTCCTTTTTTAAGACTGAATAATATTTCATAACACATGCTCACACTCACACCCCCCATATTTGCTAATCTATGGGCACTTAAATCACTTCTTCTTGGCCAGAAGATTCACAATTATTGAATGAAATCAATTGTCAATGAAGTCAAGGTATCTTCATTCCTAGGGTCATTATTCACAATAGCCAAGATGGTGACTAGGTAGTGACTCTTCTGTTTGGGATATTTTCAGTCTCTTTACAAACTTGCCTCCTGGCTTCAGTCATGGCTATTCCTATCGGCATTCCAACCAACAGGGTACCAAGTTTCTCTTCTCTCCACAACGTCATGTTGGTCCTTGAAATGGATTTAATTCAAGAGTATTAAGGTTAACCAAAATGAAATATAACGGGTATTAATGTCAGAAATTATCTAAAACTCATAATTTTTCACTTAAAAGGTTTTTTACAATTTAATCATTTAATTTTGAAAAATATGTATCTAATTAAGTTATAAAATCAGAATTGTGAGTTTTTTAGTGTACATGCATTTAAAATATTATTCCAGTCATTAGCATATGAATACTTCACATTGTAAATTGTAATTAATTACAATATGGCTTAAACTCACATTTACAGAATATATGGGTGGATTGAACGCTTTTGAATGCCTGAAGAACATCAGTGAAATACTTTTAAATTCATGCTTGCATAATTTTTAACAATAAAGTTAACTTGTATTTTAGATGTTTAAGAAATATGCAAATGTTCTTTTCAGAATTTTTCTTTTGCATCCACATCCTCATTTCATTCTGCTCTTAAATTAAATCTCCTGAGAATCCAATATCATCTGTCCTTCTCTCCCCCATTCCCCTCTCTACTCCTATGAAAAGTTCATTTGAATGAAACAAATAACAGAATTTATATTATTAAATATTTATATTGTTAATTCCACTAAGCCTTCTTCAACTGTGCACGTTTGGTGATCAATTCCTACCTGGTCCCGTTGTATCCAGTTTTTATCTACAAATGTATCATTCACTTTGTAATAAGATATATTTTCCAACATACAAGTCTGATGGTTTTGTTCCCTTCCAAAAGATTTAATATTTCCTTATGCCAATAAAACAATGTTGGATGGTGTAAATGTTCAGGTCCTCCCAAACAGTTATAAAGCATACTATTTAGTTCTCCCCATGTGCAATTTAACTCCATCTATACTGGAGGGTAATGTCAGCCATTACTTTCTCTTATGTTGATTAAAGGCCTTAAAATTTCTTCATTATAGGGACTTAAGATCATAGATCTGAATATAAAGGAAAAACTACAGATTTTAATTAAAGTTTAAAGTGCAGGATCATTGTTTTTACTTGAAATAAA
>NW_003852431.1:966464-972147 GCF_000181295.1 Otolemur garnettii
CTCCAACTCCTGGGCTCAAGCGAGTCTCCTGCCTCAGCCTCCCAAGTAGTTGGGACTACAGGCGCCCGCCACAATGCCTGGCTATTTTTTGGTTGCAACATCATTGTTGTTTGGCGGGCCCAGGCTGGATTTGAACCTGCCAGCTTAGGTGTATGTGGCTGGCACCTTAGCCACTTGAGCCATAGGTGCCAAGCTGAGAAGTCTCTATTTTATATGAAATAAACAAAGAGAGATATGATGAATGCTAAAACCTTCAGAGCCAACACTTATGCTAACACAATTCTATTTAACCCACTGATAATCTACCAGGATCATAGGCACATTTCCATCAAGTTCCTCGGCCAATGTTAATTGATGAAGGAAGTTCCAACTCAGTGGTAGCACTTCAACTTACAGCCAGGGAGAAATTTAGATAGGATATAAGTGCGAATATTTTGCATGAAATAAATTGGGACTTATTTACACAAGAAATGAAACAAATAATTTCTATTTAGCTTGTTTCCTTACAATAGAAGTTACAACCTTATTAATATTTCCAAAAGTGAATACTAAAAGGAAATTCTAAAAATAATTATTCCTCATCTCCATCTGTTGTAGTGCCCTGTAAAATTATAGCATCTATTCTTCTATATCACAGATAAGTGAGGCTAAACACATGCTCAGTTTAACTTTACTGTGATCCACAGACAAGTTATCAACTACCATGTAATTACTATGCTGCTTCTTAGATGCTATGGCGTAAAAGTGTCCCCCCAAAAGAGTGTGTGAAATTTAATCCCTACAACAACTGTATTGAAAAAATGGGACCTAACGAGAGGTGTTTAGGGCATGAGAGCTTCACTTTAGGAATGTGTAAATGCCAAATATAAGAGAACCTGAAGCTCTGTGTCTGATTTCTTGCTCTTTCACCATGTTTTTGTCCCACTTGCCATGGGATGACTTAGCCAGAAGGTCCTTACAGACAATGGACCCTCCATTTGAACTTCCCAGCTTCTGGAACAAGGAGCCAAAAAAGTTCTAAATTACCTAGTTGGTGCCACTGTTGTAGCAGCACAAAACAGACTAAGACAGATGAAGTAAATAAAATATTATTCTGATGATTAAATTAATTCATTAAATAATGACAGAAATATAATTATCAACAGACTACACATGGTTGGAACAGTTAAGTTTGTGAATTCATTCTAGAAAAAGTACTGCATGCCTCCCTGCTGAGTATCCACTCCCGTCACCTTCAGACACTCCCCTTGACAAGCTACTCACTGATGCCAGTGCCTAGTCCACCCTTCAAAACAATTTTGGAGCTCTTTATCTGGAATGGACCTTAAAGCTGGCTTTGTAGAGTAGACTAGGGGCTGGCGTCAGTGCATAGATTTCCAAGGGTAGTACTTTGAAGGTGAGTGATATTCAACAATGAGGTACATAGCACTTTTTCTAGGATGAGTTCCTGAACTTAATTGTCAGACCTTGTATTCATTAAGGGAAATGTCATGCCCACAAAATTGAGTCTCTTTATTCCTAATTAAAGTTAGTAAGACATAACAACATAAATATTTATTGAAGAGTTCCATCTTGAATTGTCAGATGTTATACTAATTTTGCCATTAAATATGCTTCGTGGAGAACAGGAAATCTTTGCCTTATTAAATCAGCTATTGACACAATAATGCTATGTAACAAAGTACCCTACAAATCAGTGGTTTATATCGAAAACGTTTATTTTTCCTGTCTTCTGTCTGCAGCTCCCTTGGAGCAGCTTTGCTTCAGGCTGGGATTTAGCTGGGCTTGGCTGAGTTTGGCTGGGCTTTGCTCCAGTTGATTGGAATTCAGATCTTTTTCAAGTGTGTTCAGGCTTAAGGGGCCAAAGCCAGACAGAGCACGCTCTTTTTATTGAAGACCAGTGGAGCAAAAGACAGCAAGCCAAATTGCAAGCTTCATTTAAAATCTCTGCTTATGCCACTTTTACACATGATTCATTAGACAAATCAAATTACCTGGTTAAGTGGAAAATCATACTTTCAGAAAAAATAGATTCTTCCCGAGAAGGGAGGGGAGTGGCTATTTACTCAGTAGTAATTTGCTCTGTTGTCTCTTGTTCACAGATACCTGCTCTCTTCCCATAAACAAAATACATACACACTGGTGCTGTACTTCATTAAGAGTCTCATCTATTTATATCCTTAGGTTGGACTTCTAGGCTTTGGTGATCATTTAAGTGTGAATTTGTCTCTTTTTAGCCTAGATATCAATAAGCTAAAAAGGGCATTAAACGTCCAATGATGAAAAAAGGAGCATTGACTACATGGTGAAATTAAAACACTTGAAAGTGAAAACAATATGAGCTACTGCATATAGAATTCAGTGGCATATGGCAAGTCACAAATATTACTGGACAAATATTTTTATGTTTATCTATCCTGTGTTTAGTTGGTGTGCTGGTTGAAGCTTCCTTTTTCACGTTTAATGGCAGATCCCCAATTAAATATTTTCCCCAGTTTCAGCTCCACTTTCTAGGAGGACTTTTTTTTGCTAAAATCTTCCTTGGCTGCAATTGAGGAGGTAATTGGAGAATATTCCCTCCATGGAGAGCAAGAAACCCTTTCATTCCATTTATTACCACTATGATATTGGTGGAACATTATTAATTTTGCTTTTTGATCACATATAGTTACAGGTTACAGTTATGTGAGTGCATTCAATAGGACAGCCATCTCAAATGCATTGTGAGTTTCCTATGTATGATTTCAGGCAATTGTGTCTTCTAAAGAATTCACCCACACTTTTAGAGTTGAAATTCTACCTATATATTTACACACCTGCCCACCTTTCTCTCTGCCTTTAGACTTGACTTCAGGTATTTTCATTAAAAACAAATATTCTATAGGACAAGTTGCCCATGGAAGATACCTTAATCCTCATACATGTCTTTGATTTTATCTTTCAGATATCGTGGCATATCTTCAAAAAGCATGTTGAATTTGGTCTCTTTGTAGAGGACACTTCTTAAAGGTCACACTTTTGATTTGGTTAGAAATAATTTTAATCTTTAACATTTCAGTTTCTTAATTCTCTTTTATTTCTCATTTCTGTTTACAAACTAAGCCTATCCTTTCTAAACCTATCACATTTTTTGAATTAATTATTGTCATCTTATCTAAATGTAGCTCACACCATTAACATTTTATCTACGAAGATTTTTTTCATATAATTACAGGGGTATAAATGTTTGTGGTTACATGGATCACTTTTGTAATGGTTGATCCAGGGCTATTAGTCAGCCTACCCCTGGATTTCTGTCATCGCACCTGTTAGGTAGGTTCTCTCATCTCCACCTCTCCCCTCCCTCCTGCTGGATTTGCACTAGTTTTGCTGCCCTTTGTGTACATGGTGCTCATTGGTTAGTACCAATGTAATGGAGAGTAGAGTGGTGTTTTTTTTTTCCATTCTTTTAATATTTTACTTAGGATAATGGCCTCCACAGCCACCCAAATTGTTATAAAAGGTACTAATTCTTCTTTTTTTATGTGTCAGTAATATTCCATGGTATTTATATCTCATATTTTATTAATCCACCCATGAATTCATGGGCACTTGGGTTGATTACACGTCTTTGCAATTGTGAATTGTGCTGCAGTAAACATTCAAATGCAGGTCTCTCTTTGATAAAAGGACTCCTTTTCCTTTGGATAAATACCCAGTAGTTGGATTCCTAGATCAAATGATGAGTCTTCTTTAAGTTCTTTGAAGAATCACTATATTTTTGCTATAGTGATTTACTACATATATTTCTGTAACTTTTTTTTTTTTTTTTTACATAGAGGTTGTGCTAATTTGCAGTCCCATCAGCAGCATATAAGCATTCATTTCTGTCTGCATCCATGATAGCATCTATTGTTTGTGGACTCTCTAATGAAAGCCATTTGAACTGGAGTAAAGTGATAGCTCATGATGTTTGGATTTGCATTTTCCTGATTATTAGTGACATTAAGCATTTTTTCAATTGGCCTGTCTTTCTTCTTTTGAAAACCTTCATGTTTTATGCCCACACTTTAATGGGGTTGGTTTTTTCTTGCTGATTTTCTTGAGTTCATTGTAGATTCTATGTATTAGCCCTTTATTGGGTGTATGAGTATGTTTATACATGTAAATACACATATACCAAGGTCTGATAATTAAATTTGCAGACTTGGCACCATGTGCTTACATTGTCAGCACTGTACAAACAACTTGGTAAGATTTTGTACATAACCTTGCTATAGCACTGCCTCACAGTGATGTTTGTGTTAACCTGTGGCAGTGTCTTGCCAAGTGGCATTTATTGTTGTTGGATGTTTTTGTGTGCCATCATGAGAATGGTGGAGCTTAAATACGTTCCTTGTTAAATGCGACAAGATTGGAAGTGAAATCAAGGATATGTTAGTCCCAGTTTATGAAGATAATGACATGAATAAAATGGCAGTGTACAAATGGATCACTTTATCACTGATGAAGAGAGATCAGGACATCAAGTAATGAACAGAACTGATAAAAAAAAATTGCAAAATCAGTGGAGGTCAGCCAAATTTTCATGACCAAATAAGTTCCATAAGTCCAAATCAAGAACCAAAACAATGTTGCTAAACGTTTTTGATATCAGAGGGATAATTCATAATGAATTCACCAAACAGTTAATTAAGTTTACTATTTGGAGATGCTGAAAAGACTATACAAAAAATGGTAGACGGAAGTGACCTGAACTTTTTGCCAACAACTCACAGCTCTGGCATCAGAACAATAAACCAGCTCACACAACACTGACTATGATGGAGGTTTAGCCAGTAAGAATATGAGGATATATGTGAAATGGTCTGACTGTGTTAACTCCTACAACGTTTACAGTTGTATTCTAAATTTTATAATTCATTTTGCTAAATTAACATGATAGCACAGTTTAAAAATTGTAATAGAGGGTTCCAAATTTCCAAACCCCGTATCTCTTTTTTTCACTCATATTCTATCAGTTTATGCAATCTTTAGCTGAGCTATGTAATTCAAATAAAAGTATAAATGTTATAACAGATTTGAGAAAAAAAAATCTTCTGTAGTGATTAACAGTGACGATTTGGGGAAATTTTTATTCATGGGCTTTCTGACAAGGAATCTGTTATTCCTAACTATTCAGAAAGCCAAAGTCACTTGAAGGGTAAATTTAGCAGGGGGCAATGGAGACTATCTGTTTATTGGGCTAGTTAATACTAGTAAAGACACGTTATCTTCTATTATACACTCATATTTTATTTGAACTTTATGACAACCTCTTGAAGCATGCAAGAAAGAAACTTACTATAACATTTATATAAAATTTGTCAACTTATCTAAGAAGATATAATCGTGAGCCAAAAATTGGTACTGAAACAAATTCTGAGTTTTTTGTTTTGCTATAAAATATACTTTGTAAAATCTGAGTAAATGAGATGTTTAGGCTATTAGCATATAAATGTCTTGCATAATACTAATTGTCTCTAAATAATTTACTCAATGTTTTCTTAAAAAATTTGCATGAGGATAGAGATGAAATCAAATATCTCATTGGACCATGAATAAGTTTTTGTATATACAGAGGGCACCAAAAAAGTATACACATTTGAAGAAAGGAAAAAACTGTATTAACTGTAATTCTTAGTAGATGTCAATAACATTATCT
>NW_003852431.1:972559-987846 GCF_000181295.1 Otolemur garnettii
ACTATGTGAGGGTGTTCAGCACACCCCCTGGATGGAGGGCTCAACCACCACTTGACCTCTACCTTACAAATAAAAACAATGGAACAGACATTTACACTCATATGTTACATAATATGTTTTACTCATATTAAAAACAAACAAAACAAACAACTCTTCCCCCCAAAAAGACAACTTTAACAAGACTACTGTAGAAGCGAGACTGAGTAGAAATATGACAGGCACCTCCAATTTAACCTTATGAGCAAGTACTGAAGTCTATAGTATAGACGGCTTTTTCTTTGTACCACTATAGTCCCCAGAGAAAAGGGAACCTTTGAACTTGAGAGATATTTTAAGAGCTTTCTATTTGTTCCCCAAATGGGTATGACACAGCCCATGTGTAAATTTTCTATGTTTGGACTCCTTAACAATCTTTTGCAGCTTGTTATCCCCTACTTAGAACGTAAAATTAAAGTCACAAAATGAGTTTGAGTAGAATTACAAAGTGGATTATAAAGTGAGTTACGCTGAAATATAATAATAAAAATATTAGAAAAACACATTCCTAATGAAGTGATCTGTATGCTTCTTTATTAATAGATATAATAAAAAAATCTAGGGATAGGGCTTTAAACTATTCTATTTTCAAGGTAATAAGTGAAAAAATATAGCAAAAGGCAATTATAATCAGTATAATATGATAGAAATTGTACATAACTACTATTTTGAGAAAGTCAGATAGTGCTTTTCTTTTTGTGTTTTTTTTTTTTTATCTGTATTAATAAATGAAGGGAAGAAACATTTCTGGAAAATGTTAGTGAAATAAGGATATATTATTTTTCTCATCAAAATTCAGGGACTCCTTAAATTCTATTTGCAGACCACTATATTCCATGGAAAACAAAATGAAAACTCTTGCTACAGAATGTACAATGAAATACAGATCTAATTTATCTTTTTAAAATTCATCTTTGTGTGTCTTTATTTTTATTTTTAGATTTCATGTCATTTACCTTAAAATATAATCAATCAAATATATATATATAGTACATTGTCAAAAATTATATTCCAACTTTTGATATGATAGCTTTTGACTTGGAATTTATTTTGTGGCAATAACAAAATTTTAAAGAGAAGAGTAAAATTATTGACAAATTTCCTACCATTAATCTCAATTATAGAAAGTAATTGTTCACTAAAAATAATGCAGACGTAAATTTAATATTTTAAAAATTTTTAAATATTTTAAAATTTTAAAAATTAAATTAAACAAATATGGTGTATTTGTTGTGTTTCTTTTTGTTCAAGGAATTCTTAACATTAAAGCATAAATGTAAATGTAGAGTATACACCCTTATTATTTTTTAGGAGAAAGGAATTGGAAGAAATTTAAGAACAATGCAAGTGCTTTTGGAAATATTGATCTTTTTAAGGCTCTAACATATACAAAAACTGTAGTGTATTGAGAATTAAGAGAATCAAACAACAACAAAAACCTTGATCTAATGCTTTTGCATTGAATTTAGACATCCACTGCTTTGTAGTACAATTCTGAGATTTTTTTCTTTTTGATCTGGATTCAGATCTCTATCTTCCCCTATTTAAATGTGTTCAGGTGAGCCCCAAACAGCACTCCTAAGAATATAGTGTGTGATCTGAGATGAAGCCAAATGCTTATATCTTTTTGAGATATACCTCACATATTCAGGCATGTTTATCAGGTATATAATCTCTGCAGTAGCTCACTTTACAGAAAGAATTGAGGAGAACATGGACCAAACATTCAAAAACATAAGGATGTTTTCACATTCACATTTATCAAAAATGGAACTGAAGGTGTGAGGAGGAAGCTGCACCTCTTTGTTTGCTCAGAGAGTGAGCTTGGTGCCCCAGAGATCAGGGTTCTCTACCCTCCAGCCTTCCACCAAGAAGAGTAGGAAGGAGCCTGGGCTCTGGTGGTCTAGGCAAAACCACTCCTCCAATCCCCTGATACCACCCAGATTAGCCTCCTCATAGATCCATTTCTATTTATGTCGGTCACTTCTATTCATACCAAGTGCTTGGGACTCACAGTCGTCTTTCATGGGCGGCTCAAACAAAGCCTCCTCTGATCAAAATAGTTTAAATATTGCCTCAGAAAACCCCACACATCCAGGTGTCTCTTTCCTGCCTTTCCCCCTGTTATTTAGTAGCGTCCAGGCTCTACTATATTTTACATACTTTGTTTGTGTTCCTAATTTAGATTGTAGGCTCCTCTAGGGATAGAAATTTTGCTTGATTTACTTATTTTTGTTTCCCCAATACCTTGACTGAAGCATGGCAGATAGATTTGCATAATCAAAATGTTTCTGAATGAATAAATGTGATGTCTCCAAAGATGAGACTATATCAGTTTACTGTACCCTCTCAAATCCCAGTATTAGTGACACAACTGATGCTTTCTCAAGCCGTGAGACTCACTCAGTTGTATACACATTATTTCCTTTAGTTTTTTAAATAATGAAGAAAATGTCAATCCTGCTAGAAAGTGGGAGACACATCAGCCACATCTCCAGCTCTTTTCTCATGTCACTGTGGGCCTAGCCTCACAAGCGATTAGACAATTTCTAACACATCAGAAAATAGTGCTTCCTCGTTAACAAATTTGGCATCCCTAATAGTGATACTTGTAATCTCTAACTTTCATCATCACAAATTATTTTTTCATTACAATCTTTAAAAAAAACTAGTGTTTTTCTTTTTTCCCTTAACATGAACTTTCTCCTTGTGATTTTTATTCTGCATGAAGCAGCATCTTTTTTTTTTTTTTTATTCTCAAATACAAACAGACCATCATATTCTCATGGGGAATTATGTAGATAAGTTTGAATTAATAGTCTAACAACTTTCCAGTTTACTTGCTTCTTATGCTTTAGAAATGTTGCCCCACAAACAACGAAGATTGATATTTTATTAACACATGGTTGACTGGCAATTTGATGCAGAAACTACACATGTCACCAGGTATCTTGTGACTGGTCGTCAATGCGATAATATCCCGTTACTATTTCCATTTATTCCTTTCTTTTTGTAACTGAGATTTTATCAGTTGTGTTGAGGATCACTACAAATGTTTCAATTTGTACAAAATTTTGACATACCCCAAGTTAAAAGAGCTATTTATTGTAATTCTCATTGAATTATTTATTTTCCAGACAAAGTCTCACTCTGTTGCCCAGGCTAGAGCTCTCTGGTGTCATAGCTCACAGTAACCTCAGACTCCTGGGATCAAGCAGCCTCTTGCCTCAGCCTCCACATCTGCCTGGCTAGTTTCTATTTTCAGTAGAGACAGGGTCTCACTCTTGCTCAGGCTGGTCTCAACTCCTGAGCTCAAGGAATCTACCCGCCTTGGCCTCCCAGAGTACTAAGATTAGAGATGTGAACCATCACCCCTGGCAATAATTCTCTTTTAAACAGTTGTTCCAGTGACTTTCCAGCTTAAAGTTTGGAGGCAAATTTTCCTTAAGAGGATATGAAGGGCCAGGATCTTCAAATGTTGCTAAGTTGTTAAATAAGTCCTACCAACTCAGTTAACCACCATGCACACCACATACTCAAATTTTCAGTCTTTCACAACACACTAACAAAGATATTAGGAAAACAGGACTGCCAGGAACAACAATATAGCACAGTGCACAGAATTCTGACAGGGAGGATTGTGATCAAGGGAGTGGTTTTCTGTAGTAAACAATTGTACAAAGAAACAACATGGGAATAGAAGTAATTTAAATTTTCAAGACTTGAAATCAAGGACATGGACTTCATATTGCTATTTGGTATGTTTTATATTACAGGATATAAAAATTAACCCTCTCCATGGAATGCAAAGCTGACACCCAAAAAAGTCAGACTCCCCTCATACTGTTACTGGAATTTCTTTCTTCAGTAGGTCCATGGTCTGGTGGATTTGAAGAATGAACCCACAGACCACAGATTAGTGGTCTCATTTATTATAAGACAGGATTTATTATGCAGAAAAGAATACAGAAAAATCACCAGAGCTTCTGGCGGAGGGAAAGACCCAAGTGAGAAAATTTCCCCCTGGGTCCTTTATCTAGGGATACACATAGTCTTGAGAGTTACATTTGGCCAGGACTCAGTAGGTGGAAAGACACTTTTTCAAAGTGAATGACTGCATTACTGAATGGATACAGTCCCTTCTGGCTGGAGGCAAGGTGAATGTCAGGGCATTCCCTTCCCAGTTTCCTGCCTAGGAAACTGGGGTCCCTTGTGCAGCCTCAAATGGGGGAATCTTATATAAATACTGTTCCCTGGTTGTGCCAAGAAATAGACAATGAGTGAATAATTTCACCTCTTAAAAAGAAATTACACTTTAAAAAGGGGATCAGGTGAGATTCCTCCTTAAAATTGTTTCTAGAGCTACTAAAAAAACTTGTATTTACAAAATAGTAGATACAAATATTCCTCTGGGTTGTATGAGAAGGGCGACAGGGACCACCGATAGGACGAGGTCTCTGAGATTGATCAGACTAGGTTTCTTTCTCTCCTGCTTGGCCAGCGGCTGGCCTCTCCTCGGTATTAATTTGTCCATTTTCTGCAGGTAAATCTTCAGTTTCTTGTTCAGCCACTTCGGCCTGTTTTCCCTCCGCTCCCCTGTTCCCTTTTGGTTGTGCTTTTTTGTCTGCAGATTTATCCTTTGCTGCTGCCTGGTTTTGGCTTCCTTCCCGCTGTTGCAGGAGCAGGTTGGACTGACAACCACCCGATTGCTCTCCTCCTGGGCTCTCCCTGCTCCCTGGGCACCTGCAGCTCAGCCGACCTTCCTCGTCGACATCTTGGTTGCTGGGCAGGGCTCCGCCAGGTGCCTGCCGGTTGAGCTGTCCCCAAAGCCTTATTTTCCCTATTCTTAAACCGATTTCTCTATTTGTTCAAGGCATTCATTCAAGTGCTATGCTAATTTGATTCAGAACTAGGTTAATAAATGCACTCAAAGCAAGATCTAGTGGTCACGTAGCCGCCCTGACCAGCACAAGCAGGGAGAGCTGACCTGAGGGGAAAGGCGCGAAATGAAGAAATACAAGGCCAGAAAGACGGGGAGACGTAAAGACGGACAGGAGAGGCGGAATCGGATGGTGTCGGGAGGGCTGACGCAGCTGGTGACTGCGGCCGGCCACGGACCCCTGGGAACAGCTTTACTTACACAGTACCTAAACAAGATTGCGTAAATCTTAACACAGGGGATAGGGATCGACCTAAAGAGGAAAACCTGTGAGCTGGCCAAGAACAAGGAAAGTCTGCGTGGGCCACGTGACTTTCGGCAGGTGAAAACAGTGTCCTTAAGGGAGGAGAGGTGTTTGGGGGTCTCTCCCTGAGCATTTCCCAGGCTGTGGGGGCCCTGCTGGCCACAGCACACTCCCCACACCTAGCAGCGACCAGTTCCTTCTTTACTAGACGCAAAAGAGAGGAGACATCGTGGACTGCATCAGACTCAGAATGCCAAGTGCTGGAACACGATTGGAATCACCTGCCATCCTGTCGCCTTGTGTTGTCTGCCTGTCCTTATCTGTGTTCTTTTTTCCTCTCTGCCTTGGGTGACATGCTCATTTTTCAATCACTTTACCTTGGCATCATGAACAAACCTTACTTTTTTTTTTTTTCTCCCACATCCAGGCTGTTCATCCAACACATTTCAAAATTCTGTTATTTCTTCCTGTTCCTGTTCTTCAAAGCTGTCACTTCCTCTGTGTTCCTGAAGCCCAAACCTCATTCTAATATGTTTGTCTACAGCAACATGTTCTCCTCCTGTACCCAAAAATCAATTTGTGGTTGATTTTTTAAGCCCCATAAATTAGAGCAGTTACTGTTTGCCACTCAAGGTTATCATCCATTGCATAGACAGTTACTTCCGACTCCCCTGGAGCTCAGCCCTGCAGACCTCCCTGGGGCTCTGCATTCAGCCTGTCACCTGAGCCTCCTCCTGTGCATTTTGCTTTCTCCATATTGTTTCCAGCTCCAGACAAGCTTTGTTTATAATTGCTCTCATTCACCTCTCTGGGATTAGAAATCCTAACCCTTGTACTTCAGAATCAATCAGGATGAATAGAAGAGGGCCTGAAAACAGGAAAAGTCAAACTAATTGTAGTAAGCCTTGGATATTATGAAGAATGAGGATCCAGTTTCTTAATGAAAAGATATCATTGGCGAGAATTCAGTTCTCGTTTGAATTCTTCCTAGGGGAAGGAATGTAGTCTTGGGGCAGCATGTGGCTCTCTGGATCCTTGAGTACGGCCTTTTGACTAAATCCAAATTTCACAGAACAAATCCTTTCTGCGAAGTTTGGATTTAGTCAAAGGCTGGCACCTGGAGATATGGAGGTCCACATGTGGCCTTGTGGCCACAGGAATGCTGTGGTATCAAGCAAGCACTAAGCTTCGTGGCTCACAACAACACAGAATAATTTCCACTCAATACCATTCTCAGGTTGACCACGGCCTGAGTAGGAGTCTCCTGTTGTAGCTACTCTACGGCCAAGGTGAATGGAGTAGTGTCTGGTTGGAACATTACAAGTTTGAGGCAGAGGGAAATGGAAACTATATGCTGGCTTTTAAAACGCCTGTTTGGAACAGGCTAAAGCTTCTTCTGTTTACATATTGCTAAATTGAGTCACAGGAGAATGCTCAAAATAATTGTCTCCTGTAGACTTGCTGAGACAATTATTGGTCCAGTAGTCATACAACCTTCCACGCCTTCACAGTGTCTACCACCACTACTGAAATTTCTCTAAGAGTTTTAGCAAAAGTAATTCAGTTGATCTAGAAATATGAAAGGTATTATCTATCATCATCCTTCAGAAATGAGGTTGTCAATTTGAAGCAAGCCTCCTAGCAGACTGTAAGTCTGAGTGGCAGAGGCAGGACAAAATCTCTCTGGGAAGTGTCCAGAGGATGAGAATAATAATAAGAGCCTGCTACAGCTTCTTCAGTGTGGTTGCATACGGGGACATTACTTTCAATCACTTTTCCTTCAAATATAAGCAGCAGTGATAGAGGACAAGAATGCTGTTGTCTGTGTAAAAGAATAAATAGATAAAATAATCAATTAGTCAATGTATTAGACAAGGTACCATCATAGGAGAAAATGTTGACTAAATTCAGAACCCTCCCCTAAAATCCGAGAGAGGAAATTGAGATTTACTGATTTGCCATTCTCAACTGAATTTGAACTATCAAGGGGAGATTCTTTATTTTAAACAAACATTGAATGCATTCACATGTCTTAACTGATTTTAACAGCTGTGAAAATTGTCATCTCCAGGTCTTCTTTAAAATAAATTATAAAAATATTTTAAACATGCATATAGACTTGACTATATATGTTCATTGAATATGTCCGTTAATTTATTTTAAAAGTTTATTAGTTTAGTAAATTATAATAATCCCACTTTCTTGCTTTTCATTAAATAACAATATCAACTGATCATAAAATCCCAATTCTGTAGGTGCTCTTAGAAATATTTGACTCTGAAGTCTAAATCCATCAAAAGAAATTAAAAAAACTAAAATTGCTTTAGTATGAAAGAGTATGCATTCTTTCTCTGCTTAAATATCTTTTTGGAGCTTGGTGCATGACTGGTCAAGTTATTATATTACAAGTGCTTCTAATTTTTAGAATAATACCATTTAGTGTTTATCTGTAGTCTGTCTTCTGAAACTTCTAATCTTTTATTCCTGTTCTGCCCACAGGAAAAAACAAAAACAGATCTATACCATCATTTACTTGAAATAACTTCATACGTTTGAAAATTGCTATGTTTTTTTCTTAATGTTTTATTTCCTTTTCCTTCCCTTTTCCAAAATAAGTTACTTAAGATCATCGATGTGTTTTAAATTGACCAAAGCTACAGGTCCTTTAACAAGCTGGTCAGATCCCCCAGGACCCTTTCATTCACTCAGACAATATTTACTGTTTGTGTCCTCTGTACTGTCAGGAACTGTGCAGATCCAACATAGGACACTACAATGTGGTTCTTGACTTATGAAGCTTTTAATCTAGTTGGAAGACATTTTTAGAAAAAAAAAAATCCCATAAATTCACAGATAGTGACATAGCATACTTCATGGCAAAGTGCCCTGTACCAAATGTTACTCCAGCATGTCTAATCAATTTAGCTTGCATGCTGTATTCACTTTATCACATTGTAAACAGAATTAGCTTTATTTACAGCAGCATTAAAATTGTGGTAAGCTTCTCATCAAGAATAGGTGTATGATTTCAGTTCTTTAATATGCTTAAAAGCATGGATAATGTACAGAACTTTTAGGAAACTTTTAATACTACCTTTTAATTCATATTCTGCTATATTAACTACTTAAAAAAAACTAAACAATAATACAAAAATGATGTCCCCAAAGAAAATAAACAAACAAACAACAACATAAAGTCCAGCAGGTTTTTCTGAGTTTTTTATGCATTTATTCATGATCCTTTCGGTCAGTGGTTCTCAACCTGGGGGTCGCAACCCCTTTGTAACAATGAAAATACATCGCAGCCTTAGGACGGCTGAGAACCCCTGCTTTAGCTGGAATTTAAGTTAAATTTAGGAACTAAATACAAATGGATTACAGAGAGGGAATGAAGTGCTATTTAAGTTGACCCTGGAAATCTTTGGAATGTAACACCAGGTTGGATCACAAGAGACAATTGCTGTTTGTACTTTTTTTGCTAAAGTTCAACAAGGCAGAGTGCAATAACTTATTGTTTTCATTCAGCCAACAAGTACAAGCCTTTTTTTTTTAATTCTTTTTACAACTTGGTAATCATAGAATGCTCAAGAAAAGCCTAAGGTAGAAAATGTATTAAGCTAGATAGAACTTAGCAATTTAAGGAAAACTGCTGTTCTCGTTCTGTAAAAATGAAAGAGATGATTGAAACTAAGACATTAAGAAGTAAAAGAAATTGCATTCTCAAGATTAATTTTTAAAGGACCAAAGGAGTTAGTTCTTTTTAAAGGAAAGTGGTAGTTGTAACTTGCTAAAAGAAAGTAAAATCTTCACATTCCATTGCATAGGGAAGAAAACAGTACCTGATCTAGACAATTTTTGTGTATTTGAGGTGTACTAGAGATAGTTTCCTACAATTTATCACTGACAAGGAAAGCAAAGCAACACCATTGTTTTCTACATTAATGCAATTTCAGATTAGGAATATTGTGAATGTAATTCATATTTTATAAAAGGCATGTTAAGATATTAATACTTATTAATAGGACATTAGTTTGACTTGACTAATTTTCTAAGCTTTAAAAAATACTTTATTTACATAAAATATTAAAATAAAATATATATACTGTCAAATGAAAAGCTGATTAATTTCTCATCTAGAATGAGTATAGAGATAATGAAAATGTAACAATTACAGGGAAGATGATCAGGAAGAAGGATGAATATCTGTATAAAGTCATGTGTCCGTTCATACTCTAGCTTTGGGCTGGAACCCACTGTGCCTGAGGAAAATACTTCTGCCTAATGTTTGTGCATTTCTTAAGTAGGCAGAGAAGTCAGTGTATCTTCAACTTCAGTTTATGTACCTTTCAAGGGGGGACCACAGTTGGCTTACAAGTTAATTTTTAAAATACCTGCCTCTTTGCTTTCTTCAACTATCTTTTCCCCAGAATAGTCTATTAGTCTATGCTGTCTGAGTTTATCCTGCAATTGATCCTGGATTTAAAACTGACTGACAGTCGTAAGCCACTAAGAAAATGTTGTAGCAAGAGTTGTTATGCCTGAAAAATATCCAAAGAAAACTGCACTTGGGCACGTGACAGTTTTTGGCTTGACAGATTCATCTCTTGAGACCCATTAGGCCACATGGATTTTAAAATGCAGAATCTATCTGTCTATCTCTCTATCATGATAGATATATCAAAACAGTAATAGAGTGTGTATTCCAAATATTATACAGGCAGTACCTCAGAACCACATACATTAAAATTGTGTACCTAAGAGGTATAGTTGTCATATTAAAGGGAATGTATAGCAATTATAGAGCATGCTATGGCAGTTCAAATTCATTGAACTGAAAATAAATCAAATATTTTAAAGAAATACCATATTAGATTTTGAAATAGGGTACTATAAACCTATGTTCAAAAATTTACTGTGATTAAGATATTCCAGGTAATATGTTATGCATGCAAAAGATAAACCCAACTTCAGGGTCTCACACAAGTTTTCAGAAAACTAAGACTTGGATTTGAAGAGGGAGCAATTGTTTTCAGGGCTCTGCATGTGAGGAGGTGGGGATCACTTCCGGGACAAGTCTTCCACAGCGCTTCAAAGGCACCAGCTGGCAGTTATCTCATATTACACACATTTTCATTCATTCTCTCTCTGTCTCTCTCTCTGCTGTGGAATATTGTCTTATTCATTTTTATTTTCCTTGCACTCAATTCACTAAATATGTATTTAACAAATAAGTACATTGAGGTAGTTTTGCCCAAATTTGGGAGTAATAAGCCAAATCACTTAATGATTTTCAATTTTATGTGCCAGATTATATTAAATTTACTCTTCAATTTACCATGGAATGTTTAATAAAGTTAAATTATATACAGGTATGAAGAACAAATAAAAGTCTTGATACTAGTTCCTAGTACTTTATGTATCTCTAGTTGGGAATATAATATCAACACAAGCTGAAAAAACAGAGTAAGTAAAAGATATAGTATACTTGTTACATAAAAATTCATTAACAAAATATTTGAATTTGATTTGAATGAATATCTACTGAAGAATTGGCATTTATTACTCCTGATTTTTTTTCCCTTATCTAATTAAATAAAAATAAAATAATGACAATGTCTCTATCATAGCTCTGTAAAATAATTTTACAAGCAAAATTATTGCACACCAATGTTATTTAACAGAAGAGCTCAGAAAAATAAGTAATAGTATGGGTTAAGAAGTAAATAAAATGTATTTTTTGAATGTTGAGAGACTCAAAAAAGCATTATAGAAAGAGGAGCAATGTTTTTACAGATGTAAATGTCATGTAAAAGAGTTGCAGAGATAATTAAATACACATAGTAGGTTTGGGAGAGTTAAACTGAGTAGTCTCGACAGAGGAAAGTGCCTTGCAAATCTCTAGGCCTGAGTATAAATGGAATAGGGCAGTTAAAATTGAATCTATTGTCTTTTATTCTGAGTTAATGGTGGGATTTAATAAGGATTCCATATTTTTATAAAATAAAATTTGTTTGTAAAGCTAGAATCCATAATTATATTGAAGATGCACTAAAGTGCACTGGACAATAAATACGTCACCATAAATTACTACATACTTTTAATTTGGGCTACAAAGCATATTTTCAACAGTTTTGGCAAAATTAACTTTCTAGAAGAAGGATGCCAGATTGAACAAAACCAGAAGCACAATAGCAAAAATTCAGAAGCTTTCTCCTTGGAAGAACTTGGGACATCCAATCACTTGGATAGTTTTGTTCAAGTGAAGAACGGTGGCCCCTGGGCAGCCAGGTCCATGACATCATTCTGATTTCAGATCTGCCTAATCTCAACAGATCTGCAGGCAGAGGAAATGGACTATGTAGCATTGTGAGCCACAAGGTTTAAGAAAAAACAGGAATACAGATAAAAAGAGGCATGTGGTGCTATCCTGAGGATACTTTCCTTGTAGTTGCCTTGTAACTAACCTACTCCACAGTAGACTGATACTGGATAAGCATCAGAATATACTCAGTGGCTTAAAGAGTCAAAAGGCTCTGGCAGTGATGGGCACTGGACTTACATCATCAGATGGAAGAGGAAAAACCTGGGCATGTGCAGAAAAAAGGAAAAAAACATGAATTTAAAGAAAAAAAGAGTAAATTTTCCTTTGGTTCTCCTTTTGATGACTTACGGTCCCCTGTGTCTTTCCTTTGCTGGCCTGCTCTTTCACGGTCCACACATACAGTTTTTGTCTTTCCATATGGGTTGATACATCTCCCCCAGACCTTTCTTGATCTATTTCTAAGAATCTCAGACTGAAAAGTTTTTAGCCCACACTATAGGAAGAATTTTAGTTCTGGGTTGGGGAGGATTTCTGTTCTAATAATTGTATTGTGTTTATTAAACCAGGGTTGTTTTCAATTCATCACTTTCTCTTAGCGATTAAGCCAAAAAGATAAGTTTGACAATGGAAACAATTTGGAGCTATAGCGATATAAACCATACATGCCAAAATTACATAAGAAAAGCATGTTTAATTACTATAAAAATAAAATTATAGAAAATTAACAGGAAGAAAAAGTCAGAAGAAACACAGCTGGGAAGTCTTCAGGACAGGAAGACTGCTTTACCTTTATTTACGCAAAGTACGTGTCTTGCTCATTCCCATGAACAAAAGAGTCTGATGGGAACAAAAAAACAGACACGTCTTGTTTTTATCATGCTTTACTGGGCAGTGAATATATTATGTTTTTTTAATTTTTTTTCTATAAATGAAGATTCGTTGCGACTCTGCATTGAACAACTCTGTGGGATTCCATTTTTTTCATTGGCATGTACTCATTTCATGTCTTTGGGTCACATTTTGATAATTCTCACAATATTTCAGACTTTTTCACTGTTATAATATACCCCGTGCTGATCTGTGATCAGGGATCTTCGATGTTACTATTGTAATTATTTTGGGACACCATGAACCATGCCCATATAAGATGGCAAATAGAAAAATACTGTACGTATTCTGTTTCACTGACCAGCCTTTATCCTGTCTCTCTATGTGTTCCTTGAGTCACAGGCTTACCCATTACTAGAGACACAACAGTGTTGAAATTAGACCAACTAATAATCCTAGAATGTTCAAGTGAAAAGAATCCTTTGTCTTCCACTTTAAATGGAAAGCTGGGCATAATTAAACTTACTGAGGAAGGCATGTTGAAAGATGAGATGAGGTGAAAACTAACCTCTTGTACCAAATCGTTAGCTAAGTTGTGAATGCAAAGGAAAAGTTCTTGAAGGAAATTAAAAGAGCTACTCCAGTGAATACAAGAGGGATAAGAAAGTAAAACAGTCTTATTTTTGATGTGGAGAAAGTTTCAGTGGTCTGGGTGGAAGATCAAACCAGCCACAACGTTCCTTTAAGTCAAAACGTAATCCAGAATGAGGTCCTAACTTTCTTCAGTGCTCTGACTTCTGAAAGATGTGAAGAAGCTGTAGGGGAAAAGCTTAAAGCTTGGAAAGATTGTTTCCTGGAGTTTAAGGAAAGAAGCTCTGTCTCTGAGATAAAAGTGCAAGGTGAAGCAGCACCAAGTGCTGATGGAGACGCTGCGGTAAGTTATCCATAAGGTCTAGCTAAGATCACTGATAAAGGCGGCTACACTAAACAATAGACTTTCAATGCAGATAAAACAGCAGTGCCTGTTAGAACTGCTTGTCTTCAAAATTTCAAAGGAGAAGCTGATTCTTTTGTTAGGTGCTAATGGAGCTGCTGAGTTTAAGGTATAGATAATATTTATTTACCATTCTAAAAACTCTGAGGTCCTTAAGAATTATGCTAAACATCCTCTCCTTGTGCTCTATAAATGAACACAAAACCCGGATGACAGCACAACTGTTTACACATGTTTCTTGACTATTTTAAGCTCACTGAAGAAACCTACTATAAAAAAGATTAAAAAAAATAGTGCTTATTGACAATGTACATGGTCATGCAAGAGCTCTGATGGACATGTGCATAAAGATTAATGCTGTTTTCATGCCTGCTAACAAAACATCAGTTCTGTAGCCATGGACAAAGGAGTAAAATTAATTTTCACATATTATTATCTATGAAATACATTTTGTAAGCCTATATCTGTATAAATGGCAATTTGGTTTAAGGATCTGGGAAAAGTAAATTGATAATCTTCTGGAAAGGATTCAACATTGTAGATGACATTTAAACATATTTGTGATTCATGGGTGGAGGTCAAAATATCAACATTAATAGCAGTTTAGAAGAAGTTGATTCTAATCTTTATGGATGATTGTGAAGAGTTTAAACCTTTAGTGGAGAAATTGCAGATATGGTGAAAATAGCAATAGAATTAGAAGTAGAGGGTGAACATATGACTGAATTGTTGCAATCTTAGGATGAATCTTGAAAGGAGATTTTTCTTATGGATGGACAAAGAGAGTGGTTTGTTGAAATGAAATCTACTCCTGGTGAGGATGCCGTGGACATTGTTGAAATGAAAACAAACGACTTAGAATATTACATAAACTTAGCTGCTAAAGCAGTGGTAGGATTGGAGAGGGATTGACTCCAATTTTGAAAGGAGTTTTACAATGGGTAAAATGCCATTAATGATGCTCCATGCTATTGAGAAACCTTTCATGGAAGAAGAGTCAATCAATGTAGCAAATATCTTTTCTGTCTCCTTTAAAGAAATTTCAACAGCCTTTCTACCTTCAGCAACCACAACATTGATCACTCAGCAGCTGTCAACACTGAGACAAGTCTCTCCATCAGCCAAAAGGTTATGACTTGCTGAAAGTTCAGAAGATTGTTAGTATTTTTAGCAATAAAGTATTTTTAATTGAAGTATATGTACTTTTTAAAAAATGCAATGTCATCTTACACTCGATAGACTACAGTATTTTGTAAACATAATTTTATATGCAGTGGGAAATCAAAATATTCCTTTGACTAGCTTCATTGTGATATTGACTTTTTTGCAGTGTCTGGAAATGAACTTACAATATCAAAATGGTTACTTGTATTAAGAGCACCTAGAAATAGGTGGTCTAAACTCTTACAATTTTGTTCTCCCAGAAAAGCTGCTGAACAGTCTGAGTGAAAAGTATATAGCTTGATACAAAAAAATGTACTCCTAAAACAAATTAATAAACTACAATAACACAATATTTTGATTCAATTTAACTACTGACTATATTTCAGGAAATGAGGAAATTGCTAAATTCATTTCATCATCAAATAAGTTACTGTGATATAAAATTATTTAGCTGTGATGTAAAATATTTATTTGTGTAAGATAATTTAAGTAAATTACAGAAAAGGAGTGAAGACCAAGAGGCAATCCGAATACTTCTTTGTAGGCATAACTGACTAATTTTAGTTGAAGCAGACAGAAAAACAGACAAGCTTTGATTCTGCGTGATTACATCACTCTCGTGCTGTCCATGGTGCCAGGGGAAATAACTACTCTCGCTGGGAGTTGTCAGATAACATAAGCGTGTTTGGTTCTTTAGAGAACCTGATTTTGGTTTGAACTCCACAGAATAATGTGACTCAGTGTGGCTGAGAGGCCTTTG
>NW_003852431.1:988550-989555 GCF_000181295.1 Otolemur garnettii
AACCACATAGCAACAACAACGAATGCCACTCAGCAATTGCAAAATGTTATTATTTTGTTCTCATAAAAAACCCAAGGGATAGCTATTGCTGTCTCCATTTTACAAAAAAAATATATCACAGTAGCAAAAGATTTTCTTTTAGTAATGTAACCCAGGCTGTTAAGTGGTAGGACTAAACATTCTACACAGATTTTTGGATGATAAGTCTTCGTCTCCATATCACAGACTCTTGTAGATTTGGACATGCAAAGCTAATTACATCACTGAGCAAAGGAAGTATTCTCAGCATAAGATATTAAACCAGAAGCTCTTATTGCATAATCTAGGAAATGAAAAACAGAAATACCTTGGAGTATTTTAAATTCACATATACAAATATAGTAACTGAATGAAAATAAAATACATGTGGTCAAATAGGGTAGAAAGTACATTTTTCTTTCTCTAGGACTTCAGGAAAAAAAATATGATAGTTACCAGGATAAGTATTTCTCTAATAGTACAGCAGACGTTTTCCTTCTAGTGACATGCGTGAGTGGGTGGTGAGTATTTCAGATCAGAACATTGAGTTCTTGTGAACAGACAAAGAATATATAATGACTGGATTTAATTTCTCTTTTTCTCTCAGTCTCTCTCTCCTCTCTTTCTCTCTCTGATTCTCTGCTAAGCTTGACCATTACACAGCCTTTTAGAATTAAATCACAATGCCTCCTCCCCTTTAAAAAATTAGACAAACCTAAATACAGGGTGAGCCCTAGCTACAGAAAACCTCTCTAAAAAACCATTTCTTTATGCTTTCTTTGGGGAACAATTTCAACATGCTTAATCAAACAAATGATCAAATGTCATCTCTTTTCTGAGGATGGGATAAGATGAAAATGCAGTGTTGCTCAAGTCCTAAGAAGATATTCCTTCTTCAGATTCTACTTAAGGCCAGTGCATGGGAGATTATGGAAAAGGATATGTACTGGTCAGGAGCAGTTATTCATTTTCACAGGAAGCTAAGTT
>NW_003852431.1:989708-996416 GCF_000181295.1 Otolemur garnettii
CTGGGGCCAGGTTTGAACCCGCCACCTCTGGTATATGGGGCCTGCACCCTACTCCTTTGAGCCACAGCTGCCCCCATACCTTTTGTTTTTTAATGTAGGTCTTCATATTCCATAGAAGTCATAGCAGCATTTCAGTTCAAGTTCATAGAATTCTGAGTTGTCATTTCGTGTCACAAGAATTGAGTAGTATGGTTAAATCCTTGCTTAGTATATATAGAATATGCATATAAATATGTATGAAGTATGACAATTAAGTTCACAAACTCACCCCAGAAAAAGTGCTATATACCTCATTGCTGACTAGCACTGTGTTTACCTTCAAAGCACCCCCCTTGGGAAGCTATTCACCAATGCCAAAACCTAGTCCACCCTTCAAAGCAATTTTGGAACTCTTCCTCTGAAACATTCATTAAAGCTATTGTTGTATTACCTGTGATGTCATAAATGTGATTAAATGCTTCCTTTCAATACTTTCTTCATCATGGGAGAGGCAGATCAAGGGAGGGGTGTTCCAGAACAATAATTGGTTTCCTGGCTAAAATCCTCCTCACAGACAGTGCTCTGTTGGTCCAGATTTTCAGTTAAGATTTTCCTACCTGTTAGTCCACCAATATTTACTTGCTTTTCACAGTCGGAAAATGATTGTGATGCATCATTTGACAAATATTTGCAATTTTTTCTTCAATTCTGCTCATTACTGGCTTCTCTAACTTCTCTTCATCAGTGACACATTCTCTCCCCTTAGAAAAGTGTTTAATCCATTTGTACACTGCCATTTTCTCCATGGCATTATTTCCATAAGCTTGGAAACATCCCTAATTTCACTGCCACTCTTGCCATGTTTAACAAGAAGTTTAATGTCTCTTGATTGACCTAATTCAAGTTCCAACATTCTGGCAACAGCACGCACAACCACATAGCAACAACAACGAATGCCACTCAGCAAGATACTACCACATGTTGGCACGAACATGACCGTGAGACACTGATATGCCAAGGTTAGGAAACCTTACCTAGATGCTGGTACAGTGGTGCCAACATAGCCATATGGTGGCAAGTTTGCGAGCCTAATTGTCAGACCCAGCGTAAGTAACTCACATTCCATGTACATCAGGTTTTCTTTCTGAAAAGTAGAAAAATCAAATCTACATTGTAGAATTAACTGGAGGATTAGATGGGAACATTAAATGAAGTTTTTGACCTATTTATGACAATTTCAGAGAGTGTCCAAACTGAGGACCTAAGAGTTCAGTGATGAAAACTGCTATAAAAAAATAGTAAAAAGGGGCTAGAAGAAATATATGTTTAGTACTTGGTAAAAAGTTTCCTAAAATTAGAACTGCCATGCTTCACTCATCACCCACGTTCAAGTTTATGTAGAAAGGACTGCACCATTCAGTAGCTATGAGAGGAAAAAATTACTTTGACTTGAAAAAGACTTCTCAGAGTCCTCTGCATTTACTCCCCTTGCTTTCTCTGCGAGTGAGGGATTTTCTTTCATTTGAAGACCAGTTTAAGGAGTTGGAGAAATTAATGAGATAAGGAAGGATGGTGCATTAGGAGATAAGACTGAGATAAAGCTGATCTCTCCACTCCAGAAAGATACTTCCTCAGCTGATAAATCTTGTCTATTTCTGTATTGGTATTGGGAAGAAGCGTGGTGAAAGGGAATCCGTGATGAGGATTCCCAAGTGAGGCCCCTTGACCAAATCCAAAGTTCACAAAACATATCCCTTTATTAAAAGGATTTGGTCTGTAACATTTAGATGCAGTCAGAATCCTGCCCTCAGGGATCCAGAAAACCACAAGGGGCCTTCAGTCTGCTGGTTCCCCACCTTTGATCAAGGCAAACATAGACTTATGTCTTGGTCTGAAAAAGTCTCACGCTGGACTTTTGGTTAGATTCACCTACAGTGGCAGAGTAAAGAAAATGTTTCCTGAACATGGTGGCATCTGTGGCTCAAAGGAGTAGGCCACCAGCCCCATATGCTGGAGGTGGCGGGTTCAAACCCAGCCCTGGCCAAAAACTGCAAAAAAAAAGGGAAAAGAAGAAAAAATGTTGCAGGAACAGATTGTGTTTCTGTACCCCTCTAGAGAAAACAAAAGCTGTCCTAGTGATCAACTTGAAAGGGCATCACCTGTGTAAGAAAATGAGAACGCTGGAGGTCTCCACTGAAGAGGAAATTGCTCCCATAATATCTTCAATGGACTTCATGAAAGTGTAAAAACAGCATTGGGCACACTTACCACAGAGAGTATACCAATGCTACATTACAAATACACCAGTCAAACAGCACCTCGCCACCTCACTGTGCAATCTTCCTTGCCATTTCTCCATCTCCAGGGGAGCCAGAGGCAGTGCAGACTAGTGGGAGAGACAGTGGAAGTGCCAAGAAGTGATACTGCACCGTTTCCCTGCTGCTCTGTGGAATTCTCAGCTCACACTCCATCCCGAGAGGAGTCATGCTTAACATGAATGATAACCTATAACGTTGATAGTAATCTTAGCTAGCCTTTTTTAATATCTGGAAATGAGTTTTCTAATATCTGAAAGTAACCAAGAATAATTCTGCATCTAAAAATACTATTGGAGACAAGAACACAATTTAAAGGGAGACGTGAGAAAGGAATACAATTTCATGCACTGAACTCCATTGAGCTCAGCTTTGTATGATATCAGGACTCCATTATCAATTATATCCTCAATACATCACTCCAATTTGCCTTTCTGTCTCCATCCCCACTGATATCAGTTAAGTCCAAACCACCCATTTGTTTCAGCTTCTGATTGAATCTTTCCCACTCCTATTGTTTCTCTTCCCTCAGTTATTCTACACCAAGAAAGAAAACTGATTTCTCAGAAAATGATTTAGGTCATACTTAACACCTTTGCTTTAATATTTCACTGGATCAATTCTACATTAAGGACAAAATCACAAAATCTAGATTCTTTCCCTTGGCCCACTTGATCTGTCCTCCACATATTTCTCCAGCTTCTTTGTGAGTCACTTATCTCTTTCTTCACTGTGTCACAGACTCCCTAATCTTCCGTGATCATTTTCTGGGTGTTGAAAGCTCTTTCCTGTATACAATTCCAAGGTGCCTTTCCTGCGTCCCTACAGTCAGACAATTTATCTAATTCATCTCATTTCACATTCTCTTTCCAGCATAGAATTCTGTATGCATTTTTTCCATTTCAATTATTCTCTCCTTAATAGCATTTATTTAAAACTCATTACTACCTTTACTAAAATATTACTTTCATGTTTAATTTTTTACTGTTGATTTCTTCTCCAAAACACTGTGTTGCCACGTGTCAGACAATATCTGTGTATGATGGATGTTTGAATATTTGTGTAATAGATTATCATATGGTCATCAGCACCATCATCATCTATGTAGATCCTAATAACAGATATAAAATGAAAATATATGTGAAAAACTTACTACTTCCTAGTTATGCTTTTATGAACTTGGACTGTTTTTGTCAATAATACTCTAAGTTGTATTTGTAAATGTGCTCTTTATGAAGTCAAACATATGTCATCAAAATCTTGGCTATTCCATCTGTTAAATAAGATTATAATAATATTTGATCAAACGGGTAATGTATTAAGTACAATAAAATATTTGAAAAGCCTAAGGCTTGAAGTTCATAGAACTCTGATATTGTATTAAAACTCCTAACTTTTCTCCAAAACTACAAAAACACAATATATTTAAAAGTCATTTAGATTATATATCCATAATTCAAATTTATGACTGCATACCTCTGTTTATTAGAACTAACTACTGAAATACAATCTAGTACATGAGCTAACGTGAACATAGGGAAGAAATAATTTTTTAAAAGATCCTAACCCTCAACTAGGATTCGTAAAATATCCAAAATCTGGGTATAATACTAATACTAGTATAGATAACCAATAACAATATTATTAAGAAATTAATTCATTTTTGATAAAGCAAATTATATTAAAGCATTAAATTGGCCTTAGTACAAATATGCCTATGATCTTCTAAGATATTAAATTTTTACTTGGATATCTTATAAAAAGGTAGACTCTGAATCAGAAAGTTTAAATTGGGGCTAAGAATTATGTGTTTTATTTTAAGCTATCAACTTATATTAATGCCGTGGGTATGAGAACCATGTTTAGCATAGCCAGTCTTTTGAATGAGGTAACAGAGGAACATAAGAAGGACCAAATTAGAAATTCTGGAAACGAAGATAGTAGACTGTGACATCATCAAAACAGGAGTCTTTAGGTTGTACAAAGTCCAAGACATTGTACAAAGCCCAAAATTCACATTGAGGCAGTCAGATTCAGCCCACAAAGATAATAAGAGAAAAAATATAAAACTTAAAACACAGAAAGCACGTATTAAATCCTCCAGAAAATGCATCCTCATCTAAAGTGTCATTGTGAAACAGCAGCGTGAGAAAGAAAAAGAAAATTTCTAATGACTGACTAAGAATAAAAGATATCCCTTCTAAATGGAAGAATAACCCTCGCCAGACCAAACAGACTTATCCACAGCAACAAGAGAGATAAGAAGGTGTAAAAAGAATGCCTGCAAAGCCCCGAAGCAAAATAGGTACATTGTGAGAATTTTATACACAGATAAACTTTAGTCATGCCCCCAAAGCAAAGGCTTTTATAGATATAAAATCCGAAGAGTGTAATACCCATAAATCCACAATTAGGCAATCATCAAAGGACCTTATGTCATTGAGAAGAGTACAGAATGAAACAGTCAGATGTAACAAAGATGTGGGTCAAGAAAATTGTTCAAACAAGTGTTCATTGTAAATATATATATGTGATTTTTAAATGGGCAATAGTAAACAGAATATCATGTGAGGAATAAAACAACATTAAAAGCTAAATAAGAGTTAATAAAATATTGGGGATGCAAAAAAAAAAGGTGTATACTTTTTAAGAGATCTTATCTATGTATTACTTTTCCAAGTTTAATTGAATTATGGTAGGAGTGTGTAGTATGATGTTCACTGAAAAGATGGCATTAATTAAATCTATGCTAGTGTGGCCGTGAGATAGGTAGGACAGTCAGTGGAAGTGGTGAAGAATGGCTTCCAGTCTAGGGGGACAAGACCGTTTTGTAGCCACATTTGATCTGTGAGAATGTTGTGTAAGTACAACCACAGAGGAGGTATGTGGGGGGGGGCAGAGGAGGTATGCGTGGGGGGGGGAGAGGAGGTATGCGTGGGGGGGGCAGGTGAACCACAGAAAACTAGCTACACTGGTGCTACGTTGGGAAGAAATTGCAATGACATGCCCAGATATACAAGTAGACGCTTTGGACGAAGCTGCTAAAATAGTAGCTCCCTGCAATCCGAAGAGTTTGGATGGTGATGGGAAATCACCTTGAGCACTTCTTGTTGAAGAGTGCATGTGGGAATATGTAAGGGGACAGTCATATCTTTATTACTATTATTTTTTTTTTAGTAATTCTAGTGAGTGTGTGGTGGTATTTCTTTCTTTTTTTTTTATTAAATCATAGCTGTGTACATTAATACTGTCATGGATTACAGTGTGCTGTTTTTATATACAATTTGAAATATTTTCATCAAACTGGTTAACATAGCCTTCATGTCTTTTTCTTAGTTATTGTGTTAAGACATTTATATTCTACATTTAGAAAGATTCACATGTATCCTTATAAGATATATCTTGATGTGCTTGTGTTACTAGTCATAATGATTTTACAAGCTTGAAACCACTATTCAATTACTAGTTATAAGCAGGTTAGAAATTAAATTAGGAATAGGATTACAGGGAATGAACAAAGGGAAATCAGTAATAGGAGGAATTGATTCAAAACAAATTTCCTGGCTTTGAGTGCAAATCCCAGACCTTATCACTTTCTTATTCTGAAGCCTGGCTTGTTGAATATCCCCCTACCCTCCACAGCAGCTACAGCTGCAGGCCTGGTGGCTATTCTCTGCCAGGGTGGGGCTGTGTGCTCCCAGAGAGTGCTTTGGGGGAAGTTAAAAATGTAAAACTTTAAACCTTGTTGAAGATATCGAGAATTGCTCTGGACCAGATAAGGACAGGAAATATCTCTTTTGTTTTGTCACCTTAGTTTGGCCAGTGGAGTCATCTGTCTGGATGCAAGGCTTTCAGAGCATTAAAAAATCACATCTGTGATTTTGACCATGGGTTGGCTAGGATTTTTTCCTTGACCTCAAGTTCCTACCTGTTTATCTTTTCAAGACTCTGTGTTAAGATCATTAATACCTTAAAACAAGAAAAAGTAGCAAGTAAAGCCATGCAATTAACATCGTTAGTTGAAGAATTAGTCTAGTTATAGAAATGCAAGTGCAGCAAGAACCATGAAGGGACTGTTTGCCTTGCCTTCAGCAGATGTATGCGTGTAACACTGATGTAGGAACTAAATACAGATTGAGGCCGATCCGAGGGGCAGATACTAGAAGCCTCACCAAGAAGGGGTGCCACCTCCTGCATCCCCTCTGCTCTTAAAACCATCTCTTTGTCTTGTCTGTTATTCTTTATATTTTTCCTAATAATTTTCTGTTAGTCTGGCCTGCCCTGCCAAGCCACTAGGAAAGAGACCCATAGCATTTCAGGGCAGGTTCCCCGATATCTTCTAATTGCAGAAGTCAAACATGGCTTTTATTCGCTTTTTCTTATTGTTGTATACTGTGTATTACAATTTTTTTTT
>NW_003852431.1:996790-1017906 GCF_000181295.1 Otolemur garnettii
TAACAAGAAAGAATGAAATTATAGTAAGTAAATGTTTTCATTTAAGAAAATAGAAAAATATACAGAGTAAACAAAAGTAAGAGAAAATATAATAAAGACTAGACATTAATAAAACATATATCAAATCTTGGGAAAAGGAGCTATAGAGATATTCACAAAACAAAGTCTGATTCTTTTAAAAAACTAAGAATACAAGATGATCTATGAAGGCCAACTAGGAGCCAAGAAATACACACAAAAAAGCAAAATAGAACACAGACTGGCGGACGCCATCTAAAAATCTTAGGATTATGAAACATTAATAAAAACATATATTAAAAAGAATAATATAGATTATATTTTAGAAAATATATTTTCAATTAATAGTAAGGAACATAGGAGGACCATTATTTGAATCAGTTGCCAATGATACTTAAAAAAAAAGTTTTAGAAAAAAAATTGGCCCATATAGTTTAATAGATTTTTAAGCAAATCTTTCTACAGACAGACAATTTTTATCTTATTCAAGCTGTCCAGAGACTAAAAGAAGATGTAATACACCCAGCACATTTTCTGTGATTTCTGGAACCTCAGTTTTTAAAACCAGACAAAAAAAAAGTACAAGAAAATTAATTTTCTGAGCACAAAGCATTAATACACTGTTACCAAAGTGAAACCTGCACTGTTTGTATGTGACTATAGCACATTTAAATCTGTTTTGTTCTAGCAAAAAAAAAGTTCTTTAATGTCAGAAAATTTAACAATGCAAGTGATATATCTTAACAAATAGCAGGACAATCTCCTCTGCTGTGTTGAAATATTTGACTAAAATTCAGCATCCATTTATGAATAAGTGTACAGACAGAAGCAAAAAGTAAACCATGCATTGAAGTTTCCCTAACATGATACAAAGATAGTTGTTAAAAACTGTCATCAAATACTATTATCTTTATTGATGGAATTGCAGAAATATTGCAAAGACTTATAATAATTTTCAATTCAAACTAAAAGTGATTTATGCTAGCGCTTTATGATGTCCCTTGTAATGAAGCAGAATTGGACAGAGTACACAGTTCCCCTCACCCCCACTATAGCTGTATAAATTAGCTGTATTAAATTAGAGCCACATCAATTCTACTTTTTTAATCTCAAATTTCGCCAGATTAATTAACCTTTTTCAGTTAGCAAAAGACTGAGTTTTAACAATAAAAAATATTAAAGGAGAAAAAAAGGTTTTATTTATAGAAAATACAGGTTAAATTTTAGGAAAAATTGTAAAAATAGCAAAATACCATTTAGCAATCATCATAGGGAAAACTTATCAACATGATAAGTTGATATGAAGTCACAAGATCATAGATAAGGAGACATTCAGGAGTCCAAATTTATTACCTCATGGATTGCTATTTAATGACAAAAGGATCAAAAAGCTAATTTTACAATTGACCTATTTAGAAAATTACTAATTGAACCAAGCAATCAAACTTAATATCATCAATTACGGGAGCATTGGAAAATTACTGTTAGCTATTTATTCTTCTTAAATATTATATTTTATTATAATAAAGAATAATGGCTTTCTCTCTAAATGCTTTGTTTTTATGGATTTATATAAAAATAATAGAAGATATAAAGTGATATTAAAAAGTGTTTTCAACAACAAATGTAACTTGTTAAAAATGAACATTCAGAAAAAATCATTTTCTTTTCTTTTTATATAACTGTTTTATCTACTAATATACGATTAAAAGTCATGCTTTCATATATTGATGATAAGAATTTACACTTTATTAAAAAAGTAGAAAAAGGAATAAATTATTAGGTCATTTATGTAACACAACTGTTACATAGATTGGTAAATACTAAATAAATAAGAAGACATTGGCAATGAGTTTGGTTTATTTAGTAAAGTCTCTGAACTTTTCCCTTGTACAAGCACCCTTTGTGGGACTTAAGTTTTCCATCTGGTAGAGTTGATGTGGTTCTAAAATAATATTCTAACAATTAAAATTTAGCTGACGTATTTTTCAATTAGCAACTATAATTTAGATGACAAAGTATTCAGAATATCTTTCGTTCTATTTGAAGTTTATAACGAATAGTTTGGTTCAGATAAAAGCTTTAAATTTACAAAAAAGATCAAAATTAGTAATGAATCTTTTTTTCTCCAGTTCCACTAACTCATAGTGTCTGTTTTTACCATGATAGTTTGAATTCTTATATGCGAAAATTTTGTTTGATCTCAGATTATGATTTAATCTAGAATGATTTGAAAGTGTCAATCAGAAAAGTTCAACTTTTATAACCAAACAGTGGGATTTAAAAAAAGAATTCAGCTTTCTATGCCCAGTGACACAGTTGGAAATGGCAATAAACAAAAAGAGAATAATGTGATATTTCTCCAATAACAAAGTTAAATCACATTCTTATAGTAGGTGCTCACATGTATTTTATGCGCAGCTGGAAATAAATTCTCTATCTCATAGTGATTTCACAAGACAATGCATCTAAGCTTTAGTATATGTGCCTTAATGTTTGCATATATGGTATTAGATCTAATTTTTGTCTAATGTCCAGAAGTATAAGGAAGGATATGAAATCTCATGCTGATAGGGAATTCTTTGAAGAAATAGGACTGGAATGCCATTCTTCATCCTGAATTGTTCTGTTCACACTAAAGTACCAAGTGCAGCCTAGGGCAACTGTATCTTATAGTGTAATATTTTGGAATATATATTTCAGATTTATCAAAACATGATATTAATGACCCATGCTGATGGCAATGTGTGTAATAGCAAATTTCATGGAGAGAGAGCCAGGATTCATAGCCATATGTTTGAAAAAAGATATCTTCAGACAGGAGGAAAGGGATTGTTGTCAACATGGTAGACTGAACTAACGGGGGTAGGTCCCCTATTGAAAACTATATAATTTCTAGTAATAATGGTTTAACATATATTATTAAGCTCAAAAAAATGAAAATGGAATCAATCCCAGGTCTTACACACAGAGAGAATAAAGTTCAATTGCTAGATCCAAATATTTTAATTTGATTTAAAAAGTGATCCATTCACAAATCCCTGTAGGAAAGATGGCCACTCCATAAACGCTCACATTTAGCTAGAGAAAGATGAAATTGAGCATCATGAATAAAATTGCTATTGAGGAAATGCTAGCTTGACCTCACAATGAGACCCTGGATTTTTACCTCAATATTTCGGATGTGAAGTAAGGAAGCAGGAACCGTGTAAGGGTACGAGTCCATGTTTAAAACACCAAGACGTTATAGAAACTGCAAGTGAAAATAATTTTAAAGTGTGGTCTAAATTTATACAACCCATATGGGTTATAAAACATAAAATATTTTACTGGGAGTTTTTGCCTACCAGTTCTCTCAAATACAACAGAAAACAACTCCTGTGGTACATGTTAAATAACTGACAAAGAACCAGAGATAACAGGAAAGAGACTTTACAGGAAGCATAAGTGAAGCGTTCACAGTGATAAAGGACCTGGAAACTCTGAGGACAAGAGACATTAAAGAAAGGCATGTTAAGAACCAGGAATTCAATAAATAAAAATACAATTATTAAATTAAACCTACAACTAACAAACAGGCAAAATCAAACCCATAGTAAGACATTCCAGAAGAAAGAATAGATGGATTGCAAGTAAGATAGAGAGCCTGAGGAAAGGAAGACAGAGCTTGGAATTAGGCCCGACAACACAGTCACACGAAATGTTTCTGTCTGTGTGTACATACTTTTCTTATGTGTGCAATAGACAGGCATTTCATAATACTTCTAAAATGTTTTACTCTTGTGACTTAATTTTCTTCACCACTTCAAAAATTGCACATTTGAAAAATTTGTGCCTTCCTATCATAGACCCTAAAAATGTAGGTCTATAAATGAAAGTGAGCCTGCCCACCTTGACTGATGTCTTTTTATAGCCATCATCAGTTCTTTCAGATTCCTTTCCAAGTATTTGCTTTGAAAGGAGCACCTCATCACAGAGATTAGAAACAGAGAAGAAAATCATGGAGCTCAAAATAGTAAGTGCCTTGAGTAACGTCAGACAAATCCTACTATTTAGTCCAGGACGTTACATGGGACTGTGACTTTAGAAAAGGGAATAGAGGACAGGAAATTATGAGTCCCATAAAAAATGATAGAGATTTGCACAGAAGCTTGAAGGATGAAATCTTCATATAAAAATGAGTTCCTATGGAGATTTTTACTTTTAGCATTTGACATACATAAACAGTGAAATGTTGACAGAAAGAGGTAGCGAGGAAGGTTTTACAGAAAGTAAAGGCGATGCTAAGAGCCACGGCAGTGAACCTGAACTAGAAAGAATGAACATCATTATTATTATTTGATCCTGGGAGGAAAGATGTGGTGTCAGATTAGAAGGTGGGGGTAGAATATAGAGATATACTTAGTTTGAAATAAGGAATGCAGCTTTGAAAGGAAATCTAAAAAATTGAGATGAAATTAAAGGCTCACCACAGAACATAGATGAAGAAAAGCAAATGGCTGAAGAGATTTAGAGCTACAAAAATAAGGAGGACAAGTCATGCAATAAAGAGATGGAGAATTAAAGAACTGACTCTGATGAATTGAAGGAGAATAGGAATTTAAGGCACGAGGGATTAATTTCAAATGCTGAGGTCTCACAATAAAGAGGAGTGAAAGACCAGAAAAGCAGTTGAGGGGAAGGTATTAAAGCAGAAAAAAAATGAATTTAACAGTTAGATACCTAATTTTGTTCTCTAATATAGCGCATTTGGGAATGACAGTGACATTTAAGTCTTTATAGTTAAAATGCTATACCAATTGTCATTTTGTGAGCATGGTTGCACCTAGCTGCTGGAGAGGCTAGAAAATTGCATTCTTTCCTTCACACCATTGTATTTGAGGTCTTCTTACTACCGTAAACTGACTGTTAGTGTAACTAAAACAGATATTAGTATGACAAATGGGTTGGGATTTGTGCTATGACAGAAATCCACCATATGTGCCATTGGAATAGTGGTCAGGCAGTATGAACCCTTACCTTTCCCTTTGATTATTTATAAAGCAGAACATGTGGCTGTACCTCTAAGGAAACATGTGCGAAGACCCATAATGTGAATGGCTATTGGCTACTTCTTATTACGTATCCAAAGTACTATCATAAATAGATAATTCCAGGCAAGTTTTGAATTGCTTTTCAAACAAGATGAAAAATAAATCTAGAAATATAGACCTTTACAGGATTGGAACATCTAACTCAATATTTTTTTTTTTATTTCCTTAAATAGGAAATTAGAAATACCACTCCAAAAGAATTTATTTAGACTTCTAATTAAAACATTTATTTAGACTGTCATGAAAAAATATCTAAATTGTAGCAAATTTATTAGGAGTATCATTTTTTCAATCTAGTATATTGTGCCAGAGATCTTCAGGTTACCACTGTTAAATAAGTTAGGAAGACATGGGCACCCAGAAGATCACTAAGTCGGGCTTAGAAAATGTTTTTTTGAAGAACACTGGGATTTGTTCCCAGCATACTGGTACAGAGGAGAAGCAAATAAACCAGGAGTCTAATCAATTTTGGGGAGAACAATTACAAAAATATCATAACATTGACCTAAAAATCTGATCATTTATCTCAAAAACAATTCTCAGGCTCCCGGAATCACACTGCCAAAAGTAGTTTGCAGAACTACACAATCCCAAGGAGAATATAAATTCTGTCTTCAGATGTGGCTGCAAAGCAAATAAACACAGAGGAGATACTCCCAGGACACAAAGCCATATGCCAAGAAAGATAGGAAAAGATTATATATATATATATATATATTTTTTTTTTTAACCACAGATCAGAATCTGAGTCTGAATAATGAATTTATTCAACTTTCAACAAAGTAGGCCTTTATCCTTTCTTTCCAGAAGGATATCATCATTACTGTGCACTAACTGATCTATTGCCCAATTCTATTTTTTGAATGAATATTTTCAAATAGTTATTTTGTTCCTGTTCCACCATATGTTGTTCCCATTAGCAACTTTAGACGCAGAAAGAGGGCTGCTGCTTTAGACTCTGTGTTTTGGCAAACCTGAATGATGTCCTTGTCAGCACCCAGGTGAGAGTTGCACAGACCAACTGGCTATAATGCCTACAAGGAGCCCACTCTCCACTACGAGGCCACACACTGGCAGTTCAGAGTACCCCGCTCAAAAAGCTGTTAATCTGTTTGCACCTTTTTTGAGACATTTTTCCCATGTCATCCTCCTGAGAGTTCCTGGCTCCCTTGTTGAAGCCTAAATTGAAGAGCTGGCCAAAGGGCAGCCCTTTAGGGGAGGTATAAATGTGGTTTGAACCTGCATTCTCAAGTGTCACACAAGTGACCACAATAAAGGGACATGAAGAGTAAAGAGCCATGGCTAAGAGTTAGGACTCAGAGAAATCTCCCTGTCACATTCTGAGATAGAAAGTCAAGGAATCTAAGAATTGGGAAATTGCCAAAGTAAGTGGATAGAAGGTACTTTATTTAACAACCTACTTGCTTCATTTATATTTTTAAATTTTTAATTTGCTTCAGGGTCTTCATGCTGCTATAACAAATCCCATAAACAAGACATCTTATAAAACAATAGAAATTTATTTTTCAAAGCTCTGAATGCTAGAAAGTCCATGATCGTGGTGTGGGCAGGTGTGTTGAGGGCCCACTCTCTCATGATGGTGCCTTTCACTCTGTCCTCGCGTGGTGGTGGCAGGGGCTACCTAGCTCTTCATACTCTCTTTCGTCAGGCCACTAAACTCTTCCTGAGGGCACTGCCCTTATGATCTACTCACCATGCAGAGCCCCCACCTCTTCATGCCGTCACACTGGGGATTAGGTTTCAACCTAAGAATTTTGGAAGGACACAAACCCTCGCACCATATTATGGGTATATTGTACTTAAGCCTCCATTTGTGGTACCTGTATTACTTTTGGGACATACCCGAACATGTCTGTGTGAAGATGAGTGTGGATGTAGAGGACAGATACAGGTTTATTAATGTGTAAGTTTCTGGGTTGTAGGAACCGTGACTAGACCTAACAAAGATGGATACCAGGAGCCATATATGCTTAGCTTTAGGATAAAAGAGCAATAGGTTAAACCTTGGCTTTTGCCCTGTAGAGATGGGGCAGGGAACTGCGTTCAATTTACTGACAGAAAAATATGCCCTGGTATTTGTTAGCCTTAGGAAGGACTCCAGCAGTCTGCCACTTCTCCTACAAATCCATTCTGCTCCTGTTTTCTGGGAACGTGGCTGCAATACTTTGAACTACTTTTCTCCTTCTCACATCTATAGCCACGTACGGCTTGCACATAAGTTCTCATCCATGAAACATGAAGCCAAATAAGGGGTGTGACTATCTGAAAGGAGATTTCTGTCTATGGTCTTCTCTTTTTGCTCCCTGCAGACTGCAACGTTAATGTAATGGAGCTTCAGCATCCATCACGCTGGTGAAGACACCATGCGTGGGAATGTTGGAGCACTAAAATGGAAAGAAAATGGGTTCCTAAAAAAAAAAAAAAGATCAGTGCAAGGATGCCTGCCTGCTCCGTCTGCCAGGCTGCAGGCCATTGGGGATTTTAAGTTGTCCCTTGTGCATGAGACTTATTTAAGCTATTGCATTTTTTTCAGCAGTTTAGCCTTTATCCTAATAAAACTGCTCAGAAAAGATATTGGATGATTGTTACTTTTTAAAAGAGCATTGGGTAAATAGAATTATTATGTTAAAAATGCTCACTTCTCTTTCATTAGAATGGACAGACGACATGGACCGTGTGGATCTACCCAGTTATAACATTGTCGTAGTTCCTTTCATGCTTATATGTAGGATGTCAGAATTCTAAGAGGCTGATTCACATAATCATACGAAACTTTGTCATGGATAGCTGAAGAATAATATCACATGTATGAATACATAAAATAGTGTATAAAACAAATACTATAGTATATAACATATCAGGTGTATATATGGACAGTATAAAGTATATAATCCATATGGTATATGGAGTATGTAAATTAACACTATTTTACCCTCTATGTATTCATAAATGTATACTATATATTTGAATAGAAATTTCCAAGCATGAGCAAAGAGTTTACATTTTCTAAAAAAATTAAAATTGGAAATTTTGCAGTTCACAAAATAGTTAAACTAATTATTTCAAAATTAGGTGGAAAATAGTAACTTGTGGAAAAAAAACTGGAAGCAACATATTTAACTTCGAATGTGTGAATTTGATGTTTATTAGAATATATACTTGCTGTCCAATTTAATCGACCATTCCATTTAAAATCTTTACCAGAGACTATTTCTAAATCTGAGTTATGAAGACGGTTCATGGCAAAATATACCAAAAATCAGAATTAGATTTCTACACCCTAATGATACTTCATATGCAAAGGGAGGGCCTCAATTTGTGGATAGACATGCCTTTAAATCTTCATCCTGTGGATTATTGTTAGCATAGTAAGCACTCTTCTCTAATTGTTAAAGCTGGCACATGGTGGAAACCTATGAGTTAGAACTAACTACAGTTTACTCCCCCTATTACCAAGGTTGTTTGCCCGAATGTACGTCTTTTTCTCAGTTTATTCTGTAACTTCTATCACCTTCTAGAATATAAATCTTAGAGTCATTTTGGTCAGCTCAGATATAAACCAGTTCCCCTCCTAACACCTGAAAAATCAGTTCAGACCATATCACTCACAGTGAGCTATAGGGCGTGAATGGCTGCTGGGTTCAACATCAGCTTAGATTGTTGAATAGTCTTTAGTTTTGATGTGTGTGAATTAAACTGTATTTGTCTCCTAAAGACTGGTCTGAAAATCAATTTGTTATTCTACTCTTGTCAAATATTTTTTTTTCATTGATCAGTCATACATTTTTTCCTCCTCATTTTATTGATTTTAAGATTACATAATTTTTATGGAAAATAGTCTTTTATAAATTATTGTGTTTTGCAAACAGTTTCTCTTAGATTGCGACTTACTTTTAAATTTTCTTTCTGACATATTTGGCAAATAGGTATTCTTTATTGTAATGGGATTGTACTTTTAAACATTTTCTTTTAAAATTAGTATTATTTGTGTTCCATTTAAAAACATTTTCATTTGTTTAAATGGTAATTCGTATTTTGCATTTCATAATTTTAAACTAAGTTTACATGAATAAATATAAAATTCATGAAGCTTTATTGCTGTATATGGCTTTTTATTTCCTAATGGTCCATTTAGGATATTTTTAACTATATTCACAAGCAAGACTGGTCTCTAATATTCTGTTCCTTTTGAAATTCTTGTATTGCAGGATATGTATGTATTTGAAAATTTCACAAACTACAGCTCAATAAATTTACATAAAGGGAACACATTCATGTGATGACCTTGGATCGAGAAATAGGAAACTATGAGTATCTGAGAAACTTTCCCGATCCTCCTGATTATTATCGTCAAAGACAATCAGTGTTCCAGCTTCTGTCACTAGAGTAGTTTACATATATAAATAATAGAACATTACAGATGTATTTATTTCTGATTTCAGCCTGTTATGATTGGAGAAGATACTTTGTATGATTACAAGTTTTAAGATTTGTAAAAACCCGTTGAGTGGCCTAACATATGGTCTAGATCGTGGAATCTTCTATCCGTATTCAAGTGAGAAGGACATATAATCTATTGGAGAATGAAGTGATAAATTGTGTGTGTGTGTGTTAGGATTAGTTGCTTTGTAGAGTTTTCAAGTCCTTTATTTCTTTATTGACCATCCGTTTGCATTTTTTATCCATTATTGAAGATGTACGTTTTTAATGAATTGAAAGGTTTTTTTTATAATAGATTCTGAGTTAAAGTATATTTTGTCTGATATAACTATAGCTCTCTTTTTTGGTTTCTATTAGTATGGAATATCTTTTTCCATTTTTAACAATTAGAATCTATTTATGTTTTTCAAACTAAATGATTCTCTTGAAGTTTTCTTATTTTACAGCTGTCTCCATTTTGGCCTTTTCATTAGAGAGTTTGGACTTTTATAATCTAGATTATTCCTGGTAGGAATGATTTACTCCTGCCATTTTACTGTTTATTTTTTGTGTATTACTATGTTTTCTCCCATTAACTAGGTTAATGTCTGCTTTTGTTTTTAGCTGATTTTATTTTTGTTGTGAATCATTTTGCTATCCCTTCACATGTATTTTGTAGACATTTGTTCTGCAGCTCTCTCTGCAGTTATCACAGCTACTCATTAATATCCCAAATTTATCACAATCTAGAATGTAGAAATACTCTGCGTATATGTAACTATACAGCTCCACTTCCCTGTACAACTTCACTTCCCTTATGTTGTTTGTCTTATGTATTATGTCTTTACGTACTGTGTGCTCAATAACGTTAAATATATTTATTTGTATTCATTTCTTTTTGAGATCATTTAAGAAATTAAAAAACAGGGTTACAAATCAAAAATAAAATAGTGCTTGTTTTTATGTTGTCTCAGATATTTTGATAATTTCAAGTGTTCTATATATAATTTTTCTAATTGTATCTTCTGCTTTTTCAAACTGACTGTTGATGTGATTTTTTTATTTTTGTTATTAAATTTTAATTCTAAAACTAATGTTTAGTTCTTTTTATCTATTTATTCTTGGTCATTTTTATTTATTTTTTATATTCTAATACCATTTATTTGGAGTGTTTATGACTTATTCTTGTTCTTTGTTATGTTTTTCTTTAGCTCTCTGAGTACAGCCCTGTACCACATATTGACATTGGACTAATAATGGGCCATATAGTGTGACAGTGGTCCGGCATAAGGACAATGCCATATTTTTTATACTGTTTCTATGGGTAGCTATGCTTAGATACGTACTTATCACTGTGTAGGACTGTTTACGGTATTTATTAGGGTAACATCTATATAGACTGATAGCCTAATAATAAATTGAACAGCTGGAAATCCTCGGGGCCAGTGTCTACCAACTTAATGGGTTTTGTGGAATGGGCCATTTAAAAAAATATTTTTGCTGGTTTTATGATTTCTCTGGGAACATGTATAGTACTCTTTAGTAATGCTGGAAATTCTTTGTCTTCCTTAAAGTTTGCTGTTTTATGATTGTTAAAGAAGGCAGTAGTCTGTTTAGTTATTTTAAACCTATTTTTGCAAAGACTGTTCCTTCTCATGTGTGTCTGTACTTAGCTGGTGTTCACCTACTGTACAGAGAGAAATTTTCTTTGCCAACAGGGGCTAAAACAAATCAGCAAACACACAAAAAGTACCTCTTATCTTTCTGATGTTAGGTCTGTGCCTTGGTGCACTCTGGATATTTGCCAAGGCTTGACTAAGACTTTGGATCACCTTGCGGGGAAAGGGTGGGGTCTTCTCAGGTGTTTGCTATTTATGAGTCTTGCCTCAGCATGTGTATGGCTTTTTTTCTTTCTCCTGTATACCTGGGTGCTTATCAACGTCCTAATTTTCCAAAGAAACTCTTTCTTTGCTGTTTCCCCTCAGCCTTACCGGATTTACTATGTGTCTAGGACTTAACACAGTATTTTGTTCCAGAAACTTTTGGTTTGTTAGATTATCTCACAGTGTTTTCCAACAATGCTTGCTCTTTTTTAGCCTGAATTATTGATCAGTTGATAGATTGCTGTGTACCTTGTCTCAGTCCCTCAGGTCATCTTCACACAGGGGGAAAAGAGATACATGATTAATTTGCAAACATGTCTGTGCTACTCTTCCCAGAGCCAGGAACCACAGTGTAACCCTGGGAACACAGGCTGTCTTAAAGACTGTTACTATGCCGTAGGGGAGGCAGGGCAAGGCAGGGGAAAATACCAGATCTTTCCCCATAATGTATGAATTGCTTTTTCCTTGACTCAACATTGGCTTCTGAACCTGTGTTCCAGAATTCTAATAAGGGCTTTTTATTGGTCTTGCTTATTTTTCAATGTTTCTGTGGAGGAATGATGGTTGGATGTGGCTCTTCCCTTTTGCTGAGGTCATCCGATCTCTGATTCTGTCTCTCTTTTCCCAAAACTGGACATCCCAACCAGAGGACAAACTGGCTGCAGTTGATGTACTGTCAAGTCAGTGGAAGCTGCATGACCAGCAGATGCCTGGTCCCAGCCAGGATGGCCTCCACCTTAAAGCCCTGGGGGCACCAACAGCTCTGTGATTTCTTTTTGACTCATTGGATATTTAGGAGTATGTTGTTTAATTTTTTTTTTTCTTGAGGCAGAGCCTCACTTTGTACACTGGGTTGAGAGCCACGATGTCATCATGCCTCAAAGCAAGCTCCAATTCCTGGGCTTAAGCAATCCTCCTGCCTTAGACTCTCAAGTAACTGGGACCACAGGCACCACCACTATGCCTGGCTATTTTTAGAGACAGGTGTGGCTCTTTCTCAGGCTGGTCTTCAACTCCTGACTTCAAGCAATCCACTCAGTTCAACCTCCTAGAGCGCTAGGATTACAGGCATGAGTCATCATGTCCATCCTTGAAATGCATTCTTGATGTCATTTCTATTGCTTTACATTTGATTATGCTGGTTTTATGGCTTGGCATTTGTTCTATCCTAGGAAATATTCCCTAAGCATTTGGCAAGAATATGTATTCTGCTACTATTTGGTCAAGCACCCAATGAATCTCTGTTCAGTCTTGCTGATATACATATTATGTAATTTTAGTATTGCCCTATGAATGTTCTACTTGGTTGCTCTATTATTGAAAGATAGGAATTAAATTCTCTAACTACTATTGTGGAAATGTCTTTTTCTACCTTCAGTTCTGTCAGTTTTTCTTAATGAAGTATTTATTGTCTCTTTGAGAGAGCAAGTATATTCATAGTTATAACACATTCCTAATGAATTGATGCTTTATAAGTATTAAATATTCCTTTTTATTTTTGTTAGCTTTTTTGTGTTAAGTATTTCATCTGACATTAGTATAGTCACTCCACCTATCTTGTGATGGCTGCTTGCTTGAAATATCACTTTTCATTATTTTGCTATTAACCTTGTTGTATTTTCAAATCTAACATTTATTTCCTTAATATGCTGGATAGCTGGATTTTTAAAATTTAAGTTGATAATCTCTGATTTTGGACTGAATTGTTTTATCAGTTACATTAGTGTTATATAGTTTATTTTTTGTATTCCATTTTCTATTTTTTAATACATCTTTCATTTCCTCTTTATTCTCTCTTATTTTACTGCTTTATTTTGCATAAAGTACATATGTTCTATTAGAATGTTTTAATTTGTTTCATATCTTTAGTCTATTAAAATTATTTCTCAATGGTTGCCTTAGGGCTTAACATATACATCATAAATTATAATCTATATTAGATTAATATTTGCCTTTCCTCCAAGCAGACCAAAGTGATCTCCGAAAATGGTTCTCTATTGACATGACCTTGAAGATCCCATAAAATCATCCGAATCAAGAGGTTCAACTCTTCATGTTCACTTTAAGAACACCTGTGAAACTGCACAGACCATCAAGGATATGAATACGTGAAAGCCACCAGTATCTGAAAGATGTTACTTTACAGAAACCATGCATACTTTTCCATTGTTACAATGGTAGATTTAGGAAGTGTAGTCAGGCAAAACAGTGGGGCTGAAGAGAGGATAAGTAGCTCAAAAAGAATGCTGAAATTTTGTTCCACATGCTTAAAAGTGCAAAGTTTAGATGTAGATCCAAGTGAACAAAGCACCCAAAAATGCACTGCTAAATTTACAGAGCTCATGGTCAGATCAAGGCATATACAAGCTCCCCAAATTGAGATGATCTTCATCAAAAGGGAACAATTCTTCTAAAACCAGAATAAAGGGAGATTGAATAGAAGAAAACATATCCCAGAGAAAATGAAAAAATAAGTTATGGCACAAGCCAATGTAGCATCAAATAATTGCAAATAACAGTAAAAAAAATGATTTACACTGACTTAATCCTAGTGAAATATAGAAAAGTTACATCACCATAGAACCATTTTCTTCACCTTTCTTATAAAGTTATTCTTTTATATATTATGTCTTTATATATGTTAAGTACTCCAAAATACTTTTTTAATATTTATTACCATGTATACTTTGATGTTTTTAAAAAGAAACTGAACAAAAAAGGAGAGAAAGTATATGTTAACCATTATATTTATCATGTCTGATTCAATTCATTCATTCTTGTATTTCCATGTTACAGTTTTGTAGTATTTTCTTTTATTCCCATGTAAATTTTTTGCTAACCACTTATTTTATTCTGTAACCCGATATACCTCAGTTTTAAATATTATGATTCCAGTGATACTATTTCACACATATTATTTTATAAAACTGCGTTTTTTAATAAATTAAAAAAGAAGTATGCATTATGCTGTATTTTATAATTTCCTAAAAACTTTTATGGGTTCTCTGTATTTTTTAATTTGGATTTGAACTACCCCTTGTTTTCAGCCTGAAGAAATTTCTATAATATTTCCTCTAAAGCAAGTTATTTTTATTGACTATTCTATGTCCCTACTTTATACCTTGTACTTTTCCTGATGAGCTGTGATGTGAACGGCTGGTGGGATGCCCTCAAACGTAACAAGCCATTTTTCTCTCACAGCTTAAAAGATACACTCTGTTTTTTAATAAATTTTTATGATGTGTCTGTCATCTCTTGGTGTTTATACTACTTGGAGTTTGTGGACGTTCCTATATGTGGAAGTTAGAGTTTTTCATCAAATTTGAAAGCTTCTGTCAAGTTTTTTGAATGATTTTCTCTTTATTTTGTCTCTCTTCAACTTCAGTAACTCTCAAGAGCATACTGGTGTGCCTAATCTGGGCCTACCTTTCTCTGAAGCTCTGTACATTTTTATTCACACATTTAACATTTCTGATTTTTCATATTGCGTAATCTCTATATTTAAATTTTCTGGATAGTGCCTGTGGCTCAAAGGAGTAGGGCGCCAGCCCCATATACTGGAAGTGGTGGGTTCAAACCCAGCCCTGGCCAAAAACTGCAAAAAAAAAAAAAAGAAAGAAATAAAAAATAAAATAAAATAATTTTTTTCATTCTTTCTATCAGCACTCAGCACTTTAGATCTACTCTTAAGATTCTCTAGTAAATTTTTAACTGTAATTTGTGTTTTGTCTTTGCTAGATTCAATTTTATTTTTAAAATTAGTATCTATCTATATATTTGAAAAAGAATGAATATCAGGGTGGCACCTGTGGCTCCAAGGAGTAAGGCGCTGGCCCCATATGCCTGAGGTGGTAGTTTTAAAAACCCAGCCCCTGCCAGAAACAGCAAACTAACAACAACAATAACAAAAAAGATGAATATCAACAATCTATAAGGAACTCAATTAAATCAGCAAGAAAAAAACTCATAAAAAAGAGGGAAAAATGCTTTTTTTTTTTTTTTTTTGGTCAAAAGAAGGTACATAAAGGGCCGGGAAATATATGAAAAAAATGCTCAACATCACTGAGAAATGCGAATTAAAAATACGGTGAAATCCTACCACCTTGCCCCTATCAGAATGGCAATTATAAAAAATTCAAAAAATAGTAGATATCAGGATGGATCTGGTGAATGAGGAAGGCCTTCACACTGTTGGTGGAAATATAAATTATTGCCACCTCTGTGCAAATAGTATGGTGATTCATCAAAGAAGGTAAAGTAGACCTACTACTCAATCCAGCAAATCCATTACTGAGTATCTACCCAAAGTAAAGGAAGTTATTATATGGAAAAGATACATGCATCCAGGTGTTTATCACAGCACAATTTACAATTGCAAAGATATGGAATCAACCTAAGTACCCATTTTCTGAAGAGTAGATAAAGAAAATGTGGTATATGTACTCCATGGAATACTACTCAGCCATAAGAACAAATGAATCATAATCTTTTCCCAGAACTTTAATCAAACCAAAGACCATTTTCTTAAATGAAGTATCTCAGGAATGGAAAAGAAAATACTATATAGTATTATAAATGGTAGCTAAACTATGGGTATACATGGTCATACAAAAGAGTATAATGGGCATTGAAAACTAGGAAGGTTGATGGTGAGTGGTGGGAGAGAGATGAAAATTTGCCCATTGTGTACAATATACACTATTTGGGTGACAGGTACACTAAAAGCTCTATACAATTCATCCAAGAAACATAAACTGTTTGTATCCTCAAAATTGATTAAAGTAAGAAAATCTATCTTGATATTCACATTCTCTAGTTCACTATATTGCTATTGTTCTTTCCTGTACTTTAGTAAACATTGATTCTTCTAGTAATTTGAACCTATTTATGGTAGGTCATTGGCCTCTTTGTCTATTAAATCTCACATGTTGGTATTATCATGAGAAATTTCTGAGTATATTTTATTTTTCTGTGTATAGGTCAAACACTGCAAGGCTTATTATATTTGCTTAAAACACTACAATTTGGACTTTACCTTACAAATGCAAATAATGTAACCTAATTGTTTGTACCCTCATATTAATCTGAAATATAACCCCCCAAATTTTCCTTATAAATAATATATTCTAGCAAATGTGTGTATTAACGTCATCCCTGTTCCCGAGTTCGTTTTTGTGGTGGTTTACTTATTCATTTCATTAGTTACAGAGATGGAGTTTTTAAATGTCCATAAAGTCAATAGTTATGACATCTATTTCATTTCTAACATTAGGAAGTTTTGCCTTATTTTTTACTTTCTTGATTAGCTTCATTACTAGTTGAATCATATTTTTGATGATTTCAAAATCCAGTTTTGTTTCTGTTGATTTTATTTTCCTCTATCCAATTTTATTTTTTCTTTAATCCTTTTTTCAACTTCTATTTTGTTGAGTTTTACATTTTGTTGTTGTTGTTGTTTTTGTTCTAATGATGTCCTAATTTGGATTATGAAAGTGTGTGTGCTTTTCCTTTTGTAGTTTTCCAATTCATATGAGATATTGCCTTCTAAGCACTTATTTTGTTGCATTACATAGGCCTTAATATCTTATGTTTTAATTTACATTTACTTCAAAATATTTTTAATTTTTTTCTCAGTTCTTATTTCAGACCATGTGTTATTTACAATTGGATTGTTGAATCTCCCCAAATGTGGGTTTTCTATCTACACGATTCTTATTGATTTATAATTGAATATCATTGTGCTTTAACAATACATAGTTTAATTTTTAAGATATAATTTATGGCCTAGACTAGTCTGTTGTCTATTTTGATGGATGTACTATGTGTATTTGACTAGAATGCATATTATTCTGTTTTTGGAAGGAGGGTCCTCCAAATATCAATCGAATAAAGTTGATTCATAATGTTGTTCAGGCCAACTACATCTTTATTAACAGGAATATGTGAAAGAAGCCAACTATAACAGTGGATTTGTCTATTTCTCCTTTAACATTCCTCAGTTTTTGTGTTATTCATTTCAACACGGTAGTTGGGTCTATACAAATTTAGGAGGGGGCTATATATTCTAGGAGAATTGACTCTTTATCATTGTGTTCCCTTTCTGTTTATCACTAAGAATTTTTTCTTGTTCTGAGGTATGCTTTTTAAAATTAATATAGTTATGTTATCTTTCATCTGATTAGTAGTAGCATTGTATAATTTTCTTCATTCCTCTACTTAACCTGTCTGAGTTTTCACATTGGAAGTTTTTTGGTTGTTGTAGTTGTTAGTGGGCAATATATAGTTGGGTATTTTTAATCCATTAAGATAACTCTATCTTTGAATTGATGCATTTAGACTGTTTACATTTCAAATGATAATTTTTATAGTTGATTTAATAATAGATATGTTTATAACCTTTCTTTTACTTTTAAAGAAAATTGTAGAATATTATGGGTATACTCTCATTTTGGTTACATAATTTGTTTTTTTGATATTTTTAGTGAAATTTGTAAGTGTGCCCTTCACCCAGAGTATGTGAAAAGTACAAGTTAGGTGTTAATTAACCCAAACCTTCCTCCCTACATACTTGATCCCCATTGAGTTTTATTTCAATATATGCACATAAGTGTCGATCGACTACTTCCAAGTTTATAGTTAGTACAGGTAGTGTTTGTTTTCCCATTCTTGCTGTAGTATATTTAGTAGAATGGCCTCCAGTTCCATATAGGTTATGCAAAAAGATACTAGATTGCCATTTTTATGGATGAATAGTACTCCAAGGTATATGTAAACCATATGTGTTGATCCACTCATGTATCAATGCGCACATAGGTTGTTTCTGCATCCTTGAAATTGTGAATTCTGCTGCTATAAACATTTGCACGTAGGTTGCTTCTGCATCCTTGAAATTGTGAATTCTGCTGCTATAAACATTTGGGTGTAAGTGCCTTTTTGATAAAACATCTTTTTTTCCCTTTGGATAAATACCTAGAAGTGGAATTGCTGGATCAAGTGGCAGGTCTACGTTTAGTTCTTTGAGAGATCTCCATACTACATTCCATTAAGATTACACTATTTTTCAGCCCTACCACCAGCATATACATATTCTTTTCTCTCCACTTCCACACTAGCATTTGCTACTTTAGAACATTTTGATAAAAACCATTTTCACTGGAATTAGTTGATATCTCAATGTGGCTTGTATTGGAATTTCTCTGATGATTAGAGATGTTGAGAATTTTTTCATATGTTTGTTGGCCATTAGATTATCTTCAATGAAAAGTTTCTGTTCATGTTGTTCAGCCTCATTTTAACAGGTTTGTGTGATTTTTCTCCTGCTGATTTGCATGAGTTCTTTGTAGATTCATGTTATCAGTCCTTGATCAGTTGGATAGTATGCAGATATTTTCTCCAGTTCTGTAAGTTGTCTATCTACTATGCTGATTGCATCTTTGGTTGTGAAGAGACTTTGGACATGATCTAGTGACCATTTAATATTCATTACCAGAAGCAATTCTCTGGTATCAAGATGTAGTCCCTAATAAACCTAACTCACATACATCGAAATTCTTATTCTTGATGAGAAACACTATGCAAACATATTTATATAAGTTACAAGGAAGACAAAGTGGGGTGGTCCTGTGGTATATATATATTTGTATGTGCTTTACATACACATATAGAATGGACCTTGAACAATATTGGGAGGAAGTTAGACATAACAAAACCCTATGCAGATGAAAATCTGTTATAACTTTAAACCTCCTAAGAATTTCACTAACAGCCCGCTGTTGACCAGAAGCTTTAGCAGTAGTTAACAGTTGATTAACACATATTTTGCATGTTACCTGTATTATATATTGTATTCTTACAACGAAGTAATTAAGAGAAAAGGAAATTATTAAAACAATCACAGAAATGTTGGCTTGGCACCTGTGGCTCAGTGAGTAGGGTGCCAGGCACACTCATCGAGGCTGGTGGGTTCAAGCCCAGCCTGGTCCTCTAAAACAACAATGATATCTGTAACCAAAAAATAGCTAGGTGTTGTGGCAGGTATCTCTAGTCTCAGCTACTTGGGAGGTTGAGGCAAGAGAGTTGCATAATCCCAAGAGTTGGAGGTTGCTGTGAGCTGTGATGTCATCGCACTCTACCCAGGTTGACATAGTGAGACTCTGTCTCAAAAAAAAAAAATCACAGAAAAAAGAAACTATATTTATTATTTATTAAGTGGCAGTACATCATCATAAAGTTCTTTACCTCATCTTCACACTGAGTGGGCTGAGGAGAAAGATGGAGAGGAGGGGTTAGTTTAGCCATCTCAAAGGTGGCTGATGTAGAAGAAAATACTCATGTAAGTGTACCCACATAGTTCAAACTCATGATGTGTATGGGTCAACTATATACAGCAAGGCTTAATCAGGTTTTTTCCAGAGGAACAGAACCATAAACAAATTCATCCACATAAACATTCACATTTACAAGATAGAAAGAGATTTATTTTATGAGACCTATACTTATATAAGAAGATTTATTAGAAAGAATTGGCTAATGCAATTATGGAAATCAACAAGCCCTAAGGTGCGCAAGCGAGTCAGCAAGCTGGAGTTCTAGGAGAACTCATGGTATAGTTCTAGCATAACGATCTAAGGACCGGGGTAGTTGACAGTATGGCTCTGGTTTTAAGGCCAGCAGGCTTGGGGCTCAGAAAGAGATAATGTTTCTGCAGTGCTTTTATACAGCTTACTCCATTTCCAACTTGTTCTAAGAAATGAAAATATAATGTTGTGTTGCAACAGCTTATTTTCCTCATGATCCCTGACTGCCTGATAGCTTCTTATGCAAAAATATAAATTCCCAACCTTGCTATTCTTTGGTCAAGAAACTGGATATGTGTGTATAGGGAGCAACTTCAGAATCTTCCATTTTCTCCTTTCATTTCCCTAGGCTTGGGCAAAGTAATTAGAACAATGTTACTCTAAGGCTTTATCTTTGTATAAGACCTGAAGTTATTGGGAAAAGCACAGTGTTGTTTGGAGATGGGGAAAAACAAACTGAATCTAAAGTAGGAATCGATAGTAAGTACAGTCAAGTATGAGGAGAAAGAGAATGAACAGGAGTTGTGAGTTACTGACGGAGGAAGAGGGCACTGAAATGAAAGTCTGGAGCCCCAGGTGGCAGTTTTATGCAATGTGAAATTGTGTTGGCCCTTATTTCAGCTTCCAGAGATAAATAACAAAACTTTCTACAACGTGCTTTAAGGCTCACATGTTTCAGGAAGAGCATGTAAAGAGACTACAAGATAAAACTTCACGACTCTGGTTTTACAGTATATGAGGGCAGCTACAGATTGTACGGCTTTGGAGTCTCTGTATTTATTTTAGTCTTCTTCCTTCTTCTGGTTTCTTCCCCCTTTATTTATTCTACTCTTATCCTTCCTGTGTCTTCTCCTGTAATTGACATAATCACACAAATAGGCATCTGGAAGGACGCTGTGCAAAATATATTGTACTTAAAGGACTTAGTCATTTTGTTTTTACACTTAAAAGGTCTAATCCAGTATTGTTCAACCCTTCTTTATCTCACAGCACATTTGAAATTATAGTTAAACTTCCATGGTACACTTAAATTATGTTTTTCAAAGAAAACAGTAAAAAAAATACGCTTACTATATTTTAAACTTCTTTTTTTTTTTTTTTTTTTT
>NW_003852431.1:1018006-1020355 GCF_000181295.1 Otolemur garnettii
AGTCTCCTGCCTCAGCCTCTCAAGTAGCTGGGACCACAGGCGCCCGCCACAATGCCCAGCTATTTTTTGGTTGCAGCCGTCATTGTTGTTTGTCGGGCCCTGGTTGGATTTGAACCTGCCACCTTAGGTGTATGTGGCTGGCGCTTTAGCCACTTGAGCCACAGGCGCCGAGCCTAAACTTCTTTAAAAATAAATAATTCATGATCTTTAGAAATGTTCATGGTATGCCTAGCACATCATGGCACACTGGTTGAAAATCACTGAGCTGATTGAAAACCAGGGATTCCAAAGCAAAGAAAAATTAGATTAATCAACTTTCTGAGATCAGACAGAGAGAACCAAACTCTACATCTCATAGGCTTCCACTCGAGGTTAATGCATAAAGAGGAGAATTTTAATCTGGAATAATACCTTAAATATACTAAGCTATTTCAGGTAATTTATAAAATTTGAATGGAGATACTTCCAAGAAAAGTCAGTATAACTTTTTATCAAACACTGATTTTTTAAATTATTTAATAAGAAACAAAACCGAAAGCATAGTTTTATATTTCTCCTTCTAAAATTTGGGGCACTAACAGAATAATTTTTTTCCTTTATTTTAAATTAGACTCATTCATATACAACTAGGAGTTCACTTTAACTAGAGTATAATAAGTTATTTAAAATTACATTTAGTTATCAAGTTGAGCACCTAGAATGTGACAGGAACTATTCTAGATCCTAGAATATCTGAGAGAATAACACAGCAGCCATTCTTTCGTTCACTGTGGTTGTAATCCTATTGGAAAGACACCGGACTATAATCAAATAAACAAGTAAGTTAATTTCAGATTAATATGTGTTATGAGGAAATTGAAACAAAATGAGATGAAGGAGCTGAAGATGTATTTATGGCTTTGGTTGGGGAAAGTTTGGCATTTTCTGCTTGGCATTTTCTACTTTCTTCCTTTACTTATCTGAATAATGGCTGGAAGTATGTTTATACAATTATCAACTAAGAGTAACTGGGAAGGTGAGATATGGGAGTTTAAAAGAGAGTAAAGCAATTAAGAAATATGGAGAATCCTCAAAGAACTCAAATTAGACCTCCCATTTGATCCTGCAATCCTATTACTAGGCATGTACCCAGAAGAAAAATATAATTTTATCAAAAGGTCATTTGCTCAATTTACAATTGCCAAAATGTGAAAATAACCTAAATGCTCACTAATCTAGGAAGGGATTAACAAGCTGTGATATATGTAGACCATGGAATACTATTTGGCCATTAAAAAAGATGGAAACTGGGTTACACCTGTGACTCAGAGAGTAGGGCGCTGGCCCCATGTATCAGAGGTGGTGGGTTCAAACCTGGCCCCAGCCAAAAACTGCAAAAACAATGGAGACTTTATATCTGTTATATTAACCTGGATGGAGGTGGAGATGTTCTTCTTAGTAAAGCGTCACAAGAAGTAAGAAGCAAGGATCCAGTGTAATTGATTCTGATATAAAGGTGGTAGATGAGCTAACACAAGGTTGGGGGGGAGCGTGGCAGGGGATAAGGGATGAGGAGAGAGGAGGAGGAAGGAGGATTGGGGGTCACGGTGTATGGCATATCTCTTGGGGGGGGGACATAATTATAAGAGGGCCTTATCTAACAAATATATCAGTGTAAAGTAATTATTTGTAACCTCAATGATTCCCAAACAATAAAAAATGAAAAAAAAAAAAAAAAGAAAGAAAGAAATGGCTTAGGAATTACTGTAGCTTGGGAGGGAGTTGAGTGACTGTGGTTTCATTACTTAGGATGAATTTAAAGGGAACTGGCATCTGTGGTTATTTCACCTGCTGATGTGAGCTCAGAAAAAGCACAGTCAGGTTTTTATTTTGTTAATAACAGAAAAAATTACTTGTGTTTGAGATTTTTTCATTATAATGATGATTTTTTTCATTGTAATGACTTGTTATAAACAGAAGGCATAGAAGAAAGATGGTGCCTGGTGATAGGAGAACGAAAGTGGCTGAACATAAGGTTTTAAGCCTTGGTGAATTCAAATAAGTATTATATTACTCATATACAATCTCATATCTGAAATCCTTGGGACCAGATATATTTCGCAATTCAGCACATTTTTGACTTGAATAAATTAACATGGTGTTTTCTTGTTTGTTTGTCTGGGGTTTTTTTTGGAGTTTTGGCCAGGGCTGGGTTTGAACCCACTACCTCCAGTATATGGGGCTGGCGCCCTACTCCTTTGAGCCACAGGCGCTGCCCCAACACGGTCCTTTTTTTTTTTTTTTTTTTTGAGACAGAGCCTCAAGCTATCACCCTGGGTAGAGTGCCATGGCCTTACAGCTCACAGCAAC
>NW_003852431.1:1020482-1068719 GCF_000181295.1 Otolemur garnettii
TAGGTGTACGTGGCTGGCGCCTTAGCCGGTTGAGCCATAGGTGCCGAGCCCACGGTCCTTTTTATATAAAATCTCAGATAGGGACTAGAGAAGAACCCAATAATTAGAGATAATTATTTTTATTCTTCTTTTTTTTTTTTTTTTTTTGGTTCACAATTCTTTTTATTACAGAAGATATTACATAATCCTATTATAGCAAAAGAAATAATTCTTTTTAAAATTAGTTATTAAATTAAACTAAACATAATACATGAGCACCATATAGTGACACTATTACTTGTTAGGTTGTACTCTAAAAATTCCTAGCTCTTTGTTTAAACTCATTTTTTTCTTTTTTTTTTTTTATTGTTGGGGATTCATTGAGGATACAAAGCGCCAGTTTACATTGATTACATTTGTTAGGTAAAGTCCCTCTTATAATTGTGTCTCACCTCCAAAAGATGTGTCACACATTGTGACCCTGCTCCCCCCCACTCCTTTCCTCTCTCTGCTCTTCCCTTCTCCCATCCCCTCCCTCATTCCCACTCTCTGCCCTCCCCTTTCCCCACTTCTCCACCTCCCTCCCTCCTTCCCTCTCTTTTCTCTGCCCTTTCCCCACCCACCACCGTGTACTAGGTCATCAACTATCCTCATGAGAATTGAGTACATAGGATTCTTACCTCTCCATTCTCGTGATGCTTTACTAAGAATAATGTGTTCCACTTCCATCCAGGTTAATACAAAGGATGTAAAGCCTCCATATTTTTAATGGCTGAATAGTATTCCATGGTATACATATACCACAGCTTGTTATTCCATTCCTGGGTTGGTGGACATTTAGGCTGTTTCCACATTTTGGCAATTGTATATTGAGCTGTGATAAATTGTCTAGTGCAGGCGTCCTTATGGTAAAAGGATTTTTTTCCTTCTGGGTAGATGTCCAGTACTAGGATCTACCAATAATGGGATTGCAGGATCAAATGGGAGGTCTGACTTGAGTTCCTTGAGTAAGGGTTCTCCATACTCCTTCCAAAAAGGTTGCATTAGTTTGCAGTCCCACCAGCAGTGTAAAAGTGTTCCCTTCTCTCCACATCCACACCAGCATCTGCAGTTTATAGATTTTGTGATGTGGGCCATTCTTGCTGGGGTTAGATGATATCCCAGGGTGGTTTTGATTTGCAATTCTCTAATAATTAGGCATGATGAGCATTTTTTCATATGTTTGTTGTCCATTTGTCTGTCTTCTTTAGAGAAAGTTCTATTCATCTCTTTTGCCTAGTGATTTAAGGGATTATTGCCTCTTTTTCTGTTGATTAATTTGAGTTCTCTATAAATTCTAGTTATCAAGGTTTTGTCTGATTCATAATATGAAAATATCCTTTCCCAATGTGTAGGTTGTCTGTTTGCTTTGGTTGTTTCTCCTTAGCTGTACAGAAGCTTTTTATTTTAATGAAGTCCCATTTGTTTATTTTTGTTGTTGTAATTGCCACAGAAGTCTTCTTCAGGTCGATATCTTCAAGTGTTTTACCTATGCTTTCTTTGAAGTTTTTTATCATTTCATGCCTTGAATTTAAGTATTTTATCCATCTTGAATCAATTTTTGTGAGTGGAGAAAGGTGAAGGTCCAGTTTCAGTGTTTTACATGTGGATATCCAGTTCTCCCAGCACCATTTATTGAATAGGGAGTCTTTCCCCTAAGGTATGTTCTTGTTTGGTTTATCAAAGTTTAGGTGGCTATAAGATGTTAGTTTCATTTCCTGGTTTTCTTTTTGATTCCAAATATCTATGTCTCTATTTTTGTGCAAGAAAATTCTTTTTCAACATGTAAACAGATGCATAGTAACATCAAGTGGGAGAAATAATAGCCATAATATGAAATATTTACAATCAGGTCAGGTTTTACCATAAGTGAGTTTTAGCTCCAAATTTGTGAAAACACTATTTGCTTTTAAAATCTGTAGTATTTTGAAATTTCAATTAAGAGATTTTGAAAGATCACCAGCTGAGTAACCCTTCTCTTCTCAATGTACTTTCCAACTTCTATATGCCCCTGACATACATGTCTCAGTCGCCATTTTATTACGTGTCTTAACTGTTTCTGCAAAATTTCATTCAGAAAAACACAGCTCTTCATACCTTATTAACCACCTGGATTTTTTTTTTATTTTTTTTTTATTGAATGGTAACTATGTACATTAATGCACTTCTGGGGTACAGTGTGGGGTTTTCACATGCAATCCGAACTACTTCCATCAAACTGGTCAACACAGCCTTCAAGTCATTTTCTCAGTTATTGTTTTAAAACGTTCACATTCTACTCTTAGAAATATTCACTTAACCACCTGGATTTGAAACATGCTATAGGATTCTGGAATTATTGCTACAGTTAATATTCATAATAACTACATTCTTTTGAAGGCCTTTTATCTGTGTGTTTCTAGCTCAATTAATTTATTTTTGTTATATAATCATATGAATATTTATAAGATTGAAATAGAATTTGCCGTGTTTTTGTTTTTTTTTTTTTTTGAGACAGAGTTTCACTTTGTCACCCTCAGTAGAGTGCTGTGGCATCCCACCTCACAGCAACCTCAAACTCTTGGGCTGAAGTGGTTCTCTTGCTTCAGCCTCCCAAGTAGCTGGGACTATAGGCGCCCACCACAACATCTGGGTATTTTTGTTGTTATTGTCTCTGTTGTTTAGCGGGCCTGGGCTGGATTTGAACCCACCAGCCCCCATGCACATAGCCAGTGTCCTAACCACAGAGCTACAGTCACCATACCAGTTTGCTATATTTTTAAAAACAAATTTATTTATTTTTCTGGCCAATAATTCTTCATGACTATTACATTAATTACAGAATTCAAATAAGATTCCAAAAATATTCTCTTCTCATATGGATCATTATCTACATAAGTCCGATTACTTTACTTATTATCATTTACTTCTGATAATAAACTTAAGATCTCTTTTGTATATGACATAGAAACTAAAGTCATATTTTATATTCTAGACATCAATAATAATGAAGAAATGTATTTTTTATTTCTTTTTAACATAAATGGACTTTGACCATGGCCCACATATTCTAGTGAGCAGCGGGAATGGAGACCATTGTGAAGTAATTCTAAATTGCCCTGGTTTGTGGACATAAAAATATTTTAGGAAATCTTATACAGCATTCATAGACACTGACTTCTAGGTGGCATATTCATCACCCATCCCTATTACAACAATATGGTGGTAGTTCTTTTTTGTATCCAATTCTGGCTCTAAGGAGAAGTCAAATTCTCTTTTTAATATTTGTGACTCATGCCAGTAGAGAATAAATACTAAGGCTATTGTTGATAGATATCCTGCCTTGAGACTTATGGTAGTGTGCCCACAAATGATCACCCACTTATGAACCTCTAGCAATCTGCATTTTGAAGACATTTATTCTATATTATTTAGAATATAAATAGCTCTTTCCAAGTGGTACTTTATATGCTTCTGGCAATACTGGTGGTACAATGTTTCATTAGAATAAATTTCCAATTAATCTACTTACCCTTAACCTATAAAACATGAACTTAATGGCAACAATAGTCACATGTCGGTCAGCTGAGACAGGGGAAGGCTGGTGGCTGGGCAAGTGCCTTCCCCAATCTGAAATCTCCAGGTGGAATTTTTAGTTGAACAGCTCTTCAGTCTGATATTTTACAAGAATGTTATTGGCCTGCTACTGTTTTGTGGGTGCTGAAATAAGATACAAGATTCCCTGGTTAGAGTTACAAGAAAGATTACTATTCTCAGAAAGAACACAAGCTTGACTATCAAAGGTTTCGTGTTCATTCTCTGAACCTCAATACTTATAAGATGATGGAATGAGTGTCAGATGACCTATGACTATGAAGAAGAAGTTGATTAATTCTTAAAGGATGCAAATATTTATAATATTATACATGTAAACATTTTTGCCCTTGCTCCTAAGGCATGCATATTCTCTATTTACTAAGAAAACACTTCTATATTTAGAGTTCTTGGGAATTTTTGACAGGGTTTTACTATAGTGGATACACTAATTTGGGGGCAGAGGAGGCCCCAAAACACTCATTTTGTCCAATGCAGTATTTAAAGTCTAATTGGATGACTTCCATCATAGGAATTACTGCCCATAAAATGCAATGTAATAATTCAGTAATCTTTACTGAAACTTCACCAATTACCCAAGCCCTTAGTGAGATCTATGCAATTATCTGAAGACTACATGATCTATTGATGGTGTTTCCTGAAACAATTCAATTTCTCTTATCATCACTACTAAGGTATAAGTCACCATGTTTTAGGAAGGGAAAAAAGTTAATTCCTGTCTTTCACATAAGAGTACAATTCCAGAATCACACATGGTGTCCCTGAAAAAGAAAAAAATGTATCATTTAAAGTTACTGCAGTTTTTCATGTGTAACCTCAGTTGAGGTCGGAGTTTAAAATTATTTTCAACATAGCTATGAGTCTTAATTCAGACATTTCCCATCAGTTAAATGTGTAGATATTTTTTTTCCCTACTGAGAGAGAAATATAAGTTTCAGAACATGTAGTCATTGGGGCAGGGTGGCTTCCGATTGGCTCTCTATTTGTCCTCAAGGACAGTAAAGCAACTTGTGGAATTTATTTATTCACTATTAAATCATAACTGTGTACATTTATGTATTTATGGGTTTCAGTATACTGATTTGATATACAATGTGAAATGCTTACATTGAACTAATTAACTCATCCATCACAATTATACTATTTTCTTAATAGTTTTGAAATGTACCATTGCATCATGCACATTAGGTGAGGTCCCCCCAAATACCCTCCTTCCTCCCACTTCCCCCCTCTCCTTCCCCCTCTCTCCTCTTCCCTTTTACTTTCTGGACGATAGTTATTCATTGTTCACTGAATAGTTCATAATTCACTATTGCCATTCATATGAGTGTGTAGGTGGTTGTAGATATTGATTTCATAGTAGTATTGAGTACATTGGATACTTTTTTTTCCATTCTTGAGATACTTTACTAAGAATATGTTCCAGCTCCATCCAGGTAAACATAAAAGATGTGAAGTCTCCATCTATTTTATGGCTTCATAGTATTCCATGGAGTAAATATACCATAATTTGTTAATCCATTCATGGGTCGATAGTCACTTGGGCTGTTTCCATGTCTTGGTAATTATGAATTGGGCTGCAATAAACATTCTGGTGCAAATGTCTTTGTTGTAAAATAACTTTTTATCATCTGGGTATATATCTAGTAGAGGAATTACAGGATTGAATGGTAGGTCTACTCTTAGTTCCTTTAGTATTCTCCAAACTTTTTTCCAAAAAGGTCCTCTAAAGAGGCATAGGGTGGCTGATTATGTGGAATATCTTTTACCAACTTCTCCTATTGGAGGTTTTTCAATGAAACTCTCCACTTTTACTTTATGAGTCAACTTTATTGAGTTTCTCTTTCCCAATTTAAAGCCTATCTTTGCATAAATTTATGTATGATTATATAAACAATGATCATTATTTATGACTTTAGGAATATCTGATGAGATTGCCTGATTAATGTCAGCATTCTTGACTATGTCCAGTCCAGTAACAAACAGCCTTCAATGGTTTTACTAGTGGACTGTAACTAGCAATATCAAATATCTTCTAGCATAGACCCATCAGGTTATCACACTGGTTAGAATCATTTAAAAAAGAGTTAGTGGTAATAACAACATGTTCTACAAACATTTCCTTAATCAGAGAAATAATCTATTATTGTTTAATGTTCACTATTATAGATGACTTGAACAATTAAAAAGTTTCCTAATAGCTTGACCAATGGGAACTGAGGCATAAGAAGATTTAATCAGTTGCCTACCCTAAAAATGGCTAGAAGTATTATACCCTTACTATACATAATATCCATAGCCATTGTAAAATCAGATAAAGGCAATGGTTCTACAGACTAATATCTCTAATCATTATTTCTAATTGAAAACACTCATTCTTAAACCCATTTCCCTCCACATCTGTAACCACCAGTTTCAGATTCAGACTGCCTTTCCCATCAATAGGTAGATTTTACTATACATTGAGCACCAATATATAGCAAACCTACGTCACTGTGTAACACTTGGCCCACATTTTGGGGTATTTGTATCTAGTCTAAGACTTCACAATTAGAGATTGGAAGAATAGATTTTGACCTCTCACTCAATTTGTCAGATTCTAATTTTTAACTAATTTTATGTATGTGGAATTTTAACTAATTCTAATTTTTAACTAACTTTATGTATGTGGATTCTAATTTTTAACATGGTAGATAAAATCACTCTCTGTTCAAATATTTGTTCTAACAGATAGTGATTCTTTTACTTTGATTTGAGTTTCTCTAGATTAAGATAGTTAGAAAAAATTGTCCTTGATATTTTAAAATGTGAACGTGGATCAGATCAGTGTGGCTCCCCATCTAACAACTTTTGATGATGGGTTTTCAAATTCCTAGTAGAAATTCTGTCAATTCCTATTTTTAATTCCTTTCTTCAAATCGCATTAATATTATTTCCATTATGAAGCTCCGTGATGGTGACTGAGCTATCATGCCATTTACTACTTTCAAGATTTTATCTTTTCATTCCATTAGCAAAGATATGTTAGAATCCCGAGACTGGAGGGAGATTCTTGTCTTAGCACGTATCATAATCTGTGTTAATGGCACTGAATTAGACATGTCCACCTGGCCATCATAAAGACAGTCTGGGATTTGAACCTCAGAGGTATTTTTCATACAGGTTGTTGAGGATATGACCTCTAAATATCAATCCGAAAAATCCCTGCCTTTACTTGAGATAGCCCATTAATTTTCATCCTATTAGAAAATATCTACTCACAAAAATTTACAACTACTTTAAGATCAGTTCTTAAGTTCTCAAGTTTAATGATGAAAATCATTCAATATTCTAGAATTATTGATGCTTCCCTATGATCATTAACTCTAAGAATACACGTAAATAATTGTATATTAGGCTTCTTTGAGTTTTCCTCTGGAAAATATCCTTGCTTTTTAATAGACTGCTCTCAAGATTGTGTAGAAACAACTTCATGATTGATCACCTGTATACTTTTCAAATGAATAAGCAATAGTCATAGTTTAGTTTACACTTTTTGAGTAAATAGAACATTTGCTGAATGGGCAAGCAAGCATGAGATTGCTTAGGGATAGTGGCTTGTAAAAAACAAAAACTTATTTCTCACAGTCCTGAAAACTGGGCAATACATGATTAAGGATCTGGCAGATTTTTTGTTTGTTGAAGACAAACTTCCTGGTTCATAGATGAATCTCTTCTCACTGTGATCCTCACATATGACAAGGGACAAGGGAGCTACTGGGGGTCATTTTTACAAGGTAATAATGCCATTCCTGAGGGTTCCCCCTCGTGTCCTAATTACCTCCCTAAGGTTCCACACCTGGCTGTCATCACACTGGGGATAAAGTTTCAGCATATGAATTTAGGGAGAACAAACGTGTTCAGTGTACTGAGGAAGACTCATTTTATACTGAGTTACGAATAGCTGATGTTACTTCTAGGTATGACATGCAATCTGATCATAGAAAATATCCCATTATATTAACATTAACTGTGCTACTGCTAACTATAGATGGGCAGGAGGCTAGCAGTTTTAGCAGTTTCTTGTCAACAGGATAAACATATTTGCCTATGTTTTCGCATTTACCATCTCCCTGAGTTCAAGGAGCTGTTGCAATTTCTCTTTACATTCAGGTGAAGAAATTGACTCTTGAAGAGGAAACCTACTAATCTAACCACAAATTTTCTAAATGGAAGGCTAGAATGCTAATTGTGTTTATTTGATATGATCTTTTTCACCATATAATGCCAAAACCTCAAGTGCAAAACTTTTCAAATAAATAAGAAAAACCAATATATCAAAAATGTTTGAAAACTTAGGTTTCAGTGTTGAAATCAAGGTCTTTTTAAAACTCGAAGCTAATTGTGAGTTGAAAAGGCAAAAATGTATCATATATAGAACATAGACCCCATAAACTTTTGCTCAATTTTAAGGAAAACAATATTTCACAGCTATGTGGTTTAAAGTTTTAAAATAATAACCTTAAAAATAACCTCATATAAATTGTATTTAATTTTGACCAAAGTACATTACTTAAACATTCATTTTTAATTCAACATGTTAATATGTTGTTTATCATATTGCATCCTCACTTATAAGTGAAATATGTTTGTAATTTCCCCTTTACAATAATATATTTTCTCCAATTCTAATATCAGGTGTATCCAGATTAAGTAGAATGATTTTGAAGTATTTCTTTTTCTATTTTTTTGAAATTATCTTTGATTTTATTTATAAATATTAGTTGTCTATTTTTTAAGACTTTGAAAAAAAAATAAGAAGTTAATAGATCAAAGTATTCTATAATAGACATACTCCTATCTGACAATGTGAATGTTACTTTTTTGCATTATTACTATTATTATTGCTTAATATTTCGTTGCAGCAATCTTCTGATTACTTTTCTGAATGTACTTACCTTCATTCGTTCTTTAGGAGGTTTTTCTTGTCAGTCCTTATGTTAAACATTGTTATTGTCATTAAATTTAGTCTTTTTAATTCTGTGAAGGCAAAAGTGGAAACCCAATACACACATGTATAAGTAGGAAAAATAAATTAAAAAAAAATAATAACATTAAATTTGACATAACTAGTCTTCCTAAAGTTGAAGTACACTGCAGACTCACAGTAACTCTGCACTGTCACTGAGGTGTGTTTCTGTGTTTCTTCTGTTGGCAAACCCTCTGCTGTGTTCTGTGCGTTCACTGCATCTTGAATCCTTCTACCCAAACTCATGTGCATTTGAAGAATTTTCAATCTAATTTTATTTCCTCTGATACTGTAAACTATTTTAAATTAAGATATCTATTCTGGTGCCATGCTGAGCTCAGAAATCTCATATTTTCTGAAAAAAAAAAGGTGCCAAAGAAATTATAGGATCCATTTTCAGTTTATTCATGATTATGGACGTCTGTTTTGAAAATTTTCAAAGCTGGTGTAGCATAAGCATTAGTGGAAAATGACTATATATCTCTTAAGGATGGAAAGTCTCATTTATGGATCTTTTGCTGGTATATAGATTCAACATCCTCCAGGGAGAGACACAAATCCTTATAATGTCCCCATGTGTACAATTTTGCATTGATGCTTAGGTTTAGCTGACAGATGTGTAAAATCACAAATAATTGAAAGACTCCCTACTGACTTCACAGCTGTACTGTAAAAGCTGAAGCTTGTGAGTTACTGCAGGGACAGTTAGCAATAAGCCACACAATATCACCCACATCCACGAGCAAGGCACTCATTTGTAAATATGAGACTGAAATTGTGCATACAAAACGACTATTTTGGTTACGAAACGTTCTTTTTAAGGTATAATATTTAGTTTAAGAACTGGCTATAGCATTTTTTAGTAGTTAGGCTATGAGTATTATGGAGTTTAACAAACAGCATCAAATTAGCATAAATATGCTTCTGTTGCTTTCAAATTTTATTTTCTTAATTCTGTTAATACTTCACATATTTATTTTGAAACTAAGTGCTGCATGAATTTTGTTTGATTCATAGGAAGGAATCACATATGTGTAGGTTTTATAATGTCTGTTCACTGAGGACTGCATATCACTGATCACAACTGGCATCAACCCAAAATAAACTTGAAAACATTCAATATTTTGTAAGTTAAGTGAACTTTGGAAATAGAAATTTTTCTCTCATTTTTGAGGTGTATCCTGCATGTTGCACATGAAAGAAAACCTTTCCCCACTGTGTTTCTCACCTGTGGAGAAAAAATAGAGAAAATGACACTATTCAACTCATTTCCTTATGAAGAAATATGAATAGATTCTGTTTCCTGCTATAATAATGGTATTCTATGTATATTAATAAAAATGATCCAAATAATAACACATTTATCAATTGCATTAGCTTTCCATAAAAAGCAATGGGTAAGCTAAAAAGAAATTAAGATAGAATTTTTTTTTTCCTTTACAAATTTTTCAAGAGCATGGAAGATCTTACCTTTATAGATCAAGGAAAGAATATTTAGATGGCCAAAGGGATTCCTACTAATCTCCCTCAATCTATTTTTCGGTAAAATCATGTAATCCCGTGGTTGATAAATTATGTCATATACTACAAATGATTAATTGTTATAAAAACAAGATTTCCAATACCTGCTTTCTATGGAGGGGCGAGCCTGTGGCTGCAGTCAAGTCAACGATTATTGAAGGCTCTTCCGCACCTGGGTGGTGCCTCACACATCGTCCACAGCACTTGACAGTCAGCCCTCCACCTTGCCTTGCATGGGCAGCTGAGATGTGGAAGGGCCCAAACTTTGTTTTCTATTTTACTGTCAATCAATTTTCATAATACAAGTAAATATGGCATCTTATTTCTTATGATTTTTTTTCACCCCAGCATGGCTTCTGCAATGTCTCAAAAGAAAGCAGAACCAACAACAACAAGAAAAGATAATTTACAGATGAAGGAAGATCGTTCAATGAAAAGTGGACAGATGACTAGTGTGTGTTTTTGCTTTTGTTTTTTGGCAGCAAATATTAAAGCGCTCTGCTGGATTGGTAGGGAATTTGTGTGAGTTTTCAAAGACTATAATTTTAAAAGGAATGATATGCAAAAACATGCTGGCAGATTGGATGTGGATGAAAGATTGTGTCCTGAGGACAAAATAGTAGAATGGAAAAAAAAGTATGTCTTGTCACAGAATTGTTTTAAAGTTACCACTCAGATGGATTCCATTATAAAAGCTAGTTATATGGTAACATACTTAATAGCAAAGAAATAAAAGCCATTTACTGATGGTGAATTTATTGATCCTTGTAAGGAAAGCATGGTAGATCTAATATGCCTAGAACAAAAGGGGGATATTTCCAAAATCAGCTTATCTTCCCAGACTATAGCCAGGTGAATTTAAGAATTTGGAAAATCCTTCAAAAGAAGTTTGGAGAGAAAAGCTAATATTTTAAAATTTGATGCTTTGGTGATGGATGACAGCACTGATGACACATATATGTCTCAACTTGCCATTTTTATCAGAGATACTGAAGATGAATGTAATGTCACTGAATAAATGGCTTCTTTAGTGCCATTACAAGACACAACTAAATCAAGAGATTTACACGAAGCAGTAAAATATATATTAAAGTGATTTTCTTTGTCCATTGGCAACATACCTGATATAGTTACTGATGGTGCCCTGGCGATCGTAGATAAAGGAGAGAGACCTGTAAAATTAATAGAAGACAATGTAATTGCTGCCCCAAACTCCATGTTTGATAAAGTGTCATCACAAAGAAAATTAAGAAAATTTATCATGAAAAACTTAAAAAATGGATAACGTCACACAAATTATCATCAAAACTGGGAATTTCATTAAGGGCCAAGGGATTGAATCATCACCAATTCCAGGAATTCCTTAGAAGTGTTGATGCTGACTATGGCAACATAAAAGTAAGATGACTAAGTCAAGGCCAAATGTTTAGAAGATTTTATGATTTGTGGCCTGTTATCAAGTCATCGATGATACCAAAAACTAAATTTGTGCCAGAATTTGATAATGCAAGCTGACTTAGAGATTTAGCATTTTTACCATGTTTAACTGCTCATTTAAATGAGTTAAACATGGATCTTCAAGGTGAAAACCACCTTATCAATAAAATGTTTCAAACCATAATAGTGTTCCAAATAACACAAATTATGGCAAGCCTAAATTAAGGTAAACAATTTTATGCATCCCCATACATGGGCTAAACACAGTTCTATGAATAGCAAAACTATGCAGCCTTGCTTTTCAGTTTGATACAAGAATTTGAGAACAGATTTCAACATTTTGGTGCATTTTTGATTCCATTTTTAGTCCACATAAATACATTACATGCCATTTTCCAAATGGAATCCATAGAGCTGGAACTTGAAGAAAAATTTGATCTTATCTCTTCACTGGACTATATTTGATCCTATCTTCCCAGAGACAATTACCCCTTGTTTCACCATCATGCCTAATTCCTATCATCGTTTTTTTCTTTTTTGTCAGCATCTACATTTGAGAGCAACTATTTTCAAGAATTAAGGGTAAAATTAGAAAAATAATATCTAATGAGCAACTTGAGAACTCACTGAGAATTGCACCTACTTCCATCAAACCTGATACTGATGGCTAATTTCTCAAATATGATGTCAAATATCTTATCAGTTTGATGTTGCCCTATTTTCTTTTACTTTTATAATAAAAAAATCAAAACACCTGAAGACATTTTATTACTTAATATGTACATTTTCTATGTTAGTGATTACAACTTGGGACTTGCCCAATGATTTTAAAAGACTCTCTGAATAGGCTGCTGCAAAATTGGGATTTTTGTGGGCTTGGTACCCATAGCTCAGTGAGCAGGGCACCAGCCACACACACCAAAGCTGGTAAATTCGAACCTGACCTGGGCCTGCTAAACCACAATGACAACTGCAACCAAAAAGTAGCCAGGTGCTGTGGCGGGCATCTGTGGTCCCAGCTACTGAGGAGGCTGAGGCAAGAGAATTGTTTAAGCCTCGGATTTTGAGGTTGCTGTGAGCTGTGATGCCATGCACTCTACGGAAGGTGACATAGTGAGACTCTGTTTCAAAAAAAAAAAAAAAATTAGGAGGATATTTTTGTTTATTTGTAGTGCTGAATATCCTGAAAATTTGTACAGGCCTTTTTGTTATTGTTGTTCACCAGCTTTCATTAGCGTCCGTGTATTTAATGTTTCACCAAAAACAACTCTTCTTCTGATCTGGCCCAGAGATGTCAAAGGTTGGACACCCCTGCTATGAACTTTCTTCTCAGAACTGTTTTTGCCATATCTTCTAAGTTTTAGTATGTTCTGTTTCCATTTTGGTTTGTCTAACAATACTATAACATTTCTCTTTTAACTTCTTCTTTGACTGATTGTTCAGGAGCATGCTGTTCAATTTTTACATAGGTGACTTTCCAAAATTCCTTCTATCATGGATTTCTAGTTTCATTCCACTGTTAGAGAAGATAGTTGATATGATTTCAAACTTCCTAAATTTGTTAAGACATGTTTTATGCACATGTGTTCAAGAAGGATGTGTATTCTGTTGCTCTTGCTTTGAATATTAACAATTTTTATAGGTATAGTTTAAATATGATGTTTTCTCATTGATTTTCTATCTGAATAATCTATCTCTTATATAAATGTAGTGTTGAAGCCCCCTCTGTTGTCTACACCCTATTTTCCTTTCAGATCTGTTGGTATTTGCTTTATGTATTTAGGTGCTCTGATGTTGAGTGGATATATATTGTATTTACCATTAATGTATTCTCTTTGTCATAATAACCTCTTTGGCTTGGAATCTCAGAGTAAAGATGGTCTTATATTTGTCATCCTAAGAAAGAAATTTAGGCTGTTTTCATGTATGTCGCGAAAGGGAACGCTTGATTTTTTATACAGCATTTCTTTATTCAGGCGCTAAATAAAGACAAATAGTTACCATTCCCTTGGGCTGTTTGAATTCTGTACCAAATAAGAGTCCAGAAAAAGAGTTAACTGGCATCAAACATACGCAAAAAGCTGGAGGATGATTACATACTGAAAGTAGCTTAGCGTAAGTGAGAATTCCTACCTTCCTAAGCAATCCTCCAGTATAAGACTTACAGTAACACACTTAAAGGAGTTTTCAGTTTGAATAAGTTAATAAGCTATAATAAGAAGATAAAGAAAATAATCCAGAAAGATAAGTTAATAAGGAAAATAATGTATAGAGGTTAGAAAGACATATAAATTCTCATTGTTTGCAAACTATAATATGTCCTATTAATGAAGCCAAGAAAATACATTAAAAATGGGAATTAGAGAATTTTGTAAGTTGTGGGATATAATTAAAATAGCAAAGGTAATTGTATTCCTGTATAAGAGCAACAGACAAGAAATGTAAAAACATATTATCTAATATAAAAAAAGGTATATGTATATTCTACTCAGGAATACATACATTGGGTGGATACAACCACAAAAAAACTAAATAAACTGATAAATAGATATAAATATATATGTGTTTATATGTGTGTAGGTATGTGTATATAATACATACACCATAATAAAAGTAAGTAAGATAAATAATAGAATAATTGATACAGGGGAAGTATAAAAGATAGAAACTATTTGAAAATATAGTCAACCTCAAAATATAAAGTTAATTACTTTATATATTTCCCAAATCTGATTGGCTCATATTAATTAATTTGACAAAGTCATGCCTTGATGGCATGTGTAACAATAAACTGTCTCAAAAACCAGTAAATAGGAAAGAAAATTAAAACAGGCACAAAGAGAAAATTTGAACAATATTTAGGAAAATCAAATGTCATAATTTAGGGCCCTTCTGTTTCTGTTCCTTTCCTCATATCCTGTATAAATGATCCCATGTGTACAAACGACCAGTACAATTTATTAATTTTGTTATAATTTTTATTATGAACTTAAGGAAGGCACAATCCCCTGCAAAATAAAAAAAAGTCCCTATTTGCAAAATATATTTTTATAAAATGAAAAAAACAGACACATCACATGTTCTCACTTGTAAGTGAAAGATAAAGGAAGTATACGTATGGTCAGAAAAACCTGTAATGGACATTGGTAAGGGCGGAGGCTGAGAGAGGGTCGAGTGATAAAAACGTACCAGTCAAGTACAATGTACGCTACTCTGGTGATGGGTACACTAAAAGTCTCAACTTCAGCAGGATAAAATTTATCCACATAACAAAACACACCTATATGCCCTAAATGTTTTGAAAATATATATATTATATCAAAATATATATTTTTATAAAATTCATATGTGTTTATGTAGTTATCAACATGAATGAATATTAAACATAATATTTAAAGGAAAATATACACAAGAATATAAAGAATAGTGCTCGCTTCGGCAGCACATATACTAAAATTGGAACGATACAGAGAAGATTAGCATGGCCCCTGCGCAAGGATGACACGCAAATTCGTGAAGCGTTCCATATTTAAAAAAAAAAAAAAGAATATAAAGAATAGATTATCTGTATGGGAAAATAAAAATGAAATAAGCTATTATAGCATATTTTACAAAAATCACATCTTTCATACACCCATCTAGTAATTAGAATTAAAAAAACTCAATTAAAAGGTACTTTTGATCTGGATATGACTAGACTAGAATAGTTAATCTAATAGTAATAAAATTTTAATTTTGTAAATTGTATTATTAATTTTAATGGGGTGTAATGATGATCAAATTATTATCTCTGCTCTCATATGTAAATTAGCCATCCATCTATAGTGGAACAGGCAAGGAGAGTGGACATCTGGGGTCAAATTATGTAATATTCTGAATTTATTTCTTGGGCCTTGAATTCAGTCTCAAATAAGTTAAGGAGGTAGATTGCGTAGGACAATTTATTCAATGTATTAATCATTTGAAATGTACCCTTACTTCAAACTTATCTCCTACTCACATTTGGATAAAAAGGGAGGTAAGAAAGCATAGATACTAGTGTTGTATTTTAGAGTTTTTCACATCACACACTGGTGCTTCTGGACGGGTCACTATAGAATGTACTGCTGGGCCCCAAGTGAGGATTTCTAATTCAGTAGGTCTGAGGTGGAAGAATTTATATTTCTATCACATTCCTGATGATGCTGACTCTGCTGATCTGGGGATGGCTCTTTGAGCACAGCTGCAGGAAACTGAGGCAGGCAGCCCCCCGCAGCATCACCAGCACCAGAGGCTTCTTAGAAATGCAGAGTCTCAGGCTTCAACCCACATTTTGCTGAATCAGAATCCACATGTTTTATGTTATTGACAACTATGCTTTTTAAAGTACAGTTTCTTTTAGAATCGTGTTTAGATTTACAACAAATTATGAAGACAGTGCTGAGTTCCTATGCATCCCACACCCAGTTTCCCCTACTATTAACATCTTCTGTTAGTCTGTACAATACCTAATCCTTGTCACCATTACTGAACCCATGATGATATGTTGTTAATACACCTTATTCTTATTTATTAGATTGTACCAAATGAATATCCCTTTCCTGTTTCAGAATTCTACCCAGTATCACATTCTGTTGGGTTGTCAGGTCTCCAGAGGGAGATTTTTTGCTGTGCAGCTGCTCAGTCTGCCTTGTCTTGGGTCACTTGACAGTTAGAGGGATGCCGATCGTGCGTTTTGTGGTATATCCCTGACTGGGTTTTACTTGATGCTTATCTCATGAGTAAACTGAAGCTGTAGGTCTGGGGAAGTCCACAGAGATGAAATGACAGTCTCTTCACATCATACCACCACTACCTATTACCAAGATGACTTATCACTGTAGACGTTCACCTTGATAACCTGGCTGAAATTTGATTTGCCAAGTTTTTGACTTTGAAGTTATCTTTTCTCTTTCTCCTTATCATATTGTGTTCATTGAAATGAGGTGCCTCTTTTTCTCTTTAAAAAGTAGAAATTATTATGGCAACAGTGTTGACACAAGTTATTGGTAATTCTTTTGTTCTCAAACTTTGGAATTATTATAACATTCCCATAAATCTGATTGCCAATGGCTCAAGAATCATGCACCTCTGATGTGTGTTAAGTGCACACTTTAAAGCATGTGGACACCAGCTGTATTTGAAAAAAAAAATACTGAGATTAAATAACCACCTGTTTTGAAGTGAATCTTAATTGGAATTTAATGATGCCTCCTTGTAATTTACCACTTTAGTTGAACCCACAATATCAGCTGCAGCCCATTTAATAGGAGCTACAACTCATCCCATTCAACATCATCTGCCAAGGCCCACCTGGATGGCACCTGCAAAACCAGCTGTGGTTCCTTTGCTCTCACAATTCATGTCAAGGGACCCCAGCCAACGAATCATTAGGTGTGAATTTTTTAGGGCAACTCTTCCTCTCCTCTACCCCTCTAGTTTCTAACTGATGGAAAATAATTGAACAAGGTTTAACGTTTCAAGAGTATTCAGCATTAGTGGAGTGTAGGAAGCTTCTGTCTAAGTCACAGGCCAAGTTGAAGAACCTGATAAGATTTATCAACTATTTACATGTGGAAAAGCAGAAAAAGGGCTTGCATTTCCTGTTTGGCTATGAGAGTAGACCGTCCCTCAATATGACTGCATGAAAGAGAAAAGGTGAAACGATCGTTTTTACCTCATCATTGGGCCATCAGAAGAATTGGTAAAGCCTGCTTCTTGCTTTTGATACAATGTATCCCCACATAGAGTAATATATTAATAAATACTATGATCTTTGTGGAGAAATAAAAAATTGGAGTGAGAAACCAAAGCTTTCTCCCCACCTTTTCCTCATTAGGTCTGGATTGAAGAAGAAGAGACATTTCTGTATGGCTTAAAAGCAACACAAAGCAAAAATAAACAAAGGCAATTAAATAGAAAAAATTATATACTCCATACTATGAAATATAACTGTCATCATCAGAGTTCTTCAAGATATCTAATCACTTATGCTAATAACATTTTCTAAAACCATAAAAGTTCACAAAATTTGAAAGCGGTAACATTTCTAGGTTAAATTGTTTTGTTATTATCTTGATGAAAGATTGCAATAAGTTATCTAATAAACATAAATTACATATACAGTATATTTTAAAATAATTAAAATTGTAGATAAAACATATGTCATACATTAAAAACATTCAATAGTTCATAACCTACACTTGGCTTTGCAACCATTCAGAGGGGTGTCACCATAAATAGGGACATGGGAAAAAATGGGAAATTGTAGCAAAATGTACCTTTATTTACAAAATATTCATGATGAAATTTTATAAACATTTAGAAAATATCTAACTATCATTAATATATAAATATAAAATATGAGTCTGTTAATTTGCCCCATCTATTGCAAACTTTAGGACAGTGTTGCCCTTTTAGGCTCTATCTTCAAAATAGTATTCACCAGGCATAGAGAAGGGATTGTGTGAGATAGAATAGAGAGTAACAGCATTTAATGGACACATATAATTACAATAAACATGACACAAATGGTGCTATATCCAAAGCTCAGGTGGAATCAATCCAAAAGGGACTCTCCCTATGTAAACGACATAAGGATGAAATGAAAATAAAGGGTTACCTACATATATATAATGTATATTCAAAAATACACACAATATGCATTTGTGTATATATGTATACATATGTATATGCATATAAAAAGTATATATTTAATGGAAAAAAGGTTGTTTTTAAAATAGGAAAATTTCCATAAAATGGTGTTTTAAAGTACTGGAGTCAACCATCTGATTAAATTGAAGGTAGAATGATGGAAAAATAGACTTTAATCTTATTAAAGTGAAATTTCCATCAACTGATAAAGAATTAGCTTACCAAAATCATAAGTGATTTAAAACTTCAGAGAGTTTTTAAACCAAAAGTCTATTCTTCTTAATAAATCATCAAACATAATCATCATGATCTTTGGAATTTTACTCAAGATTATAAAATACTTTTTAATACCATATGTGGAGAAAATTGAAAAATTTACAGTATCTTTGGAGACAAGAATAATCTACAAAAATATTAAGCAAATTATTAAAAATTGTTTCTAAAAAGGAAAATACTGTAACAATAATACAATTATAATTCATATATTAGCAATGTTTATTATGGAGATATACGATATAAAATTTGCCATTTTAACCTATTACACATACAATTCAGTGATATTAATTATATTTGCCATGTTCTACAACCATCACCACTATTCCCACAATTTCTTTTCCTTCCAAACACAAACTCTGTAGCTAAGCAATCACTCCCCATTTCCACTCTTCCCTCCAGGCTCTGGTAACCTCTCATCTAATTTCTTTATGAATTTCTCTATTCCAATGTTTTATATAAGTGGAATTGTACTACATCTGTCCTTCATTTCTGGGATATTTGCATAATGTTTAAAAACTATATCCACACTGTAGCATAAATCAGAACTTTGTTCCTTTTGCGGCTTAATTGCATTCTATCACATGTATATGCCATATCTTGTTTATCCACTCAACTGTGGATAAAAACGAATTATTTTCACGTTTTTTTCCTACTGTGAATAAGGCTGCTATGAACACTGGTGTCCATTTATTTGATTCCTATTTTTAATTTTTTGGATATTAATCTAGGAGCAGAATTTCTGTGTTTTATGACAATTCTGTTTAAATTTTTGAGGTTAAAAAACTGTCTTCCACAGCAATTGTAACATTTTATATGCAAAGTCTGAGTGGTCCAAACTTCTTTATACACTTGTCAACTCTGGATATTCATTTTCTTTCTCTGTTTTTTAAAAGAATTTCAGGTTAAATTGAGGGTACAAACAACCAAGTCACAATATTTGGTAAAGTCCATCTTTAGTTATATCCAGCAACCAAAAGGTGTGCCATATACCCATATTTTGTGCCCATTCAGTGCAAGCACCCAAAAACCTTCCCCTCTCTCAATACTTCTCTCCCAACTTGAATAAAAATGAATTTTTCTCCTTCATGGGCATGAATTAGATCGCTTACTGGCTTCATATTAGTATGAGCTCATTGAATATTTGCTTTTCCATTCTTGTGATACTTTGCTGAGAAGACTGTGTTTCAACTCCATCCAGGTTAATACAAAAGATGTGAAGTCACCATCTTTTTATGGCTAAATAGTATTCCATAGCACACACATACCACAGTTTGTTAATCCATTCTTGAGTTGGTGGGCATTTAGGTTGTTTCCATGTCTTGGTGATTGCAAATTGAACTGTGATAAACAATCTAGTGCAAATGTCCGTACGATAAAATTTTTTCTTCTAAATTACACAGAGAGGTTTTCTTTTTTTTAATTTTTATCTTTATTTCTATTTTTCATCTTTATTAACAAATAAAAATGCCTCGTAGTAGGATTGATGGGTCAAATGGGAAATCTAATTTCAGTTCTTTGAGGCTTCTCCATGATTCTTTCCAAAGAGATCATATTAGCTTGCAGTCCTACCAATTGTGTAAGTGTGTTCCCCTCTCTCTACATCTGCGCCAGCATGTGCCACTTTGGGACTTTGTGCTGTGGGCTAATTTTATCGGATAAGGCAATATCTCAAGATGGATTTGATTTGCATTTCTCTGATGATTAGGGGTGATGAGCATTTTTTCATATATGTGTTATCCATTTCTGTCTTTCTCAGAGAACGTTCTGTTCATGTCTCTTGCCCAGTGATAGATTGGATTATTAGCTCTTTTTTGTTGTTGTTTATTAATTTGAGTTATCTATAGATCTCAGTAATCAAGCCTTTGTCAGATTCATAATATGCAAATATATATTTCCATTCTGAAGATTTTCTATTGATCTTCATTTTCTAATTATATGGTAGGGTGAAAAGATATCTCACAGTATGTCGATTGCATTGTCTTTTTTTTTTTTTTTTTTTGAGACAGAGCCTCAAGCTGTCCCCCTGGGTAGAGTGCCGTGGCATTACAGCTCACAGCAACCTCCAACTCCTGGGCTCAAGCGAGTCTCCTGCCTCCGCCTCCCAAGTAGCTGGGACCACAGGCGCCCACCACAACGCCCGGCTATTTTTTGGTTGCAGCCGTCATTGTTGTTTGGCGGGTCCAGGCTGGGGATTCGAACCCGCCACCTTAGGTGTACGTGGCTGGCGCCTTAGATTGCATTGTCTTAACAACCAATTATTTTGAATTCCTTTTCATGTGCTTATTGCCCATTTATATATTTTCCTTAGCAAAATAACTGTTAAAATCCTTTGTTTGTTTTCTAACTGGGTTATTTTTCTTTTTGTTACAGAGTTGTAGGAATTCTTCTTATGTTATTGATAAATCATTTATAAGATACATAGTTTGCAAATATCCTTGTATGAACAGTTATTCTATCCTCTTAAGAGTGTCCCTTGTTACCCAGAGTTTGTAAGTTTTTTAAACTTGTACTGGGAATATATTTTGTGATGAAAAAATTTATTACCTAAACAATTATTTTTAATAATTAATTGAGCATTTTTGTTCTACATATTCAGTTTCTACTTCATGGACACAAACTCTCTATGGAAAGGATTATAATTTTTTAATATGCCACATCAATTCTATTTTCTTTGGCATAGTTTGGTTTATTTTTCTTTCTGGTTACTATTGAGTACAATATTTTCACATAGAGTTTTTTATTTTTATCTTTACTTCTATTTATCATCTTTATTAACAAATAAAATTTGATATATTAAAGGCATACCTTTATACCATGCCTGACTGTAACCACCAACAAACTTTGTATATTAAGAGTTAAAGAGGCACTGGCCATTTGAAAGATTTGTTCCACCACTGATTTGAGCCAATGGCCCAACTACAACTGGACTCCTCTGTCTTTTTCTGGTTTCAACACAACTAATCAGCATTTCTCCCTGATAAGAGACACTGAGATTGGGTTGGCTATGGGCAGTTAACAGAGGTTGCACACAAGTTTTTTCCTTTGCTTCACACTTAAACATATACAGAGCCCAATTTAACTGCGTTTAAATGTTAGGCCTCTCCCAAAGTGAACATGGGAGTTCTGTAACATGCATGTTTGCTTATGATATGTATGTTCATCCTCTTTTTATGAATATTCATTGTTCTTCCTATAACCTGTGTGTGTGTGTATATATAGTTAAAACAATTTTAAATTGCACTTGAACTTTATGTCCTCCCTGTATATGTGTGTGTGTGTATGCATTATATATGCATATGTGTGTGTGTATCTGAACAACCTGTTCAGCATAAATTCCTGTCTCAGGAGTATATAGGAATGTGTGTATATTGATTTTATATATATCACATATATATGATTTATATATCTCTATATCTCTCTCTATATATATTATCTAGATATATATCTCTATATTAAATCATATATATGATTTATATATCTATATATATCTCAAAAGTCATTTTATGAGGCTAGAATAATCTTTATATCAACCTAATCTGAGAATGCAGGATAGCCAGGCTGTGTATGGTGGCTTACGTCTACAACCCTAGCATGCTGGGAGGCTGAGGAATGCAGACTGAAACCAGCCCGAGCAAGAGTGAAATACCATCTCTACCAAAGTTACTAAAATTAGCTGGTCATTTGGTCTGGCACCTGTAGTTTCCAGCTTCTTAGGAAGCTGAATGGGGAGGATCATTTGAACCCAGGAGTCTGAGGTTGTTTGAACTAGGCTGAAGACACGGCACTCCAGCCCTCAAGCCTGCATATCAGAGAAGGACTCTGTCTAAAACAAACAAGCAAACAACAACAACAAAATTACAGTCAACTAATTCAAATATACAATGAAAATCTAAAGCGAAATTGTAGTAAAGTGAAGAAAAATATATCATAGCATCCTTAGCTTAAATCTAGTAATACTGTATGTATTTTGCAGTAACATATCAATAATTGTAATCCATTTCAAATATAGAATAGGAAAAAATATTTTGTCTATTACAATGAATGAAGGAAAACTTACTTCAATATATATTCATGGTTCAAAAATGCTCTTAGTAAACTAAAAATTAGAATGAATTTCCACTATTTTCCACCTGAAAATAGTTATCATCAAAAGCCAACAGCAAAAACCATACTAACTAGGAAATGTAATCTTTCTCTTAAGGCAAGGTACAAAACAATGATGCCAACAAAACTTATTTTTATTTGACTATGGGCTAAAGGTTTTGCCAGTGACTGAAATCAGCTTATTCATTATCATTTTATTTCACACATACGAACTTTTGTACACACACATATGCATATATGAAAAAAAATATCAGTTAGTTGTGGCTAATTTTGGACTTATATAGATGTCCATTTCGTATTTCTCTGCCACAGCTTCTTTATTTTAAGAATGTGTTGGTGAGATACGTCAATGCGTGCAGCTACATTTTATTCAGTTCCACTGCAAGAAAGTGTTACCTTTAATATACTACAAATTATTTCCCTGCTTCTGTTGATAGGTATTTGAATGATTTTTAGTGTGGAGTCTGCATAAACAATGCTGTTACACACATTTTAAACATTTTTTTTATTTCTTATAGCATAACTGTGTACATTAATGCAATCATGGGATACAGTGTGCTGTTTTCATATACATTTTGAAATATTCTCATCAAACTGGTTAACATAACTTTCATGTTATTTTCTTAGTTATTGAGTTAAAACGTTCATACTCTGCTTTTAGAAAGATTCACTTGTACCCTTGTAAGATAAACCATAGAGGTGACCCCACCAATCTCCCTCCCTCCCCCATCCACTCCCCTCACTTCTCCCTCCCACCCCCTTCCCATATTCTAAGGCTATAATTAGGTTATGACATTCCTATAAAAGCTATGAATTAGTTTCAAAGTAGGGCTGTGTATATTGGATACTTTTTCTTCCATTCTTAAGATACTTTGCTAAGAAGAACATTTTCCAATTCCAGCCATAGAAACATGAAGGAGGTAAAGTCTCCAAATTGTGGTACATTTTAAACATCTTAATGCACATGTGCAAAGAGAACTAGAGGGTGTTCAGGGTACCCATCTAGGATGGAATGCTGGGTCATACCCTATGTGGATTGTCAACACTGCCAAACTCTTTTCCAAAATGACTGTGCCATTTCACAATCTCTACAGCAAAGAGGGAGAGTTTCATTGCTCTATGTGGTATAACTTATAATACTTGCTATACCCATACATTCAAAATACATCTTGAATCCTATGTTTTTTAAATATTATGTGTATATGTGTGTGTGTAAGTTTCAAATGCCTTGTACATTGTCAGTTCTGTCTTCAGTCTCTTAATAGTGTTTTTGGATGAACAAAATATAATTTTCATGCAGTCATATTTAAAAATATTTTTCTTTATGATGTTTGTTTCATCCATTGCTTAAAAAATCATCTTCAATTCCACAGAAGTTCATAAAAATATTCATGTATATTAACTGCTTAAAACTTCTATCTTTATTGTCAGATCACATTCCTGTATATAATGAATGCAGAATTAACTTTGGAAGTGAGACGGCATAGGAGTCCAATTTTATTTGTTATATTCATATGAACTAGTGAAATCCTTATTTATCAAAATATGGGTTATTTTCCCATTTATCTTCTATGACATATCTCTCATACGTCAGGCCAATATAAGTAAGAATTTATTCCATGTTTTTTTTTCTCTGTTCCAATGTCTTTACCAATTCTACATTGTTTTAATCACTTTAGGTGTAGAAAAGATTATATCTTACAGATTATCTCATTTCATCTTATTTTTCTTTTAAAAATATTATCTATTCTAGACTCTTTGTACATATATATGCATATTATATGTGAATAAATTTGTCAAATTTAACAAAAATATTTTGGAATATGACTGGGATTAAATTGAATCTATGATACATAAAAATTTGTGGAGACAATATCTTTATAAGATTGAATTGTCAAGATCTCTGAAGAGTCTGAAATTTGATTTGACACGTGAGCTTTCCAGTTAACAGTCCATGGTTTCATTAATGCTGTCTTGGAAATCACTTAGTTTTTACTTGATAAAGTTTAGCTTGCTCAACCATTGCCTAAGAAAAAAAGGATTCTCTTTCCTACATGGGATAATAATCACACTTTGCCTTTGCTATGGACAGAAATGGTCCATTTCTTTCTTCCAAGGCTCTTTGGGATACAGACATTCTTGGAAAGATAGTTGTAAAAAAAAAAAAAAATGGAGTTTGTGAGTCTGTGTGAATAATATGCAGAAACATGAGAAAACCATGAAGAGTTTCCTCTAAACAGGAAATTCCCTATTCATTATTATAATACATCTCAGTGTCTATTTGTACTTTTAAGATATAGATTTAGGATAAATATAATCTCCGGTGGAAAAAAGGGTATTTCTGCATGGAGGGTCTTCCATGGAGCTTCTGGTATGCTGGCAAGTTTCTAAATTTAGATATGTCTGCTATTTCCATAGACATTCTCTTTATAATTCCTCCTTAAAATATGTATAGTTTACAAAACGAATATGTGTACTTTATATTTTAAGAGAAAAAATTATACAAATAGTCTTAAATAGATCAATTTTAAATAGTCTTAAATAGATCAATTAACTAATACAAAAGAATAGGAAACATAAAAATAAGATTTAAGCTAACTGATATCTTGAAAACAATTTATTTAGTTTTTGACTAGTCTGGTATTTCTACACATTTAGGGATCAGTACCTCAAGGAGCTCAACTGATAACTTGGGGTTTGTGGAATTCATATAAATATTTATTAAGTGCATTCAACTTGTATGCCCTACGGCAGTAAAAAAAGAGAAGCCAAGCTGTAATGATCATGCTTTAGATGAGTGGCTTTTAGACATAGGGGTCTTTGTTAAGTTGATAAAAATCATTTAGCCACTTCTTTTTTATAAAAAAAAATATTGTACATAAGATGTACCTATATAAGTTATTTTATATGTAATTTCAAAATGTTCAGAGATCTTCAGAGGCACACCACAGATCAGCTCTTAACTACTGAGTAAGAGCCAGTGCTTTAGGGATTATTATTATTATTAAATCACAGCTGTGTACATTAATGCAATCACGGGGTACAGTGTGCTGGTTTTATATACAATTTGAAATGTTTTCATCAACCTGGTTAACAAAGACTTCAGGGCATTATCTTAGTTATTATGTTAAGACATTTATATTCTACACCTAGTAAATTTCACATGTACCCTTGTAAGATGCACCGTAGATGTGATCCACCCAATTACTCTCTCTCCACCCATTCTCCCCCTTCCCCTTCCCTCCCTCTGCCCTTTCCACTTCTTATTGGGCTACAATTTCTTACAAAAGCTATAATTTAGTTTCATAGTACAACTGAGTACATTGGATACTTTTTTTCCATTCTTGAGATACTTTGCTAAGAATAATAAGTTCCAGCTCCACCCATGTAAACATGTAAAAGGTAAAGTCTCCATCTTTCTCTATGGCTGCATAATATTTTGTGGTGTATATATACCACAATTTATTGATTCATTTGTGGGTTGATGGGTGCTTGGGCTTCTTCCATGACTTAGCAATTATGAATTGGGCTGCAATAAACATTCTGGTACATATATCTTCGTTATAATGGGATTTTTGTTCTTCTGGATATGTAACTAGTAGAGGAAATGTAGGATCAAATGGCAGGTCTATTTTTAGATCTCTAAGTGTTCTCCAGACATCTTTCCAAAAGGAATTTATTAGTTTGCTTTAGGGATTTTTAGCTGTATTTGTCTTTAAAACAATTAGCAATATTAACAACAGCACAGAATACATCCAAAATTACTGGCAATGATGGCATAATTGGCAACAATGCGAGTGGTTCAAAGGAACAAAGAGTCAGACATGGAAGCCTGGTTTAAGAAGGAGAGGAGACTGGAATGATAAATAAGATTAAAGAACATACAGAGAATGGAAAGTCTTCTAAATAAAAACAACAGAGAAAAGTCAGTAAAGTAAAATAAATTATGATTATTTTTGGCAAAGGTGATGTTACTAGGTCAGGTGGATCAATATTTAAGATCCAGTAATGTGAAATGACAGACGATAGAGAGATAAGACCAATGAGGAAAAATACTCACTGTGTTCCAGATACTATACTCAAAAAATGAATACTCACTGATTACTGATGAATACTCAATGAATACTCACTGTGTTCTAAATACTATACTCAAAAAATGAATACTCACTGATTACTGATGAATACTCAATGAATACTCATTGTGCTCTAGATACTATACTCAAAAAATGAATACTTGCTGAATATTGATGAATACTCAATGAATACTCATTGTGGTCTAGATACTATACTTCTTAATGAAAAAGATGATCTCACAGTAAAATTTTAAGGTAGAACTACAGACGATGAAGAGGAGAAAATAAACATTGTAGGTACAAGGCTCAAAGAGGGGGCAAAAGTTCTCTGTGTATGGTGGCTTAAGAATTATTTGATGATGTTATAGTATAATGCATGGGTCAAACTGAGCAGCTCAGGAATGGGAATAAATATTAACAAATTAAATCACACTGTCTCTAAAGTGTAAACAATTTCAAAAATAACCACACCAATGTTTGTAATTCAAACCAAACTACATGATATTGTAAACAATATATTGTGCTTTATTATCCTGTAAAGAACGTTATTAATCAATATTTCATCACTGTTTATCGTATCTACTTTTTAGTGGCAAACCTTAGTTTAGTCCATGAGAGGCTAACATTATGAAATGATGTCTGTGTTGATGTATAATTTCAGTAAGGTACAAATTTAAGGATGTATCATTATGCTATGAAATAGAAATTGATATTTATATATACCTGATTTTATTTTAACTATGTCCTTGAAAAATTAAATCTCGAGTTAGTGCTTAAAATTTGGAGACAATTATTTAAAATATCATATAGCTATATTCCATTGTGAATAAATACATTTTTTAACTGAACTTATTACAAGGTACTTATCAAATATTATGCTTGGGTTATTAGAAATGTTTACATCCTAATTGATTTATGTGGAGGGGCGGTTAATAGGGAACACGCCACTTTGGGAATTATTTGATTAACGATCATGAAAACTGTCAGACATACTTCACACATACTATATTATTATAGTCACACTAAAATGGTTTAGAAACATACGTTAAGAAAGCAACCAGCCAGCTGAAGGGAAGGAACATCCTGAGATCTCATTACAGTTTCAGTATAAAGATGCTTGCTTCGGGGACCACTGGATACACACATGGCTCCTGCTCTCCTTTTATTATAGTCATAAAGAGCAATTGAAGCTCATAAAAGGTATCTGGCAGATTTGTAAAAGATATAACAGCTTGTTCAGAGAGGTTGCTATAGAGCCATCTACGGAAAATTTCCCTTCTGAAGCCTTGCTAGGAGCTATTTGTGTTAGAACTACCTACTTTGTCACAGTAAACTGAGTATTCCTCCTATCATCTGGGCTGTCAAATGGGGATCTTTTCTCTTTGACTTTTTACTCAGTGACAGTCTGCAGTGTATATAGGAAGCATGAGAATTCAATACTTGCAATGAAACAAAATCTGTTTTGAAGTGAAAGTTAATTATATATACATATGAATTTAATGTATATATGTATATGCAAGATATTTCAATTGTATATTTATATATAATTATATTTATTTGCAAGATATTTAATGTTGTAACTTTATAATTTGGCACCTCTTTTAAAGCAGTTCTGGATTCACATATGAATAGAAGAGGCTGCCCCCTCAATGCAAACACCAAATAGCTATCTAGCTCCCTGCTGATAACCCACATAGGCAGAAATGTTCCTTATGTGTAATTTGATACTTATTATTTATTTTTGATGATCATCATCACACAATTTAAATGTTATAATGTTATTTGGGAGCTAATATAGTTGACCAATAACAACTGATAATAAATTCACTAAAATTAGCTGATTAAATGAGTTCCCAAGATGTATATTTACCCCTTTGGAAGATATAAAGTGGGAAAAAAAAAGGTTGGAAAATGAACTTAAAAAAAAAAAAAATTTCAGATCACTTCCATCAAGCACAGAACCTGAGAAGGGGGAGTTCAGAAAAGGTAAAAAAAAAAAAAAAAAAGAATAAAGAAAATCCTAAGTGTATATTAGGACTAATGAATTCTGAAATGAACAAAAGAAAGAGTCTAAAAGAGACCGAGACAGAGAGAGAAACAGAGAACAACTTCCAGGGTTTCCAAACATAGCTGAAGAAAATGTCATAAATAGCTTAATATATGATATACTTCTTGTATGTTACAAAGTCCTTCATCAACTTCCATGGTTCTTCAAAGATCTTGCTTTTTCAACCTCTCTACATCATCGTCCTCATAGCATAGCCGTCATTGGCTTTAAATATTATACTTGCGTTAGGAAATGGCAACCTGCAAAACACTCCAAATGCACTAGGGCCTTGTGACACAAGAGCAGTTCTCCAGTGAGAGCATCTGTACACACAGCAGTGAGGAGCAAGGAAGGAACAAAGCACCTCCTCTCCCTCTGCACAATTCTAATTCTTATTAATTCCATTTACTAGCAGTTGTTTACTTGACTATGCCTAAAAGCAAAGGAAACTGAAAAAAAAAATAGCTTTTATATTCTGTAACCAGCTTTAGTAGTTTTAATAAATAAAATGCAAGTATACTGGAATGTTTCTCATAGAGTCTATTATCCCACTTCAAAGTATATTACTTATTGTGCCTCAACACAATCTTCCATTTTAATGTCCTATCACACTACTTTATCTAGATTTGTTGATATATTTTTTCTTTAAGGGAAATTGTTTCCTAGGACCAAAGCAGTTCAGGTATCTACTATCACAGCACTTTCCTTGTAAAAGAGATTTTGATTATAATATACCTGTGCAAAGCAATAGGATACTTTAGGAATGAATAAACATCAATGAATGACTTCTTAGCTTTATATAAAGAGCAAATTGGGAATTGTCCCATAGTGTCATCTTGGTTTCCATAAAACACTATCAATTAAGATGTAAAATATAGAAAACCTATAAGCTGAAATTTTGGATTTTCCCAAATAAAAGATAAATTAGATAGCAATGTTGAATTGTAATTTCAAAAAACAAAATTTTTATGTTTTTCACATGGTAAGTAAAAATTGATAGGAATATGATAGAAAAGAATGGATTAGAAATACATAACCCTCAAGAGCTAAACATTGACCCAGCCTCAAGGACGGACCATACTGTCAGGTGAAAATATTTACGAAGTTCCCTACAAATTTTTAGAAAGTGAGCACCATGATGATATGATGGGTGTGTTGAAAAGTTTCTCTTCCCTTTTGTGATTTTATATTCTTCCTTCTTCATGGGAAATTCAATATTAACCCCGGGTCTAAGTAGTATTTGCATACACTGGGGAAAGTATAAAAACCAAATGCTTTCTTATTCTGAAAAACATTGAACCTCAGTAATGTTATCGATATTATGAACCAAGATAAATGTTTATGAATCATTTCCATAAACAGGCTAATAAATAATTTCAGAAAGCTACTGCCAGACAAATGCATGAATAAATTAAACTAAATTCTGGTGGATAAGAAATACATCACCCTCAAGAAATAGGACCCACTTCTGTATCTTTTTGTTTACTTAACAGTGGTAGAAGTAGCAGCACTGTTAGTGCAGTACTGACTGTCAAAATCAGCCTTTAAAAAAATTCTCACTATATGTTTGTATCTGAGATGTTTGAACCTTTAATCCTTTCCTTTCCTTCCTTTCCGTTCCCTTCCCTTCCCTTCCCTTCCCTTCCCTTCCCTTCCCTTCCCTTCTTTTCCCTTTCCCTTTCCTTTTCCTTTTCTTTTGTTTCCTCTTTTTTTGTTTCAGGGTAACAAAGAGAGATTATATTTGGAAAGAAGAGAAAGTTTAAAGCACTTCCAAGGAGAATTGGAAGTGGGTCCCTCTCATGAAGAAGAGAAGTTAAGAGAGACAGGACTCAGGGGCCTGCAGGGGTATAAATATTCTCTCCATTTGAAATTGACTTCAAGCCTTTGTTAGTCTCTCTGTGTGTCCAGGAAGTTTTGCCCTTTTCTATGAGTCACTGATTGTCTTCTTCTATTGGTCGTTGTTACCTAGGTGACTTCATACCCACATTTTTAAGGGCCCTCCAGACTTCCAGGTTCAGCAACTTCCAGGCCAAATTCCTCCCACTGTCCTTGAATTCTATTTCTTTGTATCCCTTCTTATTCTCCCCAGAGGAGATATGATCCTGAAATCTTGAAAGGACAATGGATGATGACTACTCTTAACTACTTCCTGCTGTAAGAAATGGACATTGTTCTATCTGGGAGGGACCCTCCTCAGGTTCTTATGCTCAAGGGGTTTCAGGAGTCAGAAGGCTGTGACTACTCCCTCAAAAGGTTTCTCAGTATTTGCTGGAATCCCTGCCTAACCATCGTCTTAACGTGAAACTGCTGGAGCCTGGAAGACACAAACCTAATAACAAGGTTGAACAGGGCACACCTAAACATTAAGAAAAGGATGATCACAATTGGAGGCTCAGTGAAAGGACACAGAGAGAAAGGTTTCTTTAAATCAGATGTGTCCAGCAGACTTCATAGAGTAGTCTCAATTTATAGAATAATACACACAAAGAAACAAATGCATACACACAAATACAAATTTTGTTTTAATCATACCAAATTAAAAATGTAGAATTCACTAGATGAATTTCTTTGACCACCATCAGTCGTTTTGCTTAACCGTCTTTAGGAAATTGACTTAGCAGTTCCTTTGATAAAATTAGGATGTTTCTTCATGTGAATCCTCTTTAAGTAAATACATAGAATTTATTAAGCTTTTATACTTCTTCCGTAGATTCATTCTAAAATGATATTTTTGCATTTAAATCTTTTAAATATGTTGGTTTTGCACAGAGCTGCCTGTGTCTCTATTACTAACTTGACATTTGTCGCTATGTGAGGTAAGACACTTCACTATAATTTTTCCTCTTGCCAAAACTTTGTTAAAGACAGTGATTATGTACCTAAATAAATAAATAATTGTCACATTGCACAATGACATTCACCATAAATGGCAAATTACTTGATAAGGATACAAAAAACCAAAAGTTTAGTTAATATAGACTCTGTATTCGGTTGTTTTAAGAGGAGGAGAATGGCGGGTTTGTATCCCCAGCCCGGGCCCGCCAAACAACAATGATGGCTGAAACAAACAAAAAAAAAATGGCCAGGTGTTGTGGGGGGCGCCTGTCGTCCCAGCTGCTTGGAAGGCTCTGAGGCAGGAGACTCGCTTGAGCCCAGGAGTTGGAGGTTGCTGTGAGCGTGATGCCATGGCACTCTACCCAGGGGGATAGCTTGAGGCTCCGTCTCAAAAAAAAAAAAAAAGAGGAGGAGAAAACAGATTTATGAAATTTAATAATTTTCAAAAATGTATGAAGAAGCACAAATATATTTGATTATTATGGTAAATGTTAATGATTGGGCCCAGTGAATAAAAAGTAAACCAGTTACCCAAATAAATGTACTTTAATCAAGAAACAAGAACTAAAACTAATAAAGAATACAAATATTACTGACATAAAATCTTCTACCCCGAGAGAGAAAAGTATGCTCATTGACTCTCATTCTATTATTTAGAAATTTCCAACAAAGAAAAAGTGTGTATTTGTGGAGAAGAACCACTTACTTATATTTCTGGCTGCCACAAGACCTAGAGAAAAGAAATATAAACAGATAGAGTGTGGAAATTCATCTTACATCTAGGACTGTTGATAAACTAGTACTTACCAATGAAGAAATATAAATACCATTGCTCACTTATCAGAGAACTCAGAAAAGTGAATGATGGTACTGAACTTCATTAGTAATTTAAGTATGAAACTTATAAGTGAGAGATAGCGCTTCTAATAACTCAGGTTACTACTTAAGTTCTATCATATAGCTTCCCAAAGTAGGACTTCTTATGGACTATTGCCATTTTACTTGGACAAAAATTGAATTGACATAAATAAGAAAATGATAGAGAACAAACATTTGGAAAATGAAATATAATTCACGTAAGTTTAAATTCTATTAGCTAAACCTTTCCGTGCCTTTTTTCCCCAGTAGCTATACAGTTTGGACCATTTGTTACCTTAAAGTGGAAGGCTCCAGAGACAGCTTCTTATGAACACTTCTTGAGAGATTTTTGAGGTCAAAAAAGTGATTTAACCTCAGAGATCAGCTTCAAATTCTGTAGAGTGGAGAAAAGGAAAAATATAATTTAATTTCTAGGACATTCAGCAGCTAGGGATTTCAGCAGCTATAGGCCAACACATGATTTGTGTTGTAATAACCAGTCATGACAGCCACATATTTTTTGAGTTATGTTTAAAAGTGCTCCATACACAATCTTTTAAATATGCTTGGTAGCTTCTTTTAAAGCAATTATGGTGTGTGCATAATGCACACATACAACATACACACACAATGCACACATCCACAATCACTCCCGTGAAAAATCCCTCAAACTCTGAAGAAAAATAATGTGATGTGAATGTATATAGCCAATGAAGAATGAAGATGGCAAATTAAAAAAGTAGAAAATCACAGTTACAGTTATATAATTCTTACTACTGGTTTAGGTCTTCTTACCCCTTATTTACAAGATAAACATCCCTTTAGAGCAAATGGACACTTTACATTGTACACATATCAGAGACTGCCTCTTAAACCGTGCAGCTGAGCCCTGAGTATTGCTGTACACATATTAGTACATACTTGAATGCTACCAAGAAATTTTCAATCTGATTTCAAATAGTGGAATGAAAATGAGTCGGCTCCAAAAATATATCTATTTGGCTTTTACAACTATTTGTGGAGATAAACACTTAGAGTTACATAAAAGGAACTAGAAATAGCCATTTCTTCAAAGCAATAAATATATCTGTTTGCTGGGAGCTGTACAACATGCCAAAATTAAATCAACTCTACTCAAGAATATGAGCAATTCTTATTTTGTTGTTTTCTGCCCCTAAGTAGCTACAAATAAGACAATGGCCAATGATTGATGAGGTTCTGGAGACCTCAGATTTCTCTATGGCAAAATTCTGAAACCAGAGGACACACTTGTAACTTTAACTCAGTCTATTCAAAAACAAAGTATACAAACAATCATGCATACCCCTGAGATTCTGAAAAATAAAAAAATAAACACCACCCCTAAAAAAACACCTTATGGACAAGTTGTTGAAAATGAAAGGTTAAGAAATATAGAAAGTAGCAAAAGAGAAAGGACTTATGACAACAAATGGTCCTCCACGAGATTAATAGTGGACATCTTATCAGAAACTATGAAAGGTAGAGAGCAGTGTGATCAGATATTCAAATTGCTAAAAGAAAAAAAAAGGCTACTCTTAATTATCCATTAAGAGAAGGAATGGATAATTTTATCCATTGGAAAATTTTATCCATTAAGAGAAGGAAAAAAAAAAGACACTGAGACATCCCCAGATAAGCAAGGTTAAGAGCGTTTATCACTGATAGACCTGCCATACAAGAAATGTTAAAGTGACTTCTTCATGGGAAGTGAAAGTATACAGTACCTTGGAACCATATGAAGAAATAAAAATCACTCCTCAAGGTAACTCCATAAATAAATGTAAAACCTAGTATTAAACAAAAAAAGAAATGCAGAAGATAGAAAATACCCATTCCTAGTTTTAAGCTGTTTTAACACACAAAAAACCTTTTCACAAGGGCTATCTAAAATGAATTTAAAAGATACTATCATTAGGACTGCATGAGATAGAATTTGTGTCTTAGTGGACTATATGATTTTGAAAATGCCTTCAAATTCAAATTATATTTGCCTTTTTTTAAAAAATTAAATATATATTTAAGAAGTCAATGTTGATAAAAAGCAAAGGTGTTTGAGCTAACATTCATATGTACACAAAAACAGACATTGGTAAATGCGCTAATTACTGCAGTAGCTGTAAATATTTATGGATATACAAGTAGCTGTCAGTCAGTGTGGAGCGGGTGATGTCTAGGGAATGTAGTGTTCGGGTCCCGTGGCATTAAATATAAGAAACATGAATACTCCTTTTATACCAACAAAAACAAAAACATACAAAGAAAAATGTATGATAGAGTAATAAATTATATAGTCATCCTTGTGATTTAATTTGCCCTTCAAAAACCTGTTAGTGAGTTTCTTTTCTTGTTTTTGTTGCTGTTAAATGGAAAGTTTTAACTGTCAACCGAAGAGACACATGACCAAGAAAAGAGGATTTTTTAAAAAATGATCCTCGTAAGATACAATATTATTTTCACCTGGTTAAAACTTATTGCATTGCCATTAGTGCAAAAGAAGACTCTAAACACTTCTAAGGTGAAATTATTGTAGTGTGCAATTTATTTATATTCTTTACTATCCTATATAGTAGATCATCCTCATTCATGGGTTTTCCCTCTATGGAGTCAATCAACCTAGGATAAAAAATCTTCAGAAAGTAATTAATATTAGTAGTGAACATGACATCCTTATTGCCTTGTCATTAGGTCCCAAGGAATGCAGGATAACAAATATTTGCATACCATTTATTTTGTATCATAAGTAATATGGAAATGATTTAATCTATACACGAGGATGTACATAGGTTATGTGCAAATATTACACCATTTTATATTTTGAGCAACTGTGATTTTGGTATCTGGGAGGATTCTGGAACCAATTCTTTATGATTATGAAGGAATGACTTTATTATGAGATCTACACAATGTAACTCGAGTACTAAATGTACAGACAATTTCTGACATATAAGAACTTGCTTGTGTATTTCATTTTTACTTTTTGTTTTAGCGTAGGACAGAATCCTGTATAAAGCATTCTGTTGCCTCACCAAACTCTTGCCTGTGGAGCATCTTCCCCAAATCTTGGTATAATAAAGGCAATTCTTCAACTTCCCCAATTTCTAAGGGCAATGAGAGATAGATAGCTTTAGAGTGGAGGCAATAGACCTCATAAGAAATATATTTGGTCTTCAGTACATAAGCCAAAATACAGTTAGGAAATATATTTGGTCTTCAGTATGTAAGCCAAAATAACGTTAGGTTAAATTTAGAAAGATTTTCTATCCAAATACACTTTGTTCTGGAGATTCTTCCATAATTATTCCATTGTGAGATTAGATACATTTTAAGACATTCAAATAAAATTGTAGGCATTTTATTAAAAGTATTTTAAATATACATGATGTCTTTCTTTATAGTCATTATGGATATGTGTGGACCCATATAAGTTATGTCTGCCTGCACACATACAGACATGTACCTATCTGCCATTCATATATTAATTTGAGACATAATTTAAAAGTACAAAGAGAAAATGATATATTGAAGATCCACACAGCTGTCTGGCTAGTTAATCTGTGAGAGATACAGAGTTCACATTAATTCCATTTCTAATCATCTACTGGAGGTTTTTTTATTATCTTATTATAATGATTTTTTTCAAATTGTTTCATTCTTGAGGATTTATATTATCTCAAAACTGGAGGAAATAGGAGAAAAATTCTGATGAATACCAATCACCTAAAGTTCTTTCGAAATCAAAATGCCAAGCAAGAGTTCAAAAGTTTTAAATACTGCCATTAGAGTTATGTTTGCAAAAGGGATTTCTACAACCACTATAACTGTTACCTACAACGAAAAGAGGCTGTACTAAGAAACAAAAAAAAACAAGAAAAACAAATATGAAAATCATTGAAATGCTCTTCCTTTCCTAGACAGACAAATACAGATAGAAATAGATGGAGAAATAGAGAGATACATATCAATGTACTATTCCAAAATATCAGAGATCAATGAAAAACACTTCAAGAAAATTAAAACTTTTAAACAAAACTTTTAAAAATATTTCCCTTTCCAGTTCTATAGCATTCTGCTTCACTCTATCATTCTGCCACTTAATCTCCACCTTCCCTCTTCTTTAGAAAACTGAAAGTACATTTGATTTAATGATAAAACATGATGAAGACTAACATAATTGTCTACCACGTGAAAACACTAAATTATAGCTCTTCTTTATGACAGAATATAAAATTATAAATAAAATTATTTTTTCTGATGTCTTACAAGTATAATAATGCTGTCTTTTCTCGTAAAAGTCATGCAATTAACATAAAAAGTTTTTCCTGTGAAAAAGATAGCAAAATCTTTATAGAAATGATGGATTTTCAACTGAAAAGTCTCAGAGAGATACATGATTTCTTTTTAGTGAGTGAAATTGTGTCATTTTTAAAACCATAAACTTTAATAGGTACTGCAGGAAATGGCAATTTGATTTGAGATTAAATCTATGACTTCTTAGAAAAATATATTTTTCTTTGTGAATATTTATGGAATAAAAATTGATAGCTATGGACAAATCTCTTTGCTTTGCTGTGAATAAGCAGTGTAACAAGTCTTGACAGGCAAGAGAGAGTTAAGGTAATAGGTAATAACCGTTTCTGAAAAATGACTGTAATTTAAAAACACATTTTCTGTTCTTCTGACTTTGGAAGATTCAGAAAGTATTAGTAAGATTTTATAGTGCATGTGTGACCCACCAAAAGGTATTTTATTGTGTTCTTTGTTACATATGCTTAAATTTCATTCTTAATGTATTATATGACATTCCCTTAATAATATCTTTAATAATGTTCAAGAGTTTCTATTTGGAAGTGTCACCTACTTTTCAAAAATTGCATTCTATGTTGATAAATTCATACTAATGATGCACAAATAGCAGTCTTTTTCTTTATAATCTAGGCTTATAATGCCTATCACATCATTGTTCTTCAATTCCCATATATACATTTCTACTTGAATTTAAATTTTATTTTACTGTTTTAAAGAAAGTTTCCTTGTAATTTTATTCCTGCTTTATGCAATAGCCTTTAAGTACTGATAAAGGCAGTGCCACCATTCTGATTTTAAATATGAGAGTAGTTATCTTCTAGTGTATGGAAGACTTTGGATATGGGAGTTAAAAAACCAATTGAGGAACTAAGGAATATAGATGTAACCCAGAGGAAGAGGCAGAAATCAAATTCAACCACTTAAAATCTTAGGGAGCAAATCCTTCCTATAAAACCCTGACTAATGCAGTCAGAGGTGGGGAGTTGTGCTCTGCTGTGAATGGGACAGAGGTCGCTGGACTTGGTGATAAAGGAGCAAATGCTGAGTCAGCCCGTTCTCTCCTTGTCAGATGCTCACACAGGCCTCCCCAACGCTTTGGGTACCTACACGGAAATTAAGCTCAACCCTAACTCATTCTCTTCCTCTCTGTTTCTCTCTCAGTGACACGCTTCTTTTCACGCACCTTGTTGCCTGCTAAAGAACTTCCATGTGTTGATATTCTGAGTAGTAATGGTACCGACTTCACTGGTGTTCAACACCACTTTTTATCATTTCTATACCATATTGCACTGCTGCTAGGACGTTTGAAATTTTGAAAGTCTTTGAAATAGAGGAGGGATATTTATATATTTTGTTCGCCCGCTCAGAACTGAGACCTCCTGCCCTGCATCATTTGTAGAAAACTTGCTGTAACTATACATATATATGATTGACAAAAGCATGTTTATATTTACTCAGGTAAAATACAATGAATGACACATATCTAAAGTGTAAAATCTACATTTAATCTGCTTGGGTACATAAATGAATCCAGGAAACCATCTCCACAATCAAGATAATCAAATTTTTCAATACCTGCAAAATTTCCCCAAGCTTTTGCAAACCACATGCACAGTTACCCTTGACACTGCAGGACAGCAGATCTGCAAAGGCCAAGGAGCACCTTTTGTTCCGTGAAAACAACCTGCTTAATGTTGTCCACCATGCACAGAATTTTCTTAAAAATCAGAATTCAGTAAAAAATAGGCTGTCAATTATAATTTATGTGAGACATTGATGACATTTTGAATAAGAAATAACAAATAATTCAAATGGGCAAAAGACATAAACAGAAACTTTTCAAAGGAAGATAGACTTATGGTCAACTTCATGAAAAAATGCTCAACACCTCTAATCATTAGAGAAATGTGGGTCAAAACCATAAAGAGATATCACCTAACTCCAATGAGAAAGGCTCATATTAATAAGTCCTGAAACAATAGATGCTAGCATGGATGCAGAGAGAAAGGAACTCAGACATTTTTAATGGGACTGCAAACTGGTACAGCCTCTACAGAAAACCAAGTGGAGATACCTCAAAGAATTTAAAGTAAACCTACCATCTGATCAAGCAATCCCATTGCTAGGTGTATATCCAGAATATAAAGGGTCATTTTATAAAAAGGACACCTGAACATGAATATTTATAGCAGCACAATTCACAACCACAAAGACATTAAAACAAGTGCCCACTGATACATGAATAGATGAATAAACTGTGCTGTATGTATACTGGGAGTACCACTCAGCTGTAAAGGGAAATGGTGATCTAGGATATTTTGTGATAACCTGGCTGGATCACAAGACCATTCCTCTAAGTGAAGCATCACAAGAATGGAGAACCAAGCTACACGTCTTCAATACGAGGTTGGATCTGATCGATCAACACTTACGTGCACACATGGAAATAAATCTTAATGAAAATCAAGCTGAGAGGGGCCAGGAGGGGGATGGGTAAGTGCACACCTATCAGCTATAGTGCACATTGTGTAGGTGGGAGTGGGGAACCTTAACTCAGTTATGAAAATAACTGCATGTAAACAAAACGTGTGCATACACTAATATTCTGAAATAAAAAATAAAAAATAATAATATGTAAGAAAGTCCAGAAACTTTCTATAATTACAGATCATCTGGGTTCATGATAAGTTGACTCATGATTTTTCCACTTCATGATAGTATGAAAGTGATATTCAATATGATCCTCAAAGCATGATGAGGTTCTATATAGATAAACCATCCTAAATTGAAAATGCTGTAAATGGAAAATGTATTTTATTCATAGTTGATTAGGATATAACTTCATTGTAAATGAAGAAACATCTGTACTAATTTTTAAAAATAATAATTATAATTAGTACATAAATTGAAAAGAACATGGTTACTTCTGAAGATTTTTGGTGGCAGCAAAAATAAAAAGGAAAATATATATTGAACACAGAGAAAAATTGTTGAATTGGAGATCATGATGAACAGACAAGATATTTTAAGTGAATTATTCTGAAAGGCAAAAATAAATACAATGAAGATGAGGCAATATTTCATGAATATATGACATATTTTTCATAATAAAAACATAATCTATGTTGAATAAATTTATCCCATTTTATGCAGGATTGATCAGAAAAGATATATGTTCATAAAATTCTTAAAGTCCAATATTAAATACACAATCCTACATACCATCATAAAGAAAAAAGTTACTTACAAAGGAAAAACAAACTCACCTAAGCTAGCATTAGAGATATCTGCTAGAAGTCATCTATAAAGAAAAAAATGAAAATAAATTAATCATTCTATACATAGACATAATTTATGCATAAGAAAAAACAAAGATGTTTATATGGCCTCCAAAATCTAGTTATGTTTCATACTCTTACCCTACTGAGGAAGATATTTTAGGTCTTTTAGAAACCATATAACAATTCCAGCATTGAAACTTAAAGAAGGGGATATAGAAACAAGGATTACAAAAGATTCATTTAATAAATCTGAATGAAACACAATATACCAGGAATATGTAATTTAATTTTAAATGAGGATTTTTGAAAATATAGTATAGCAAAAATTCCATTACTACTTTGAAATGATAGTCAGTAAATTACTCACACTCAGTGCCTGTTTTTATTAAAAAAAACATTTTATTGGAACAAGCCAAGTCTACTAATTTCTGTATTGTCTGTTGCCACTCTTGTACCATAATGGTAAATGTGAGTAGTTGCTACAGAGACTGTGTCTCTTCCTCCCCACAGAAGCCTTAAAATTTTTTTTTATTTGACCATATAAAGTTAAAAAAAAATGTTGACTCTGGGCTAGACCTATAGGTACTACATCTCCTCAGAAAACCCTAAGACTTTGAGACAAAAGATAGTTAGATAAATTTAATATCTTATTGTTGAGAAGAGGAAGAGAATTGAAAAGAGAAGGATCAGTACTCTAAAGGCCGCACTTTAAATTGGTCCTGATTTCAAAGGAGATAGGGAATCAAGTTCGGGTAGGAAATATTCCATCTTAAAGTAATTGTATTCTGTTTTCAAATATTAGTAGGAAGTTATATATCTATAACTAGAAAAGTAAAGGGTAATGTCACGTAAAAATAGGTAAAATAAAAAGTTACAGTTAGCTGGGAGGAATAAATTCAAGACAACTATTCTACCACATGGTGACTATAGTTCATGATGTTACATTATATTCTTGAAAAACGCTAAAGAAGTGGATGTTAGGTGCTATCACCATCGAAATGATAACTATTGGAGGTAATACATTTATTAATTAGCTAGATTATGCTCCACAAAGTATAAATATACTTCAAAACATTATGCTCTGCTTACAATTTTATCTGTCAATCTTAAAAAATAAATGTAAAACATTTATAATTTAAAAAAGTGCACCTTAATGAATAGAAAATTGAAGTAACAAAAAATAGATAAGGAAATAAGAAACCTATCTAATAAATGATAAACAAAAAAATTAAAGAATCAATTATAAAAGTCCTCATGAAAAGTAGAAATAAATAAGATCTTCTTCCAAAAGATATTCTCAGATTATACTTTTTTAAAAAGAAGCTATTATTACGCTATTATGAATTTTAGGCTGAAGTATAGGAATGGTAAATAACACAAGGAGCAAAACAAAAGCATAGGCAAAGTCATAGCAGAACATTGATTCCCAAATTTCAGTGTTCAGAACAATAGAAGGCCATTTTCTATTCATATAATATTTGTAAATGTGCAATCAATTCTCCTTGTTCTTTGATTCCAGCCAACTGAAGGGGAAAGAGCTTGGAAGACCACTTGTAGGAGGACTTTACATACTCTCCCGGGAGAAAACGTGCATTTCACTGGAAAAGTTAATCACGTGGTCACATCTAACTGCAGGAAAGACAGGATGCAAGGAAGATCGTGTAATCCAGTTTTACTTCTCCAACTTTCTGGAGATCATGATGTTCTCATTCCTAAAGGCCATGATGGGCTGGACATTTGAGAAATCAGAGGCTACTTCTGCAAACGAGCTGTAGAGAGCAAATTAGTGTCTTAACATAGGGCTTTATAAAAAAAACAGAGCGAAGCTATGTTATCTAATATATTTGGTGTCATGGTGAGAATTTTAACTGTTGAGAGTAGTCCTTGGATGAGCAGATAAATGCTACATTGTGATATTTTAAAACAATTGTCCTGGATGCTTTGTAGAGAATTGACTTCAAGGACAAGATTAAAAGGAGGAAGAGCAGTAGGAAGACTTCTGCCCTAGGGTAGATCAGGTGATGGTGGTATGATAGACCTGCAGGGAAAGTGATGACGTTTCATGGGTTCCACAATTGGCAGATACTGGTGAACGAGAAAGAGTAAAGTTAAAGATAATGTCTGGTGAATTATAGGCAGCAAATAACCAAAAAGAAAAAAAAATTACAGGTTTTGGTCTTTTTCTGATCTTTATGTTCAAAAGATTAATACATTAAAATAACTACAGAAATTATGAAGGTAAACTATAACCCAAATAAGATGTTTAATAGCATTCTTGAAAATAGAACCAATGTGTTAAGAATTAACTTCATCATGTTATCATGGTAAAAATAACAAAAGATGTAAATACAAAATAATAGTACAATTTATGTCATTATAAAAAAGATAGAATACATTTAGATGATATAAGTAAAAGAGACAAATATAATAGTTATATCATCTATAATTGGATTAAATGGTAATTAAATCTGTCACCTAGTCATCAACTCTTATTTCATTGATTTACAGCAAGATAAAAGTACATTTGCCTCCTAGATAGTATTCAAAAAGGGTAAAAGTCTTGATATGTAACATCAATCTTTGGATTTATAAAGAAGAGATCTTGGAAATAAATATGCTTCTCCATGTGATTTCTATATTGGGAATGATAATGTAATGGCAGATTTATTTGAGGATTTTATATGTAAATTTTCAAAATGCCTTATCACATGCGGATTTGCATCTCAACACCTAAGCAGATTACATTTCGCACATTTTTCCAAGAGAGCTTTTAGATTCAATTCAGAATTCTATTTTTGCTGGATCTGTGAGCCCAAATCACAAAAGCCCTGGCTTAGACTACTATCTCAATGATGGTGTAGCCTAAAGTTTTCTTAGCAGGATAATTGTAGTCAGCTAACATTCATTTGTTTACTATGTATAAAATTTTTCTGAGTCAAGAAATTGTGCTTGTTTGTTGAACACCTAAGTCCTAAAACATTGAAATTCCTAACATCTGATCCTTAGGAAACCTAGTCTACCCGTCAGTGACATATAGTCCAATGAAAAATTGGTCACTATGATATTTTTATTTGTGTGTTAAGTGTATTTCAAAATCCAGTTCACTAAGGGACATCCAAATACATGAACAAACAGAAATCCTTAGATTGATGCAAACATTTTACAATTATAAACATTTTATAATATTTAAATTATCTAAAATTCTGTGTTCTATGTTTACATTATGTGGTTTTTATGTATATAAGGATTCTTATCTAAGAAAAGGAAATGTGAAGGAGAGAATAATTAATAAGTGTTGCCTTTGGAGGCAGACAAAAATTAACATGTATTTTCACTGCATGCTAAATTGGTAAAAATATGCTGTCTGCACTAAACTATATGTACTTTGTCTAGACTAAGACATTTTTCATATCTTGGCACAAAATTTAGCAAAGATTTAGCAAAGTCTATGTGTGTATGCAGGATAGTTTTCACAAAAGTCATTGAGAAAAAGTATGCAATGTTTGCTGGAATAGGCCAGAGCATTTCTGGTATCTTTGATTCTGCTACTGTAATATGAGTAAAATAACTGATGACCATTTCAGATTCAAGATACGCAAATTACCACATATACATAACACCATGCTGAAATAGTCTTTTAAATGTCTGACAAGATTGATCTTATTTAATAGGAATAATTCTAGGAATATGGAAATATTATCATTCACTTATTAATGAAAATAAATTAAATATATTTAGATAAGTTTAAAATAAAAGAGTACACTTGAAGATAATGGCACACAAGATCAAAAGTGACAAAAGCAACATGGAAATAACTGCAACAAGGGTGTGGTAAATGGTACGGGATCTTGAATTGAGGTGACACTGCATTGTTAGAAGTCATGACAACATCAAATTGCTCAAAGATATTGCCATTGCAAGAAAAATCAAACTCCTTGCTTTTTTGGTAAATATAACTGATAATCAAATATTAATAAGATGAGTGACATTATTTACTATTACTTCATTTCAAATATAAAATGACCAAATATTCTTCTTTCCACCTCTTTCCTTTCTATAAATTTAATTACTCACACTTTTATTCTCAAACATGACCTTCAACCAAGGCTAAAATACATGATCACTTATGTGTAAAGTACCATGTAGCATAAAATTAAGAGAAAACATAAAAGAAACATCATTCATGACTGTGTTCATTTTCTAATAGATCTTGTGAAAACTATTTTTATTTTTAATACTATGGGTATGTCTTTTTTAGTTCCAAGTAAACCATTGGACTATTTTTCCTATTTTATCTGTGAAAAATATTGTTGGTATTTTATTGGGGACGGCATTGAATCTGTAGATTACTTTATGTAGTGTAGACATTTTAACCATGTTGATTATGCCGATCCATGAGATGATATGTTTTTCATCTGTTTAAGCCTTCTGCAATTTCCTTCCTTGTTGTTTTGTAATTCTCTCTGCAGTGATTTTTCACTTCCTCAGTTAAATATATTCCTAGGAATTTAATTGAGGACATCATAAATTCTCTTTCATGAGTATTATATTTCACACATAATATTTTAATGGAGAAATTCTTCTAGTGGTCATTTTACTCAGACTATCTGTTAATTAGAACTAAGTGTGTAATCATTTTCAAGTGTGATGAGACACTCTACACTAGAGACTTCAACATTCTTACAGTCATAATAGTATGGCTCATTTAGAAGTAGTATGGTCTGTTTTATATTATCTTTCCATGGAGAAAAAAAAAAAAACAGAATTCTCTTCTTTCTTCAACTCCTACAGATAAATCTTCAAAAAGATTTTAGAAATACATCTTATAGCTTTAAAATATCCATACTCTTTCCCATCAAAATTCCATGTCTACATAAGAAACTTAGGCATAAGGGTTTAGCCGTTAAGTACAGCAATTTATATCTGCGTGTATTGCTAATGTCACCATAGATCTTAACATTTTTAAATTCACATGTATAGTATTATGCTTATTTGAAATAAAATATGTAGTATGGTTTGTATATATATCTTATATATAATGTATAGAGAGATATAATACATGCACCTATGTATACATATCATAATCTTTCCAAATTTAATAAAAACATTTGGCACAAAGAATGTCTGCAAGATCATTAAAATGATGGCACTGTAGGTTACACAGTTAGGAAGTATTTAAAACAACAATATTTTATAATTGGTTCAAAGATGGAATTAAATGTCCTGGTCTTTACAGATAGGTGTGGATAGGATAATGTGAATTCTCAAGTTTGCTGTATGGTTTAAAAATTAAAAGTTTACTAATTTGATATGGGACTTCCCACTGCCAGAAAAGTTTACTAACGTGGAGAAATGTAGGAGACAGAAACAAGACCAATAACATGAACACTAACAGCAGGATTTGGAAAAGGAAAGCTACATACAAACAGTGGTGGCTCAGAGATTAGTTAGATCCAAGATATTAAGGAATAGATATAACAGCGAAGTCAGAAAAGAAGGTACAAATACAAGGACAAAAGGAATGCAAACATTAGTTTGAAAGCAAATACGAGAAGATGGTGTGTGTACGTGTGGTAGGGAGAATGGTCTCCAGAAGCTATTCACACTCTCATCCCTGAAACATTGGAATGATTTACAGTACATCCAAAAATATATTTTCCAGATATAATTAAGGTTATAGATCTCTTCTTAGAATTTGAAATTATTTCAGATTGTCTAGACTTACCCAGTCTAACCACATGTGCCCTTGAGAGCAGAAAACTTTCTCTGTCTGGGAGCAGAAAAAAAGTGGGGAAGTTGGAGAGATTCCAGGTGTGAAGGGCAACCTATGAGGACCACAAAGAGGCAGAAGCCCCAGCTAAAGGTCAGCAAGGCATGTCAGCTAGGAGCACTACTTACCCAGAACTAGATTTTGGCAACAATCCACGCTATCTTGGAATCAGATTTTTTTCAAGAGTCTCCAGATGAGGACCCCTTCAGCTAACACCAATACCAATTTCTTCCTTTCTTCCTTCCTTTGAGTAGAGAAACAAACTGAGCCAACACAAACTAATAGTCTACTGGAATTGTGAGGTCTTTAAGTATGTGTCGTTGTTAAGCCTCTAAATTGGGGGCAATTTTTTAAGCAGCAATAGGAAACCATTCTTTTCTTGGTAGAAAAGAACAGCAAGTTGTTATGAAGACAAAGGGACAGCATGTTAAAACTGGAAAAGGAGGATGTGGTCAGAAAAATTTGTGTTGTCTGTGCATATACGCGTACATAGTGCATGTGTAGCACAATAAATGGTCAATTCAGGGACTGAGAGTAATATTATTTCCAAGGGAATAATAAAATGGATGCCAAAAAGTTTGAACGAGGACAAATTTACAGAGACTATTAGACTTTTGATGCATATTCTTACTGGAAGATAGGATGGAATGTTAAGAGATGGAAATCCAAGAAAAGCCAAGTCTTCATGTGAACAGCTGTTTTCTATAATGTTTTTAAAAATATCAGGTAATATCAGATAAAGGTGAATAACATGAGTAAATCAGAAATGGTGTATTTCAGATGGAAATGAAAATAATCTGTTTACGTAATGCCAAGATGTGAAAATGACATCATGAAGGAAGAAAATTTAAAAGCAAGCTATTGTTACACTTTAATTTTCAGAGGACAATACTTCTCCAAAAACTATAGTATGTTTCCTCTTAACTAAATAAGAATTCTGTATATACTTAATTATAGTTTGATCTATAACTATTGGTAGGCCTGTATTATTAAAATAAATTATTTAATTTTATATGAGTTATTTAATAACTTGTGTTGATTTCAAAATGACTCTTCCAGACTAGGAATAATTCATATCTGGAATTCCAGCACTTTGGGAGGCTGAAGATGGGAAGAATTACTGAGCCCAGAAGTTCAAGTCTGCAGTGAGCTATAATAGTGCCACAGCCTGGATGACAGAGCAAGAAGTCTCAAAAACGTGCTACGGTCTACTTCAGGCCATTGAGCTGTTTCTGCTATTGCTGTTATATTCCTCAGGCCCCATGGTTATAACTTAGTTAAGTTGTGCCTTTTCCAATAACTGTAACCTTTAATAACCTTAAGTTCTATAATTTTCTTTTTTTACCATATTACCTTTAGCTCATTTCTTCTACTATGCCTCAAATCCCAGCTAACTTCACTTTTGTTCTTTCTCACCACACATTTGCCTTCCCTAGTAGTTTATATAACAGACTAATGGCCATCCTAAAGACCCCAAATAGAGCTTCTTGTCTTCCTTACAACTCAATGTTTCCAATTGTAATTGGAATCTCTACCAGAATCTCTGTCAAGTGCTTGGCCTCAGAAAGGGGAAGGATGAATTCCCAGACCAGCAGGAGTACTTGAACGGATATATTTTACTGATGGGTAAGAGGAGAAGAAAGACAAAGCCTCAGGCGCAGTGGTGGGGCATCCGGAGTGGAGTGGGAAACCCATCCTTGCTGTCTTTCTAGGCGTTTATACGCAGCTTTTCACATCCTATAGTCAGGGGATGCTGGATGGATGGAATGTATGTCTAAAATATGTCACAGCCTTTGCTTCCAGAGACCTGTGGCCAGAAGTTAATTTTAAATCTGCCCTTCTGCAGGAATGCAGTCCTGTTTGGGGCATTCTGCTTCTCCTCAGGGGTGGCGGCTTAAATGGAACATCGCTCAAACCTATTTATGAGCTTGTTTGGGTCCAGAAAGTGGGGCTGTGTTTAGCCCCAGGTGAAGGGGACCTGCCTCACAGGTACCTCAGCCATAAATCCTAGCCTCCTCTTTTACTCTTTTGATGTGTGTATTACTATTTCCTGCTTCTTTGGATTGCAGAATTGAACAGATTACCATCAGTCCTCTGGCTCTCTATCAACAGCATCTCTTATACAGCCACCCTGTATCTCATCTGGATTTTTCAAATTGCTTCCCATTTTCTCTCTCTGTTTCTGCTCTTGCCCTTACACAGTGTATTCTCAGTACAGGAGTTATACTGGCCCTTTCTATTCCCTCTCTTTGGGAAGCAGTACCCCTGGCTGAGGCAGATCCTTCCTCTCAGATTACTGCCAATGCAACCTCAGTGAGGCCTCCACCAGTCCTCTGGGAGTAAGAAGCAAACCTAATTTCACACTTATCTCTAACAGTCTGCTTAGATATCTTCCTTCCTTCCTTCCTTCTCTCCTT
>NW_003852431.1:1069048-1069974 GCF_000181295.1 Otolemur garnettii
CCTTCCTTCCTTCTTTCTTCCTTCCCTTCCTTCCCTCCCTCCCTCTTTTCTTTTCTTCTTTCTTTCTTTCTTCTTTCTTTCTTTATTTTCTTTCTTTCTTTCCTTCTTTCCTTTTTTCTTCCTTCCCTTCCTTCCCTCCCTCCCTTCTTTCCTTCCTTTCTTGTGTTTGTTGAATATCAGTTACTACCATCAAATGTACTATATCTTTATGAGTACATATTCAGTGATTGCCTCTCCTAATAAGCTTGCTAGTTCTATGAGAGTGGGATTTTGTCTGTGTTATTCACTTCTACACACACACATATACACAAATGAATATGTAGCTGAAAAAATTATGAGGCAACTGTAATAACTATATTTCATTGTATGGAATGAAAGAAATGTAAAAATGCCAGATAGTGAAAAGAAGTAGAATTTGTTTTATGTTATTGTTTAAGTAAAAAGTGATATTAATATGTAAAATATTTGGTTTATTCTGAAATATTCTTGGATACTTATAAAAATAAAACAAGGATAAAGGGTGTCTGAATTAATAGGGTGAGAAGACTCTTATTATACTTTTTATGTAGATTCTATTTGTTTGTATCAGGTACATGTATTATATGTTCCCAAATATTCACATTACATAGAATAAAACAACTAATAAAATTCAAATATTAATGTAATGAATCTGGCTAAAGTGCAGGCAAATCTGCAAACTGTAAACCAATACACATTTAATATACTTAAAAGTTGACGTAGGTGCCAGGTGTGGTGGCACACTCCTATAATACTAGCAACCTGGGAGGCCAAGGCAGGTGGATTGCCTGAAGTCACAGGTTCCAGACCAGCCTGAGCCAGAATGAGACTTCATCTCTAAAAATAGCTGGACATTGTGGTGGGCACCTGTAGTCCCAGCTACTTGGGAGGCTGAGGCAAGAGAATCA
>NW_003852431.1:1070045-1071666 GCF_000181295.1 Otolemur garnettii
AAAAAAAAAAGTTGAGGTAAGTGCTTCAAGGAGATTATAAGGACGTAAAATATGTCATTCTTTCAACAGTGCATACAATCAAGCCACAGAGACAAAAGTCTACTTTTTGAAAATTTAAATAAATAGCTCACATAAATTTAGAATTTTCATCTAGATATATATCCTATGAATAGTTTATGCATGAATATTTCTAGGTTATATGAGACACTAAGCATTATGCTTGGTATTTAAAGTATTAATAGTCTAAATCCAAATTGAGAATATATTGTCACATCCTTCCTCACCAAGCATAGGCATTCTGTGCACACTGACCCAACCCATTCATGAAGAAGTGATGAAAGATTCAGTGATGACAATGGAGAAGCAGAGCTGAAGTCTTGGTAAGTCTGTTATCTCAGCCACACCTGGATTAACAGACTTACCAAGAAGAGCATTCCAATACAGAGCACCTGCCCTGCAAGGCTTGCTGGGTATTGAGGCTAGCCCAAGACAGGGTAAGGTGCCCTTTTCCTTCTTTGTAACAAGGAACAGAACAAGAGAACTCAGGCCTACAAAAGACAACCAGAGCTCAGCCTGGGAGATTTCATATCAGTCTTAACTCATGTTAGCCAGAAGTACAACTCTTATTCCCAGAGCCAGTTTAGCGCAGCTAAGCAGCTCTGTCATGCCAAATTAAATGGCTAGGTGAACAAGAGCCATGTGTGCAAATATTTTTCTCTACTCTCTTGACTCTATGGCCTGTCCTTAGGGTCTCATTAAACACACAGTTTCTGACCTGAAACTATAACTGCTTGAATGTTAATGAGGCTTTGAATGTATGCTTGCAGAGCCAAAGGATGCACAGGAAAATTGAAAAGACCAAAACACAATACATAAAGCGTATCACACCAAGACCTAGATCAATACAACTGTAATTATGTGGTTTTCTCCTATAGCTAAGCTACGGCATCAAAAGCTTGATATAAGCTAAGATATTGACTCAAAAGTAGTGTATTAAGCAGACACGTTGCATTCTCCTTCTTGGAGAGCCTTAAAGAGTCCGGGATTAACACTGCCTGCACCAAGAGTGGTCTGATTATCAGTAAGTACTCAGGCTGATCAGAAAATTACCACAGGGTTCCCCATCTATTGAGGTTCACCCATTGGAGTTCAAAATTACCCCGTGCTTAGTGATGACAGCTCATGTCCCTAACACTTCCAGGAAGATCCCTGAGAGTGGGTCTCACTAGTGACTGATGTACCATTTTCAGAGACTATGAAAGGACCAAGAGAGAGAAAGGAAGGGGCCTGCCATCCACAGAAGAAAATAAGCCCTGGGGACACAAGGAGTGTCACCCACAGTTCAATTCAACACAGCTTCTATAGCTATGTAGTGTTTATACTTCCTCTGGTGGGTACACAGGTCAGCTGCTTTTGGAGGGTAAACACTGTTGCCCTTTGATAGAGAAACATATCACCAACGCATTAAGGAGGAGCTCTCTTATCTCACAGAGATTATGAAGAAATACTGATTCTCTTGGGAACCTCAATATTAAAATGACGCTATGAGGAATAAAAATAATTTTATTCATTTTTCCTTTATGAAAAATAATTGTTATTCTATTTTCCTTTCTGAAAAGGG
>NW_003852431.1:1071979-1082641 GCF_000181295.1 Otolemur garnettii
TATAAGATGCAACTTTATTGTGCCTTTGCAAACAGGATACATTTCTTTAAAAAACTGATCAAAATTTTCCATACATATAGCTCTATATGATAGATTACAGTGCAACACTATTCTTGTTACATAATTATAGAAATACTATAGAACCCAAGAGCACAGGGTAAGCAAAAGAAATGCAATCCTGAGCCATCTGAACAAGATTTGATGGAACTTTTTAGTGTAAGTTCAGAAAATACAGAGGAGGAAAAAAATACATGCACACTGCAGTCGTGAGCAAAATACACCATACACCTGCTCCTTGTTAGGTACAGGTGGGGCCAATGGTGAATCTCAGACACATGCACACTCACTGCTGCTCCCAATTTCCTCTCCTGCTTCCCTCCCAGTCCTAATACATTCACTCCCACCCCTTCCCAAAAGAAAAGATCAGGCACTAAATCCTAGTGAACCCCACATCTGCCTTGCTAGAGAAGGTTATGTCACTGCTAAATTAAGAGCGTAGGTCCTCACCCACAACAGGAAACAAAGCATGTGCTGTCAGCCAGTTCCAGCTGCTTTTGCCTCTTTGGAAGTAAATGAAGCCTATGCCCACTATGGGTTAAAACTGTAGAGGAAATGCCTTAAAACTGTTTCTCTCACTATGTCTTGAAGTAAAATCAACCAGCCTCATCAGTTACTAAAACACATATGTCATTCTATTTTTGGTATTCTATTCAATTTAGTTGATTAAGAATAGTTCATGAAGCCTGTACCTGTTTATAGTAAACACTACTGTACGCCACAAAACCTGTCACATATGGACAGGCTTATGAAGCACCAAAACTTCTCTCTGTGTTCCTTACTAACATTCCCTCAGATCGTAGCATTCTCGTGTTACCAAAGATGATTTGTGTAAAGTAAAGAAAGGTGTTTGGTTTGTGCTGTCTGTCACGTCACACACCCTAGTGATGAAACTGACCAAACCATGCCTCCAGGCTTTCCCTGAAAGTAACCCGAGTCAGCCGGCTAAACAGACTGAGCAGCGTGGCCGTCAGTCCACTTGATCAGAGGTTGAGCTGAAAACCACAATGCTAGTGTAATCTACCAGCTGCTTGTCCTGTGTGGATAACCAAGAATTCTTGGTTTTTGTAATATCCACTGTCCCAAAGACTGAAACCACTGAAGCCGAAGTAACTCACAGCATAAAGAATACTGAATGTAAACGGCGTACTTCTGCAGAGTGGATCATCTCACTGACTGTGAATCTGTATATTATTCTAATGGATACAGAAAATGATCTTTTCTCTTGTGAGGTATCTTCATTTAACACACTATCCAGAAATAGCCACGTGTAGGAATCTTTCTCTGTATGATGATGAACTATATGGAAAGACTTCTGTGCACAGAATTCTGACTTAAACTCACGAAGTTACTTCATTAGGAGAAGAATGTCATATGGAAATCACCAAATATTTTGCGACTTTATGTCATCTGACGTGGAACTGAGTGTCAATATAGGAGTACTTTCATGAGAAAATGAAAAAAGAAGAAAACAGAAGCAAAGAGAAATGTGGCACTTCACTTTTTCTTGTGGACTTAGTTTCAGGGAGTGGGGTAACAGATTTGGTGCTAAGTTAATTGGAAGCATTTGCAGTAGTCTGCCATCCTGGATGGTTTATCCTGAAATGCTTACTTGGGAGCATGTGTTTGTGAAAGAAAAGGGTATTTCAGAAAAGCCCTGCTTAATCACCATGTGGTCACACTTGTGCAGATGCCTACTGTGTGCTGTGTAGGTTAGCCAGGAATTGTGACTGGCCCGGTTCAGTGCTTGCCTTGTCCAACCTCAGTCTGGCCCCACAATGCCTCTTGCACCATGATTCTGCTTCACTGTTGGACTCCTCTATAACAGTAGTTCTCAACTTTCCTAATGCCGTGGCCCTTTAATACAGTTCCTGTGGGTCAGAACCCCCAGGTTGAGAACCGCTGCTCTATAAAGTTCCTCCTCTGTCCACGAAAGCAGTGAAGGCAAAGAGCAGAGACAAGCTCCTCAGGCTGCAAAAGAGAAGGTGGAAAATTCTAGGCAACACTCTGGTTAAGGGTGTAAATTGGTTTATTATATATATTTTTTTTCCTTTGTATTTTAGAGACATTCTAGGTTTCAATTCAGCAAACAAACCTTGTCTCCCTAGGCCAAATTTAACTTTATTTAGCACTTTTTCTCACCTTTCCATCCCAAACACCTGCACAACATCGAGGCTTCACCTAGGATTGAATGATACAGACATGTTCTAGAGGTTGGTGTAAATATGTTTAGTAGCCAAATACTTCACACAGTTGGCTCAGGCCACGTCTAAGGACAAAAGGCAGAGCTCTGTTTTGTCTTCTCGCGGTGTTGGGAGTCCTGTTGATAGTTTTCTGTGCAGTTCATGAATACTTTATGAAGAAACATGTTTTAACTAAAGCATTTGACTTTATAGCTTTCTGTGTAGGGTCCTTGTAGCCCTACTGGGCAGTGTGAGGGCCAAAAATATGAAACTTTGTTGATATGACAATTTAACAAGAGAAATTTGTGACCATCTTCAAGTACACCCACTTCAAATTCATTGGAGACTAAATTGAAGGAGAGGTGGATTTGACCAGGCCAAATCTTAACCAAAGATGCTGAAATACAGAGTTCTGTCCTTTCTACTCCAGAAAGTAGGAAGTAACACCACCATCACAAGTTGTGGACAGAGGCTTCTCTTTAAACGTGGTTGTTCTCTGTATGAGAGTACATGTGAAATACGTATTTGAGGACTTCAGAGAAAATATCAAGCTGTGTAATATGAAAAATGGAGACATATATGGTTGGATACTTTGCAGACAGCCCTGGTATTTATACATCTACTTATATGGATACTATGTGTTTGTATATAGGCAGAGAGTGAGTCTATAAGATGAATGTGCATTACATTACCATGCATTTGGTTATCAATACCTTGGTTTCCTATTGGCCTTTTCATAAAGCTATACTAGTATTAGTGATTATATGAATCTGTGTGAATAGTACTTTAGTCAGTCTCAGAATCATTTGCTTCATGTTCTACATCAGAACCTGAAACTCAGCCCATTTAAAGAATACCTAGTGCTAATCACAACCAGCTTTATTATTATTCTGACAGATTGATACAACATTCCACCAGATAATCCATATTTAATGTGGGCTCTGTTATCAGCAAATCATGCTGTCTTACCTGCTGATGCCTTTCAAAGTTCCTCTTCTACAGGGCTTTAGACAGTATATAGCGGTGAGGGCTGTGGGTTCTGTGATTTATGGGTATTATACCTCTTTGTGAAATTGGCCAAGGCTTTGAGGTCTTCATAGGATATCCCATTTCTACTTCACAAAAGAGGGCACTGGAGCAACAGAGCTCTGAATTTTATCCTCATGAAGAGCCAACTGTCTTTAATCACTACCGTATGAGCAATGTCATCAATAGGAACTACCATCAAAATGTCTTCAGTGAAAAGGAATATTTCAATACATACAAATAGTTCATATTGTGCTAAAATCTGGTCTCATGCTCTGATGAACTTTGCAGATGAATTCAATACTTTGTGGAAAAGGTGCACAGACATATTGCAGGATTTGCTGTATGGGAGGAAATTGTTCCTGGTCTTCATTTCATTTATATGGAATAAAACTGTTAAAAAGTAAAGGGTTGGCAAATTCCAGGGCATACCAGGGACCAGTAACAGCAGCTGTCTATTCAGTCATGGTCACAGAATCAGCTTTTGCCTGTGGGTCAGGTACTCTTTTTCTGTTGTTCAAGCCTTCATAATCTACAGAAAGGATCCAAGCATCAGCGATGTGCAGTGCTAATAGCATCCCACAGAACCCCTGCTTTGATTAAATCTTTTCTGAGAAGATCATGTACTTTTTCTTCTACTGTGATGAGATCCTGTTTCAACTATATGATCTGGACACCCTTTGTGAGCATATCTGATACCTGCCATGCACAACCAACATAGAACTGATTACAAGAGTTTATGGATGTGACCCATTAGCATGCTTACACTGGGCTTAATACTCCAAAATACTGGTATCTGACATAGTGTGTATTAAATGGTCAGTGATCACAATCCAGTCCTACTCTTTCTTCAGGAATAAGAGATACCCTATATTCAATTCTAAATGATCCTAGAATTATCTAGAAAACCTCAATTTCCATTCATTCCCAGTGTTCATCAATTATACAATAAAGTAATCCTTTTCTGAGTAACAGAGAAACAGTTTTTGTAGCCATCATTTTGCTAGAACAGACTCACTGCCAGGTGAGTGCTCCATATAAATAACAGAGGGGAAAACAAAGCAAAACAAAGTCCTATTCCACGAATCTTTTGTTTTTGTTTGTTTGTTTGTTGTTTGAGACAGAATCCCTCTACCCCCCCCCCCCCCCCCGCCATAGAGTCCCATGGAGCCATATCTCACAGCAATCTCAAACTCTTGCTTTCAAGAGATCCTTTTGCCTCAGCCTCCCTAGTAGCTGGGACAATAGGCAGCTGCCATGCTGCCTGGCTAGGTTTTTTCTATTTTTAGTAGAAACAGGGTCACATTCCAAGTTGTAACTCAGAGGTGTCCACTGCACCATTAACTACACTAGAGGTTTCTCTTTCTCTTTTTAGAACTTCTCCAAAGTGCTGAGTGGAAGCCAGAAGATCATTATTTAAACAAATGATGCCATCCTTGGCTGCCCACTGCATGAATATTACATTGCTACCCTTAACAAATCACCACAAAATTACTGATTTAAAAGAAAACACATTCATTATCTCACAGTTTTTGCATGGCAGAACCCTAGCCCCAGCATGGTTTACTAATTTCCTGCACTCTGGGTCTTAAAAGTCCAAGTTAAGGTCAATAGGGCTGCATTATATTGAGCAGAGCCTGAGAATGAATCTACTTCCAATTTTTTAGGTTTATTGGGTGTATTCAGACACTGTTTTGTGTGTTTGTTTTTTTTGATGGTGTCAGCCCGTAACTGACTTTTGCTCCGAGCAGTTGACAACAACTTGTCATGGTGGATCCACTCAGGGGTGTAGGACCACTGCCTACGTCTGCAGCCACAGCTTCTCATCCATGTGCATTTGGGTATTTCACATCAGCCAAGTGACCCATCATGGCTCAAGACAGTAGATGGAATGAGGACAGCCAGTTTAAAATTTTTCCCACTTTAAAAAACAAAACAAATGAACAAACAGAAAAACTACTGGAACAGTGACACTCCCTCTGGTGATCAAGTCTCAGGTCAGGTACATGTGTAGATACTTAAGCTAATGTCTCGCCCAAACCCATCCTTTTAAATTCTGCTTGGCATGCTGAACTACGTCCCTGGAATAGTTTTTCTTTGATCTCTCGCTCTCAGTCCTACAAATGGAAGCAACAGGTGCTAAATTGAAGAAGAGAGAGGAAAGGAGTCCCTCTGTCTTTTTCCTTTTTCTATCTTTTTTTTCCCCTTCTATTTTTTTTAATTTCTGTTTGGTCAGTGTTGCCAGAGAAAGGATACTTTGGAGGTAGTCATTAGTTCCAAGCTCTTGCTTGTTCCTGCTCTGCCTAAACTACTCTCATTCTCCTGACTCCTCATCCCACTTAGAGGTACCAGCACCAGCTGGGATCCTCTCGTCAGACATCTGAGGACCAGACATAGATTTGCAAAGCCCCTTCCTCTATGGTCCTAGACTTCAGCACTGCTGACTCCTGTCCTCTGCTTCCTTGAGCCCTTGAGCTACCCACAGCCACTTCAGTGTTCCTTGTTACCTTTCAGTTTTCTGATATCCTCAATCAATTCCCAACATTAAAATGTCCTTGATTAAGAATTAGTATGGTTTCTGTTCTTCTGTCCTTACCTCTCTTAACATAGGACAGAGGAATAGCACAACCCCGCTGCTGGCTGGACGGCCTGCCACCTTCCACAGTGGGGTCTGTGTCGGGAAGTGAAGGCAAAAGGATAGTGCTTGGTTATCCACTTACGGCTGTGTCTTTCCTCTATCACAAATGTGACTATGATTTGCTTCATGAAAATAAATAAGTACATTAATGAGTATGATGTCTTCAAAATCATGTGCACTATACATAGAGGATGCAAAAACTGTATGCATGATTTTAAAACGAAAAAATCTGTATTAAAATTATAATAATATATACCAATAACAAAAGATGAATACAATCTCTGTAATCATATGACGTGCTCAAAGTGGTTACCATCAGACTCCAGACACTTCTCATTATGCCAAACTACTGCTCTTTGTTTGTTTGTTTGTTTTTATGAGACAGAGTCTCAAGCTGTCACCCTGTGTAGAGTTTCGTGGCATCATAGCTCACAGCAATCTCCAACTCTTGGGCTCAAGTGATCCTCTTGCCTCAGTTTTTCTATTTATAGTAGAGACAGGATCTCACTTCTGCTCAGGCTGGTCTTGAACTCATGAACTCAAGCAATCTACCTTCCTTGGCCTCCTAGAGTGCTAGGATTATACACATGAGCCATCATGCCCTACTCGAACTACTTATTAAGCAACATTGACCAAAAGTCCATTTGTATCACTGTGCATGCTGGTTCAGTTCTCCCCAAAGACCTGCCAGTACAGCCGGTTTGCTACACTACACTACAATCGTTTAAGGCCCCCCATGGGTAAAAGTCAATGGGGGTGTTAAGTCAGGAGAATAGGGGGAAATTCAACTGCACCTCTTCATCCTGTCCATTGTCCTAGAAAATATTTATGGAAGTAAGCATGTGTGTCCTGGTGCACATAATCATTTTAGGACAAACACTTTCCATTTTGCTGTTTTGAGAAGAAATCATATCCTTGTCTGCTAAGTCCTGCCCCAGACACAATGTTTGGTAGACTTCTGTGGTCTGCAGGTAAACTGTTCCAACATCATAGCAGAAGTAGGACTTGTTGTGTTAAGTCTCCCAGATGTCTCCTTCTGCACATCACACACAATATCATGCATCTCAAACTTATCACAAATGCATGTGATTGTTAGGCCTGTTGGAGGTTCTGTTGTATACTCATGCCTCCACTGTCATATTTCCACAGTGTCCTAAAATTTAAAGTCCCACTTTAAAATGGTTTGAGCTACTCCAACAACAACTTATTCCTTCGACTGCCCTGTCTGGCACATAGTAAAGCTAGAATTCATCTGATGAATGCTATCTTTGGAGCAAATGTTATACTTGACATTCAACTTTGAAAAGAAATACATAAATAGAATCTCTTAAAATTTTTGGCCTCCTCTGAATACTTTAACATGCTCCAGAATAACAAAAACAATATATATCCTAAATGTCATTGTCGTCTTCAGTATGACACCTTTCTCATCACGGATAGGTAAATAGCCAATTTACAAATTCATACTTAATTGAAATGTGACCATCTGCACTCTTTATATGATATAACTGATTCAGATGTATCTATTTGCTAATAAACAATTTCACATTTTAAAAAATGCTTTAAATTTAGACCTAAAGGGGTTAAATATTCAAAAAGAGAAACATAGCAATGTTTTCTATTTCACTAATAGAGAAATTTAGATGACAAAAGTCCTATTTATGATAGGGTATTACTTTCCCAAGTCTTTTATATTCCACTAAATAAATGCTTTGCTATTACAACTGATTTATCTGTTTAAATGTCATGTACTGACATTAACTATTTCTGAAATAATCATACAAGTGACTTTAGCAAAAAGCCCTTCCAAGTGTAATGATTAATACTAAGCATTTATTCATTTGAAAAGCCATTCCATTTTAAAGGACAGTGTAGAATACAAGGTTGGCCTTTGGCTGATTAACCATAATATAAATTAGAAGCAATAAAGTTGATTATATTTGTCCAAAAAAAAGGACAATTGACCCTACATACAGGATATTCACATTCTGAGAAGAATCAAAGTCATCAGGAAAAATCTAATTATTTTTTATTCCATGAGATATTAGAAACAAAAACGGAGATATGTAAGTTGTTTCTTTAGTATGCAAGGCAGATATATAACTAACTGTAATGATCTGGAATTAAAAGCAACTTTGAAATATTTGACTTGTGAGAAAATAAATACGACTTCTACAACAACACAACACACAAAGAGGTTGAAATGAAATTTACTTTTTCTGTTTGAATTGTGTCTCCTTTCACACATATGATTATAAATCTCAAGCAATGATGGTCTCCAACAGTAATATAAGTACTTACTACTATAGTTTATTTTCTTAGTGGCTTAGGAAACACACACACACCCCCACACACAGGCACAGGCACAGGCACACTTGGGGACCCATGCTACTTATACAGCAGGGAGCTTAAACACAATGTAGAGAACAATTCCTTCAGTGGTTAGGCCACAAATCCTATTTATTATTTGACCCGCTTTTTTGTTTTTGTCTTTGTCAATTTTCACAGACTTTGGCTGGATTCTGTTGACTTCTTGCTGATCGAGATATTATGGTTTGGAGAACTTCCCATAAAAATTAGAATTAAAAACTTAGAACTTGTATGCATCCCTTCTGTACATACCTAGGACATGCTGATATACAATTTGATGAGAATCACCTCCCTTTCCTCCTAAAAACACAGCACTATGGGACGATTTGTACATTAATATAGTAAAAGTCCACTAAGTTCATTAATTAAAGGGATTTGTGGCTTATGTTCCTTGGAGAAAAGGAGAAATGGCAGGAGAAAGACAAAGTACAAGTTCAGAATGCCCCAAGATTTTCTTGCCTATTCTTTGTGAGTACCAAGTCAAGGAAAGCAAGGATAACTATGTTTTAAGTGGCCTAGAGCCTATATTTGCTAGTTGATTTGGTCTTAAAATTTAATTCCAATTATAAAGAATAAAATAAAATTCACTGAACTTAAACATGTATTTGTTTAATTTTACCTCTCAGGTGTGTCTGGTATTATTTGAAAACACATCTGAGAATTTTGCCTAAGTCTCCTTTGTACTCTCTGAAAAATGTACTCAAAGGTCTTGTACAGGAACAAAAGAATGTTTGATTTTTTTTTTTCAATATACTAGTTACAAGATAGCTACAAAGGCCCAGCAGTGTCTGAACAATATTAACACTCTTGATCACAGGTGAATTTATGGTCCCTCAGGCAACAATGTCTTTGGGTCTGAGCCCAGTGTCTGCACCTTCAAATTTAGGATTTTATCAAATATATCTTTATAAACTGTACGTATTTTTCGTATAAATATCTTTTAGCTCCTGTTTTATAAGAATCCCTAAGCAGATTCTGTCCTACTCCCATCTTAGTGAATCTCTTAACGTGGAGAAGTTTGGGACTGGGTGGCTACACTGTTAAATTCCACCAAATATTTAAAGAACGAATGCTATTTTTCTCAAACTATTCCAAAAAATTTGAAGGACAGAAAATGGTTCCCAAATAATTTTGGGAGAACAGATTATCCATATACTAAAACTGTATAAGACCCTCACACTGGTCACCACAAAATGCGGCATAGACTACAGAGGGGCATTGGACAATGCACCATGAAAATGTGACTGGGAGATTATAAAGGCAAACATTGACTAAATTGTCTACATTAAATTACTCGACATTAGGCCAATCTTCAAGTCCATCAGTGAATAAATAGTCAGTGAACATCTTCTAAGACCAAGTTTGCCTCTATGACTAGATGTAGGTAGAAATCAAGAGGAAACTCTGGACAGCTATATATTTAGATTCCTGCTCATAATAGCGTGCACGCACATACGCGCACACACACATTACGGGACTTTATATGATCGTATGTAAACTAATCTAACACATCTTTATTTTTAATTTATTCATAGTTTTAATGAAAATGTAAAACTAAGCAATCCTTAATGTTTTGTGAATTAAATGACAATCAAACCTTTAACCTATTGATTCCCAAATTCTGATTAATATTTTATAAAGAGAGCATAGGGCATTTTAAAGATGGATATAAAAGACTAAGTGAAATGGAAACCATTTATTTGTAATTAGATGTTCACATTTCTAATGGCATTTCTTAGCAAAGATTCCAGAAGAAAGAGAATAAAGTTGCAGTCATTTTCACAAAGCATTCTTGGCATAATTTAGGATGGGGCTTTTATTTTGCTAAAGTCAAATATTTAGGCTGTACCAAAGTCACAAAAACTCAGAAACAAGCTGAGAAGGTCTTTGCTATTCCTCTGGCAGAGTGCTGCTACAGGGAGCATAATCTTACGGGGTGATTAAATTGACAAACTGAATTAGTTAAAAAAGCTGCGGGAGTCTGGTCTTTATTATCAAAGGTACTTTCTTTTTCATGTTTTCTGTCACTCCTTAAATAACTTTTATGAATTATTAGAACTATAGAAGGTTAAAACATGAAACTCCTCTTTGGGGAGAAATAGTGTGATGACACAATCCGTGATACTCATCTCTGATAGGATAAATACTAGCCTCAGCTATAAGAGTACATAGAGATGAAAACACCAGTAGCTTCAGGAAAAAACAACAACATTCATGACGTATTCCATCATCTGCCACAAATTTGAATAACTAATGATGCCATGATTAAAAAATACAAAATTCAGGTGTTAGCATCTGTTACTCTTCATCTGTTGACTATTTAAAAATGCTAAAGTATTTAAATATCCACATGAGAATTTGAGACTTGAAATTTACTTGCAATAATTA
>NW_003852431.1:1083053-1084167 GCF_000181295.1 Otolemur garnettii
GATACCCTAAGAAAAGAAATAGCAGAAGATCTATTAACAAATGGAAGTACATACCATGTTCGTGGCTGGAAAAAATCAACATTATTAAAATGTCTATAGTTCCCAATGCAATCTACAGATTCAATACAATCCCCATTAAAATACCAACATCATATTTTCAAGACTTGTAAAAAATAATTCTCCACTTTGTATGGAACAAGAGAAAACCCCATATAGCCTGGGGAATTCTTAGTAATAAAAACAAAGCTGGAGCATCATCCTATCATGGAAACATTTATCATCTGGGTTTTACATTAAATAGCTAAAGCTTAGCAAATTAAAAGAACTTGCAGGCCAAATATTGGCTCAATACTTTATTTCCTTCAATACGGGCACGACTGTGTATCAACTGGCCTATGTATCCAAATTTTAGCTTGTGTTTGTCATTTTATCAACTCTTTCAAATGATTAAGTATAACATGTAGTAATATATCTTATTATTATGAGATATGTAATATGAGATATGCAACATGTAATAATATATCTTATTATTATGAGATATGTAATATGAGATATGCAACATGTAATAATATATCTTATTATTATGAGATATGTAATGTGCAACATGTAATAATATATCTTTGCATCACTGTGTCTGGCACAGAGGAAATAAAGATTAATCAAGTAATTCTCAGAATTAGGAGGACTTGCTCTCAGAACAGCCTTATATTATAATAAGTGATAACAGAGACATGAAGTGCTATCTAAGCAACTATTAAGGCTTTGAGCAGCAGCCAGGCAGAGAAAAACAACAACCTACAACCATATTAACCTCGATAGAGACGAAGGGCTGAATGCTGATAATGTCCTCCTAGATCCACACTGACGGCAAAGCCCCTCTTTAGTTGGTGACCATGTTGGCTAACAGCAACTCACATTTGCCTCTTTCTCGGGACAACTGGCCCTTGAGCCTTACCCAACCGTTTATCTCCTGAGGGCTGCACAAATTCTACTTTGGGAGGCTGACCTCTTCAGCTAATATTTGAGTGACACAGAGGGTGCAAACATCTTCCCTCTTATTTTAGAGGGGAAGTAGGTCTGTGCTACCAATTTTTCTCAATAACTTCAGTGTTTC
>NW_003852431.1:1085010-1089590 GCF_000181295.1 Otolemur garnettii
TAATTTCAAAATTTCTTGTGTGTTCATATAGGTACTTTCAATTCAAACTCTTAACTATAGGGTTTTTATTAAAACTCCTGTGTAATCCACCTGTTTCCTTTCTTCAACACTGATAGTTTTTCTTCTCAATTTACAGGGATTACAGAATTACAATATCCCATAATTAATAATAATTAATATTTACAAAGAGTATTCTGGTAGCATATAAAATTCTTGCAGTTTTATTTTGTTTTGTTTTGTTTTTTCCTTTTCTTTCAGCACTTTGAAAATGCTATTGATTCTTTTCTGATATGAAACATTTCTGTGGAGAGTTTTGCTGTTAGTCTGATAGAGTTTCCTTTATGGATGACGAGATGCTTTTCTCTTGCTGATTTTAAAATTCTCCCTTTCACTTTGACTTTAATCATTCTGATTATAATGTGCCATGGTGAAGTCCTTTTAATGACGTAACTGCCTGGGTACCATCGGGCCTTCTCTCACTAAAAATCTAACTCTCTTTTTAGTCCTAGCAAGCTTTCATAAATTATTTTCTTAAATAGTTTTTCTAAACTTTGTGATTTCTGTTCTCCCTTGGGAATACCAATAATTCATAGGATCAGACAATTTATGATTCTTGAAGGTTTTGCTCATTCTTTTTTATTCTTTTTTGCTTATTTTTGTCTGACTGGAAATTTCAAAAGGCTTTTCTTCAGTTCTAAGATTTTTTTCTTGTGTTTGATCTAGTCTGTTTTTGAAGACTTTGAATATGTTTCTTTTTTCTATAAATGAATTTTTCAGCTCCAGAATTTCTGTTTGTCTTTCATTAAAGTATCTGTTTAGTACATTTCTAATTCATATTCTGAATTTATTTTCTAATATTTTTGGCATTGGATTTCAGATTCCTTTTGCATGCCACTAAGCTGTTTAGAATCATTATTTGGAATTCTTTATCTCGCATTACAAGGAATTCCTTTTGATTGAGATCCATAGCTGGATAATTATTGTGGTCCTTGGTGGTGTCATATTTTCTGGCTGTTTTATGTTTCCTGTGTCCTCCCACTGATGTCTGCACTTCTGATGTAGCAGCCATTTATTCTGAATTTTAGCAATTCCCTTTGAAGGGGAGAACTTTTTGTCGATGATGCGTATGTTTTGTTCATTGAGTAGGATAGTTTGGCTTTCATTTTTGGTGCCTGAAAAAGTTTGATCTTTGTGTGATCTCTTAGGAAGAATAGAGAATCCACGAATTTTGTGATTTCTTTAGTGGCTTACGGAACTGTTTAATGGAGTCTGTGGTGAAGTTTACTAGGGATTTAAACATAGGCCAACCTAGTGTTTAGACTCACTTGTGGAAACAGTAAGCTGAATCTGGCCGATTTTAGGCTCCAGAGCAGATTACTCTGGCAGCAGTTCTAGTGTGTCCTGGGTGCCGACTTTGGGCTTTCAGGTGGCTTGCTCAGAAGCAATTATTTAGAGAAGAGGACCAGATGTGTCAGCAAGTTGTCTGACCCCTAAATAACTGATGTAATAATGTGTGAGGAGTCAGGAGAGTGGTGGTATCACCCACTGGGACCCACACGGTCCTTGTTGGTGTTACTGACGGCTGCAATCGATTGGGAGGGCCAGTCCCCAGTCTCACAGCTGCCTGTAACAGGTAGGTGGGTATTGTAAACTCTCAGAATGTCCTTAGCTATGAGCTTGAAATCAAACTGGACAGGGCTTCTTTCAGCCAAGTGGCAGGGACGAGAGACTGTAGAGAGTATGGCCGGCTTGGGTCTCAGTATGATGGGAATTGTCCTGGAAGATGGTGGGAGAGTTTGGGCTCACTCATCCTTCCTCAGCTGAAAAGGGCAATAGCTGAGCCAGGCTTACCCCAAGAGCAGGGCAGCGTGTGTCTTTAAACTCCAAAATGGGCACTTCTGACCTGTGACCAAGAGGTTAAGACCTCTTACAGCCAGTGTGGGCTTGATGTTGAGGAGATGCTGTCTGCTTGCTTCTCTATCTCACAACAGCTCATAGCAGGCAGTGGGTATTATAATAGGTGTTTGGAGGCGAACCTGGGCTCCTCTATCACTCCTTGGCAGGTGGGGGGGCTGTTGCTGCATCAGCCTGAATTTAGCCCAAAGTTGAGGCATCGCCTGGCTTCAGTCTCCCAACACAGCATCGTATTCCAGAGGGCAGGTTCTTTCCCAGGCAGGCTGCACTGCCAGGACATGTGCAAAATGCTGTCCACTCATGGCCCCGTCTCAAACCCAACCATAACAGAATGAAGGGAACCTTCTCTGGGATTTGCAGGCACTTCTGAGCTCTTCTCTCCCTCTTCAGAGCCACACAGTAGCTGCCACCATGCCTGGGGTATCCCAGGATCCAGGCTGTCATAATGGTACTGGGCTGAAGCAAATCCTGGCTCATATGTCTATGGGATTTCAGGAGGGTTCTTTTTGGAGTGACAACTTTAAGGACTCTAAGCAGCTCTGTATGTGAAGGTTGAGACCTGTGTGGTTCAGGTTTTCTCTCGTAGACAAGATCCTAAAAGCCTCAGAGAATGGAACCCTCCTCTGGGAAGCTGAGGTGGGTAGATCACTTGAATTCCAGGGGAGACCAGCCTGAGCAAGACTGACACCCCAGTCTCTACTAAAAATGAAAACCTGAGGCAAGAGGATCACTTGAGCCCAAGACTTTGAGGTTGTTGTGAGCTATAACACTTTGACACTCCACCAGGGGAAACAAAATGAAACTCGGTTTTAAAAATAAATTAATTAATTAAGTAATTAAAAGACATAATCTGTGAAAAGCCTACATATTTGTTAGTTAGAATATACTGATTATAAAACATATTTTCATGTGTGGAGGGAAAACGGAAAAACAGTTTGAATATGGACTATTATATGAGATTATTAAATTATGATTTCTAATTCGTAGTTGGTAATGGTATTTTGATTATATAAAAACTTCCATGCTTTTTGAGAGACATAATGTACCATGGAGTAAAATCCTATGATATCAGAGACATGTTTCATAAAACTTTGGAAAATGAAGATTAAATAAATATGCGGGCTACCGCAAAAGTATCCTGCCATGTAGTATGACAAATGGAGACATATAGGGGTGTATACTTTCTCCCGGTTCTTCTATAAAAATACTAAGTTTTAAGGGTGACACCTGTGGCTCAGTGAGTAGGGCACTGGCCCCATATACCAAGGGTGGAAGGTTCGAAACTGGTCACAGCCAAACTGCAACAAAAAAATAGCCAGGCATCATGGTAGGTGCCTGTAATCCCAGCTACTTGAGAGGCTGAGGAAAGAGAATTGGTTAAGCCCAAGTGCTGGAGGTTGCTGTGAGCTGTGACACTACAGCACTCTACTGAGGGTGACATAGTAAGATTCTATCTCTAAAAAAAAAAAAATACTAAACTAGATATATGATGATTAGTTGTCATATCTCTCTACATTAAATTTGTTCATTTTAAAAGAAATTTTTATTGCAACATTTAAACATAAAGTAAACATTATTTTCCTGTGATAGATGTTGCTTGTAAAGCTTATTTTTCTCACATCTTTATCAAGTTTTTCTTTTAAATCTTACTCTGAAAATTGATACATAAAAGCTGCATATAAGTTTAATAGTCACAGGAAAAATGTGTATTTATCATGTAACTAGATTTTTTTTTGGAACTCAGAACAAAAGAATAGAATTCTGAGCCTGCCATCTAATGAAATATGACTGCATTGGTACAGATGACCCAAGTTTAAGTTGTTGAACTGGTAACAGACACACTGAAAATAAAGTCCCATGACACCCTTATTTAATTTTCCCATATGGAAATTTGGAAAATTGCTATATATGCCTTCTGTTTGTTGGGAAGAGTAGATGCATTGATGAAGTGATTAAAACACATCTGGTACATAATGGACAAAAAATACTAGCTAGTATGACATTATTATTATTCATATTGTTACTCATTATCCATATGGACAGTTTTCTACAGAAAGTGAGGTAAAGCAGCACAATAATTCAGAATCTCAGAAGAGAATCAGCTAAAATTTTGTGCAGCACTGGGAAAGAAGAAAGTAGGCATTAGATAATGAAGCAGAACTCTGTCCAATCAAATAAATGCTAAAAATATAGATAACTTTGCTTTTAGTCACTTATTATTTATTATTTATTTAAAGTGTCCAGAATTCCCTTAAATTTCTGAAAATCTCCACTAATTAATAATGTACTAGTTAAGGCTTTAAAATTCATATACATTAAATAATGCTGAAATGCATTTTTCAACTAATGTTAATTAGTTTTTGTATTTAAGGTAAATGTAATTTTAAGCAATCTTTGCATTAGGAAATTATCACTAGTTTTCACTTTTATGTCTATGTTCTTATTAATATTATCAATTTTCTGGGTCCAAAATTATCTGAAATCCATATAAATCTAATAAGGTGTTTATCATAGCACTTTTAGTCTTTCCGTAGTTCCCTAAGTAATCCTACACTGTCATAAAATACATACACTCTGATTTATAGGTTTTAGTATATCACTTGTTTCTGGAAAACCTTTATGATTACGATATACATCACATGTAAAATAATTACCCTATTTTGTTC
>NW_003852431.1:1089925-1092052 GCF_000181295.1 Otolemur garnettii
ACATACAATTTAATTTTTGAGAGCTTACTATTTTTCAGGTGGTATTTGTCAGAGGGTAATTTTTTTTTCTAATCCTTTAAAATTTCATACAGTAAGTGCTCTGGCACTGCTGCACTTCATTCCAGGCAGACCCTTCTGGGGATACTTAGGGGAGGCTCACTACTATCTGACCTAGTCAGTAACTAAATATGCAACTGAATTTTGACGTGGAAAGTAATAGCCCCAAGTCATATTCTCCAATTCTGCCCTTTAGTAGATGCCCATTGACAGTAATACTGCTTCGGCCTCCCTGGACCATAATCCTAGAAGAGTGAAACCATGTTTGGCTGTGATGGATTTATGCAATGAGATATGTACATATTTTACTTGTTATTTTTTATCGATTGTATATTCATAAAATAATCAAGAGTGAATTGTAAACACATTTGCTTCTCTTCACCCCACACTTAACATGTGCTGAGGATTAAATAAATGTATGATATTGTTACAAAACTTTTCAACTACTCTCTACATAAAGACTGTTACACAAAATAAATCTTACTCTTTCATCTCAAGTATGCAAGTTTATCTCTGCCTTAGTATTCTCTCCTTCTTCCCCAATGTGCGTATTATTTCCAGACAATTCCCAGAGTACACTAACAAGCCAATTACACTGACGTGGCCTATGATATTTCTCCTTGAGCTGATACTCTGGATAGCAGCGCTTTCTGAACACTGTGATCCCATCAATTTAATTACTTAATCTATTGGTTACACTGACAGGAATGAAATAGTTACTAGATTGTAGGCTGTGGGTTAGCCTTCCCTGAGATTAAGTTCTGGCCCTATGTAATATTAGATATGTTTACTTTGTATATTTGCTGTGCAGAGCATTCTTTTCAGATTGCATAAAATTATAAAGTTCCTAGTATTATAACTGGTACAGATATTTGGTGTACAACATGAGGAACTGCTGTAAATCCAGATCGCTGCTCAGTAATTCACTCAAGTCATTTCTCTAAAATCCTCGTGCAGCTATTTGATAGTGGTTCTATTATTTTTGTCATGTTACAGATGAGAAGTTTAATACAAACATAAAGCAATTTTCTTAAATTCTCTATCTAATAAATCACTTCCCAAGTCCACACTCTGGATCCAAACCTTATACAATGTTTAATGTGTGTTCATTCTTTTTCTTTTTGCTTAGATTCAGGCTTTGTTTTAAGCACTGCTGATGAGAAGGTGAATAAGGAAACAATGCTGATATTCTAAAAGAGAGTCCAAGGTATAGAAAAGAGTGAATTTTTACAACATTTTTGTCATTGTTGGTATTTAAATTTAATATTGGCAGAAAAATATTAATATTCACCAACGGAACACTATGTTCCATATTTCTTCACATGCGATTCTAGAAAATTATGTCATACTTCAATTTTGAGTTAAATGGCTAGCATGATAATATCTTTATTTCATCATCAAAAATAGATGCTTATCTTTATTGCAAGGAAGCGAGGTTTTACTTTTTGAATAATGTCCACGCAAACAAAGTGAAATAAATCACAAGTTGATAAGGTCAGAATAGGTAATTGCTGTTGAGAGAATTTTTAAATGCATACTCACACAGCTTCTTAGCATTAAAATTGTCCAATCTCCCTAACTTGCAGGCTATTTTTTATTCACAGAAAACTTTTGAGAAAAGGCATATTAAAGCTTGGAAGAATTTATCATTTATTAATTTATAATTCATTGTACTTACTGATGTTAGGTGTAAGGCTTGGTTGGTAAGGGATGGAAGATAAAACAGATTCCATTACAGATTCAAGGTTTATTGACTGATGTAAGCCTTGTTTTGTTAAAAGGAATATTCATTGATTTTGAACCCCAAGGATTAAGACAAAGGCTGCTAATAATAACTATATTTATCAAACAACCCAGAGGCTAATAAAGATAAAATCTAGTGTTGATTCAGTTTTTATTGTGATACACTGTTATAAGGACCTTTTGGCTATTTTTTTTTTTTTTAAGACAGAGTCTCACTTTGTCGTCCTTGCTAGAGTGCTATGGCGTCACAGCTCACAGCAACCTCCAACTCTTGGGCTTAGGTGATTCTCGTTCCTCAGCCTCCTGAGTAGCTGGGAGTACAGGTGC
>NW_003852431.1:1093251-1095215 GCF_000181295.1 Otolemur garnettii
ACAATAATGTATAAAATAATACTTAGCTGTATAGTATTTTCCTTAGGACTTATATATGAAACAAAATATTGAGTAAACTGTTGAATGTACATTTTCTGTGATGAAGCCATAAAGGGAAGGTTCAAGAAAAAAAATAGTCGGAAGGAAACAGCCACACAATTGACAATTCTACAATTAATGTTGATTGATTCTTCCTAGATTAAAGTTTCTATGTACTACTGAGGAAAGAGCAGTAAACACAGCAGATAGTACACCTGCACTCATGGACCATAGAGGCCCTCCCTGGAAAATATCGCGTCACGTTCAGTCTGAAGTTATTTATAAACTTCCACATTCAATAACCGCACTGAGAAGTTATTACCCAATTGGTAGACATTGGGTGAATGAGAAAACTCAGGATATTAGCATTGGTTTCAGGGAAAAGCCTGAGTATCCTTGTCAGCTAACAGCCTTGACAATTCCAGGCAATTTCCTTTTTCTGAAAGTTCTCAACTAAGGAAAACAAATTATTTATATATTATAGCAAAATTCAATCAGGAATATCAAAAAGAACAAGTATAGCATTAATAAAGATGGCAGAAATACTATGTCACAACTGTAGTACTGTGGCTTTTATAAAAGACATATGGAAAAAAGTTTGAGGAAAAATATAAAATATTACTCTATGTGGATGAGAGAAGGCAGCAGTTAGTCTTTAATTTAAAACATCCAAATGTAAAGCTAGTGACGAGATGGACAACCTGAGGCTGCAAGGCCACATGTGGCTGTCTGGATCCCCAAATGCAGTCCTCAAACTTCATACAATAGGGGCCCTTGATGAAAACGATTTGTTCTGTAAATCTTGGATTCAGTCAAAAGGCCACACTCAAGGATCCCGAAGGCTACTTGCCACACATGCAGCTTCCCCACCCTTAACCCTCTTTTATATAAAAAAAAAGAATTGAGGTTTAGAGATATTCAGTAATTTGGCCAATATCATGCTACTAGCATAGTTTAGAGACTATATTTTTAACTCAAGCAGGCAGTAAACATTAAAAAATACTAGTAAACTGACCAGAGATGTACCAAAGCACAATGTGAACTATCATGAAATCACCGTACATGATCAATATTTTTTAGCATAACATTTATTCTGATTTAAAAATGTATTTTATCATGGTAAGAACAGTTAACATGATCCATGTATATACAGGTTGATAATGTTACATCAATGTGTACACACATTGAAGCATATTTGAAGTGAACAGTGCTTTATTATTGAATATAGGTACAATTCTATGTAGTGGATCTCCAGAAATTAGTCATCTTGTCTTACTGAAACTTTATGTCCGTTGACTAGTAACTTCCCATTCCCCTCTCTCCCCCATCCCTGGCAAGCACCATTGTAACCTTTGATGCTATAAATCAGACTGTTTTAGCTACCCCACATAAATGCAATAATGCACCATTTTTCTTTCTGTCTGGCTTATTTATTTAGCACAATATACTTAAAAGTTTCCGGTGTTGTCATACGTTACAGAATTTTCTTCTTTTTAAGCTACATTTTATTCTATTATGTATGTATCACATTTTCCTTATCTGTTCATCTATCAATGCAATGTGATTTGTTCCCCTACCTGGGCTAGCGTAATAGTGCTGCAATGATATACGAGTGCTAATATCTATCCAACATCCTGATTTCAATGTTTTTTGGTAATTACACAGAAATCAGATTGTTGGCTCATGTCTTTGAAATGCTCATAATTAAAAATAACCCTAAAATCACTCTAAATTTAAGGTGTACAAAATTCTGAAATATCATCAAAAAACAGATTACATGTACTTATAAGTTATAAGGGATACATAGCAAGACAGATCTGTAGACGAATAAGATCTCTAGCCATCCACGTATAGAATTCTAAATGTCTTATGTATGTAAAGATTAAATACCATACAGAATACAGATTCTTTTTTTTTTTTTTTTT
>NW_003852431.1:1095575-1096073 GCF_000181295.1 Otolemur garnettii
TAATATTTCTTTAACAAAATATAAAAGACAGTATCATCTCTGTAGCTCCTTCTTCATACAAATATTCAGATATTTGTAACACATAAATCTGGAGTAAGTTAAGACAAACATATAGAAATATAATCCTTTCAAAATACATCATAAAACATTTTAATAATAAAATATCCAACTAACTGTGCTAGTTGCTGCTGACTCAGTGTAACTAAGAGTAATGAACTAGTAGCAACTACTTAATTCCTGCCTTTCCCTGAACCTGTTGAAACGACAGTCAGCAGTGGAATCTCTCTTTCTTCTCTCTCTGTCTGAGATGATATTTATGTCCATGTATGATTATTTTTCATTGTGACACTGGACACCTCTCTTCTCTGTGACACCTCTCTTCCTTTTTCTCTTTTTTCCCCATGTGTGCTGCAGTTTTGATATTTTCTATTGATCTGTCTTCTAGATAAGAGATTTTTCTTCTGAAGTATCAACTCTACTTTTCAGTGCCTGTTGATT
>NW_003852431.1:1097054-1117565 GCF_000181295.1 Otolemur garnettii
ATAAATTAATTAAAATTCTTTGGCATATGTATGGCTTCTAAGATTCCATGCTTTTCTTCTGGTAATGCTTTTCCTTAGTCATCTATGCTAAATTACCACCTTCCTCAAAGAAAAGCCTCATATGCATGCTTTGGTGCATTCTGTGATTCCTAGTTTATATGTATATTCTTATATATATTCTTTGATATATACAATATAAATATAACATCGTACATATATAGATTCTCTGCTGCACACTCTAGTTTAAAATAATGTCATATTGTTTGTTGATATGGTTTGCTCTGTTTCACTGAACTAAAATACATTCTTTGAATTCCTCAAATGTATTAGGAGGTTATAATATCTTCTTTTTGTGATAAGGAATTAAGTTTTATATTAACTTTTCTTTTAATAACTATGGATGTAGAATTCATATATTTCTAAGCAAAATATTTAGAGATTACTTTGAATTTCCCTAAATTTTAGACAAAAAAATTTTAATTATAAAAATAAAACTACATATTTAAAATAAAGGACTATTGGTTTTATAATTACCTAATGATTTTATTCTTCCCACATTAATACATATCCATTAGGCACATAAATTATTTTGAGCTATATGAGCAATAAAATTTACCTTACAGTGTATATATTTATTATTTAAGATATGGAAACTGAGGCTAAGGGAGATTTAATACCAAAGAACATACCCCTACTTAGTGATAGACTGATAGTGCAGATATTTGCTTTTCAAATTCGGATGGAATGTTCTTTGTTCTAAACAGTCTTCATAAGGCCTTTATAAGTACTTATAAAGAAACAATATTTTAGAACTAGTGTTATTAACAGTGTATACATCACTTCACAAAACTGTGAAGATATAAAAATATCATTTTCTGACTTTCTTTTGGGATATTATAATAATTTTTCCACAGTCCAAATTTGGAGCTAAAAACAAAAATTAAAATGATTTTATTTTTCTTCACTAACTCTACTCTGCTATGAGTTATTTTGCTTCCTTGCTAGGCAGAAGATCTTATCAATATTTCAGGAAGGCTGAGCATGGTACCTCCCATCTGCAATCCCAGCACATCAGGTGGCCCAGGTGATTGAGGCCATGAGGTTGAGACCAGGCGGGGCAATGTAGCAAGACACCATCTGTACAAAAGAACAAAATAACAGCCAAGTATGATGGCAAGCACTGTAGGCCTGGTTACTCGTGAAGGAGAGGCAGGAACATCACTTGACTTTACTAGTTGAAGGTTATATTGACATATGATCACATCACCACTCTCTGGCCTTGTGACAGAGCAAAACCCTGTCTCTGAGCTATATATCTCTACATGTATGTGTGTTTGTGTGTGTATTTTGGGAAAATGTCATAATTTCCCAAGCACTTTTGATTATCTAAGGAAAAAACTAAAACACTGCAGCTGATTCTTGCCCTTAATTCTTGTGCCATAGCATTGAGAATTAGCATGAATGGGAATTGTGGTCTATTACTTTATTTCGTCTCTCCTTTTTTCATCTTTGAGAGAAGGGTGCATTGTCCATCATTGGGATGACATTGATTTCCAAAGAGTTTGAGTCAGGAAGAGGGGTGCTCCTCGGTTACCTAAAAGTTTTTTATTTTTATTCTTGTTGGTTGTGATAACATTTTTGGCTCTATTCCCTTTGTGCAGAAGGCAAGAAATGTTAATTCTCTTCAGAGGAACGTGAGTGATTCCTAGTAGAGCTTTCAAAGTCACGTTTCCTTGACTTGCAGATTCTGACTGATTTCCTCTCTCCATTCACCTCAGCTTCCACCCTCATATCCCACCTAAGATTCTAGTTATGCTTTGGATGGGGTGTTAGCAAGATGTAAAAGAATCTTAGGAAAACTCTGAGGATGAAATAATATAATTGAATGGGAGTACTCAATAGACTTAAAGATTGTTCTTATAAATTAGCTTATTTCGAAAAACGGGTTTCAGTAAGTCAAAACTAAATGCCAAATTGTAGGGTCTCAAAACTAAAGCAGCTTTCTTGACTATGAAAAAGTCAGCACAAAAATAGATATGTACTCTTTTAACTTTAATTAAATGTTTTATTTGAAAGTAAAATGCTTCTTTTGTAACTCATGCTCATTTATTAAGAAAAATCATGATCATCATCATAATTTTTCCTCAGTAACCAATTATCTTCCATGTTTGTTAAAAGGTGTCATGAAAAGTAAATGAACCTGACGCCGCTCGTGTATAAATACCGCCTGGGTGCAGCTTCTGTATGAATCCTGACTTGGGGCAGCTCCTGTATGAATCCCAACTCGGTGTAGCTCGTGTATGAATCCCCTCTTGGTACTGCTCTTTTGTCCTCACTTATCACGGGAATGGGGAAAGCCTGTTCAGAATGTCTCTCTTTTTATCTCTGTTCTGATACTTAACTGCTTTATTACTACCCAGCAGTGATGACTGAATAATACATTTCTTTTTGTTCCTTTATCTCTGCCACAGTGTGGAAAACGTGAATTTCTATTACTTATTTGCTTGTTTGAGGATGATTAATCTAGGATTAGAAATCCACTTGTGATTTTATGCTGCATTTGATCGTATAGAAGACATACACAGAGAAGTTTGAGGATAATGACAGTGAGGTAGCTTTGTTGTAAAGAGCATTGCCATTTACATTAGATCAGGTGAGGGGTGTCCAGGCTGTGGCCTTTGGAGCCCCATACTGATTTTGTAAAGACATTTTTTTTTTTGCGCTTATCTATGGTGTTGAATATCATAACATGTATGCTGAGACCTTTTTCTGTGCTAATCAGCTTTCATTAGTGCAGTGTTTTCAACCTTTTTTATCTCAAAGCAGACTTGAACCTATAAACTTCCATGGCACAGTTAAATGATGATGATCAAAGAAAAACTTTAAGAAAAGAATATACTTATGTACTTTGAACTTTTATTGAAAATAATTTAATTAACAATCTTTAAAGACTGTTGCAGCATACCTACGATCCCCTCACAGCACACCGGATGAAAATCTCTTTATTACTGAGTACATATTTAAAGTGTGGTCCAAGACAATTCTTACTCTTCAAATATGTAGCATAGAAAGAAAAAAAAAAAAAAAGACACCCCTGATTAAGAATCTCTAGAGTTTCTCACTACATATTTATTTTCTAAGTTCAGTGCTTTTCGACAACCTCCTACCTTTCCTTGCATCTATAAATGATCTATTTTTATCTATGTATCTATCTTTTCATATACGTACATATCTATGTCTATCTCCCTTCTTATATCTGTCTTCTACCAATCTTCCATCCATATAACCAAAGCAGATGTTTCTGCTGGTGGCACTATTTTTTTCTTCATTTTGGATTAATATAAGGGTCATATGATAAGGATACACTGTCTTTGTTAAGAAAAGTCTGAGTTGCATTTGGACCCTCACCTCTCATCACTCATAGAAATTGTCTCATGCTGAATAAAAGATTTCAATGTAAGACACAAACCAAAAAAAACTCTAGAAGAAAGTGTGGGAAAAGCTCTTAATGACATTGGCCTGGGAAAAGATTTTGTGAAGAAGTCCCCACTGACAACTGCAGCGACAACAAAAAAAACAAACAAATGGGACCTGATGAAGCTCCAAAAGCTTCTATATGGATAAAGACACATGAAACGAAGCAAATGAACGATCTTCAGAATAGGTGGCACTATTTTTTAATTCTTGGAAAAAAAAAAACTTTCATTATATCCTTTCTTGAAGGCCCCAATCAAGACGACCACAAGGAAATGAATGTGAATGTGGCGTTTGTTTGAACAGCAACCAAGCTGAGGTGTTTGTAATAAAGGAGATAATCTGATTAACACCAATGGGGGGATTATCCTCTGTATTTTAATAACCATGGATCACCAAATGCCTCTTCCTTGGCTTTTTCCTTGTCAGAGACCCAGAGCTTTTGAAAATTTGTATAGCTTTCAGACTAAGTGGAAAAGAGTAATCACATATAAAGTGAAGAATGATGTACTTCCTTCCATGTGGCCATTAATCATATCAGATGATGAGAATTAAGAGAGGTGGCATTTTGGGTCGTGCCTGTGGCTCAGTGAGTAGGGTAGTAGCCCCATATACTGAGGATGGCGGGTTCAAACTGCAACAAAAAAATAGCCGGGCCTTGTGGCAGATGCCTGTAGTCCCAGCTACTCGGGAGGCTGAGGCAAGAGAATCACCTAAGCCCAGGAGTTAAAGGTTGCCATAAGCTGTGGTGCCACGGCACTCTACTGAGGGTGATAAAGTGAGACTCTGTCTCTAACAAAAAAAAAAGAGAGAGAGAGAGAGAGAGGTGGCATTTTTACAATTTTTTTTTTTTTTTACATTTTGATGTTGTTATCTCATAATCGTAAAGAGTAGGCCAAGGGTTACTCTCGAATGTTGAAGCCATTTTTTTCTCTTTTCTATTAAGAAATATTTTAAACTGTATTTACAAGGAAAAGGCATCTTATCTGTTATTAAAGGAAATTAGAATTCTCCCACTTTAAGGATAAAAAAAAAATTGTTTTTGCATTATCCAAATACATTTAATATGCTGAAGTATTCAGAGACCCAGCTAGCAATACAGATTATCATAAATTATGCGAATGAGAGAGAAGAAACACATCGATTTGATGCTAGCAAAAAAGCAATAGATTTATAGGAACCGAGCAATTTGTAACTTAGGCTTATATGTGTGCAGTTCCTTGTAATTCTAAACAGATAGTCTGTGTGTATCACACAATGAGAATACACAATTATCTTCCCCATGGTGATGATTTTTGACATTTCAATCATGTTAGAATGATGTAGATATATTTTGCCTGATTTTATGGCAGTAACAAAACAACTACCAATACAAATACAATAGATTTTCTTTTCTTTTTTTACTTGAGACACAGTCTCACTTAGTCTACGGGCAACCTCAAAGTCCTGGGCTCAAGTCACCCTCTTGCCTCAGCTTCCAGAATAGCTGAGACTACACGCACCTGCCGTGACCCCCAGCTAGTTTTTCGATTTTAGTAGAGACAGAGTCTCAGTCTTGCTCAGGCTGGTCTTGAAGTGATAGAACATTTTAATTTACATGCATTATGTGATGAATCATAAGCCAAAGTATTTTTTTCCTATTACTACACGGGAAATCAGTACCTGAAATCAGTCACAAATTGAAAAAATTGGAAAAGCAAAATGTGAAAAGTGGAAATATAGATTTTTTTTAAGTGAAAAGAGAATTATAAAATAGATAAAGCCTGGAAAAAAATAAAGGGACCACATTTTGTTAATATTTAGCTCTATGAACTTTATGAAGCAAATCATATTCCTCAATAGAAAATAAAAGTTTGTAAATGTATAATAATTAGAGGAATTATAGAGAGGTAAGTTTATTGCCTGACTGCCTCTTTATAGTTTCTGTTACCAGAAATCAAAATGAGCTTAAGACAAATAGAAATGTGTTGGATGGTTGCTGTGGAGTCACAGAGGATCCAAGGGCAGGTCATTCAGCCTTTACCAGGGAGGCAGGCGAGGAACTTGATCTACTTCGGGAATCAACTTGATGGTTCCTCACTTTTATCTTTTCTCTGAGGCCACTGAACTTGGTCTCATTGTTTCTCTGCGGTCCTCACAGAGTAAACACATTGTCTCTTAAAGTGCCTGCTGTTACTGGTGGCTTTGCATCATCTTTTCTAATAACTGGGAATGAGCGTTTCTGTGGCATGTGTTTGGTTAGATGGTTTTGTTAGTTATCCATTCCCTAGATCAAAACACTTCTAGGAAATTGTGTCCAGTAGCCCAGAGCCTGCTCTTTAGGATGATAAGAGACTTTGCGAAGGAAGATCATAGGGAGATAAAATGGCAAGGACTTGGCCATGAGCAAAAACGAAATTTTCAGAAACATAAGAAAATAAGCTATTATCCGATTCATAAGATTTTACTTTGATCTGGTTAAGATGTATGAATATAAATGCACACATGCAAGTTGTTATTAAACCATTGAGTTGTGTAAGAGATGGGAAACAACAAACATCTATTAAATGTAACTGTTTGTTAACCTGAACTGACCAGGATTAAATTGGACAACCATTTCATTTATTTATTCTGTTTGTTTGTTTTAATCGGTAAGATATAAGTTTAAAATATCACCTGGCTTTTGTTCCTGATACAAATCTCTCCTAGATGGTGACTAAAATATAGGTGCAGAAAGAAAGAGAAGAATTACCATAAGGATAGTGAGAATGAAGTCTGGCAATCAGCTTATTGCCAAAATCTGCATGTCAACATGAATCACGTGGGCTGGCATATGCTGTGGGTTTGCTCTGCCTCAACAAACATGATGGTTAGTAGCACAAATGTACAAATGTTAATTCTTTTCTTTTTTCTTTGTTTGTTTGATCTAAGGTCTCACTCACTCTGTCACCTGGGCTGGAGTGTAGTGGCATGATTATAGCCGAGTACAATCTCAGACTCCTGGGTGAGGGCAATCCTCTTGTCTCCACCTCCCAAGTAACTGGAACTACGGGCACACACCACCACACCAGGATAATTTCTGTATTTTTTATACAGATGAGGTATTCTTGCTCTTGCTCAGCTAGTGTCAAACTCCTGACCTCAAGTGATCCTACCGTGTTGACCTCTCAAATTTCTAGAATTACAGGTGTGAGCCACTGTGCCCAACAAATGCTAATTCTTAAACCTCATTATATCAATAATTAAGAGTTGTAAAGTCTCTACTAAACTGACAACTGTTATGGTAGTCCTTGTCTGCACAGATTCTTCATTTTGACAAATCTAGAATGTTTCACCAATTACTCTTTATATTTCTACATATTCCAAATTGCCATGTGGCAGAAGCACAGATTTCTATTTCAAAATATGCAGTTGCTACACAGATCATTTATAGAAAAAGAACGAATTATATTTCCAGGACATACTTTATCTTGAAATTTTTAACTTACATAGTATTTTTAGAACATAATAATTGAAGTAGTCGGAGAATGAAGGGATCCCATCTTGTACCAATACACAATAATTTATTAGACACTAGGAACTGATGTAGGAACAAAACACATCAACCCACTTAACTTCCAACACAGTATTTTTTGTTAGAATGTGTCCAACAGCTAAAAAGAATACAAACTGAAATAAAGGACAGAATGCTTTTATCAGTTAATAAACAAATGGATAAAATACTGTGGGTAGTTTTCTCATTTAACACAAACTCCTACTTTTTTTATTCTCTGCCAAGTAGAATATAATGGAAAATAGCAAATAATGACAAGACAAAAACAACAATATAAAGGACAGAATGTGTAGAACTAGAGTAGAGAAAACATTTAGACATCATTGTGAACTTTTTGTAAAAATATTTACCCTCCTATAAAAAACAGAACAAAGAGAAATAGATAATACAAGGCTTAAGAACAGACCTACAACTATAAATATAGAGGAAAGAGAAAAATAGGACAAAGCTATGAAATCACAATGCTCCTATTTTGGAAAAAAATTGATAAAAGTCCAGATCTCTACTAAACTGCAAAAGTAAAAAGGATCTCAAAAATTTTTGGAAGAATGAATGCTTTGCTCTTCTTTTTCTAGGTTTCCAAAACAACTTTTACATAATAAGAAAAATGAAAAAAAACCTTCATGAAATCTTTGAAAATTAATATGCATAATTAGTATATTATGAATCTGAAAAATATTTTCTTTGAAAAACTAAAATCCCATGTTCTTCACAGCAAGTTGGCAAAAGGCGTTAAGTCAGGGACATAAGTCAGGGACAGTACTTTACAATGCAGTGCCGATGGTCCAGGCTGAGAGAAAAGACATTGAAGAAAATATGCAAGTGTGTAAAGTGGGGATGGTTCATAGGTGCAGAAATATAGTTAGAATGAATAATATTTGTTAGCACAATAAAGTAACTACAATGAACAATGAGGTTGCATATGCTTAAAAACAACTAAAAGAGTGGAATTGTAATGTTCCTAACACAAAGAAATGACAAATGCCTGTGGGATGGATACTCTAACTATAACTCGACCGCATAGTTGGTCGAAAGAGAGACCAATTACAACATTGTGGTAAATTCAGTAAAGTACATCATTATCAACTATATTGCTGTCTTATCCATCCCATTCAGGAATTATAAGATTTATTTAAATGATTAGTACATTTTACTATATTGCTCTCTGATCCAACACATTCAGGAATTATGAGATGCTTCTTAGCCAGTTTTGATTTAAATGATTACCACAGTGGTAGTAGATTCAGTCTCAAGCTTCACCAAGAGCACAAATAGCAGAAATTTGAATATATCTGGTTTTCCAGGGGTAACTTAAGTTTTTTGTTTGTAGAAAGGAGAATGGGAAATGATTGGCTTATAATGATAAGGGGTTTCTGAATCTCGAAAAACTTTACATATTTATTTTTCTCTAAGACTGTAACTCTTCTTCCAATTAATAAATTTAATTATCTCATCTTAATAATCTATCACATCTCTAAATTGGAAGTATTACATGAAACTTGTTTTTTGCAATGAAAGCTTTAAGCATTTGCTGTAGCAGAGTAGAATTAGTAGCGGCCACCTTCGTGCTTGTCTTAAATTCGAGAATACTTATAGGTCATTTTAGAAATGTTACTGTTTTGCTTAAAATGAATTCCCTTGCCATTTGATTTAAGGAAAAACATATTGTGGTCACATTGTTTATAAAATAGTGACATACTTTGACCCTCTATTCAAAGGTCATTTAGTTATTTGTTTTGATATCTGTAATGAGCTTTTCCATATAAGGATGGTTAATGTCATTTTTAAAATTGAGAGGGATAAAACAATGTAAATGTAGAGCTATATAATGTAACTCAAATATGTTTTAACTCCAGTGGGTTATTTACGCGTTCAAACTATTGTATCAAATACAGTCAGCCTCCATTTGGGTTTGGCTTTCATAGGTATCTAACTGAGCTTCTTCACATTCATATTTTCTTTCCCTCCAAATTACAGCTAAAATCCATCGTTACCTTAGCCCACCGCTAGAATTCTGATGTACATGCAAAAGATGGAATATATAGCTGCTCTTAAATTTTTAACTTCATGCTTCTATAACTTGTAAAGAGAAAAAAATTCTCCCTAACACTCGGCTAAAAATTGTACTTTTTGCCTGAAATAAGTCATGCTTGTGAGTAAAAATTCACACCAGCCTTCTTGAATATTTCTAGAGTTTTTGATTTTTGCTTCACTGACAATCCTAGACCACAAAGGCTCAGGGTTTAGTCATGAATCTAGGATAAAAGAAGTGTCATGCCACAGTCTGCCTCCATGCTCCTTAGGTCAATTCCGGGGACAATGGTCGTAAAGAAGGATGGATTGGCTCAGACGAAAACCCATATAACTCATCCTCAGTGTAATATCATTTGTGCCATTTTTGTTTATTCTCATACCTAGAACAAGTTGATGTAAGGTCAGTGATGTCTTGCCTAAATTTTTTTTCCTCATTCACGGATATTCACGGATAAAAGAGTTCAATGTAGCCATTGGACCTGACATGATAAGTGACACAATGTCATTTTAGACTCCAGTTAACATCAGATTAGCAGACACATTAGGGAGTTACTGTACTAGGGGAGATTCTGAATCTCAATAGGAAATAGAGTTACTGCTCAGCAGTGGAGAGCAAAAGCAGTGTGTCTATAACCCAAGAAAACTAGAGTACTTTGGGCTTCCGCCAACCAAATTTAGAATATATTCAAGCCACACATTCGGATCTAAGGAAATAAACACTAAATGAAATCAGTGAGCTCTTTGGAATGGCAATTTCCCCAAATCCATTTACTACCCGATTGCTTAACTGAGCATAGGGCCACTCTTGGTTGGGCACAGTGACTAAGAGCGACACTAATTAGCTCAGTGCACGAGTCCTCTTACACCACAGTATTATGGGCAGTTCTGAGTCCTGAGTGTCACAGTTAATAAGTAACTGGTGTCTTGCCCTTTTAGGAAGGATGATGAGAATACTTAATGAGTATTCTCTGATGTTATTATAAGGTCCTCCCAAAGACTAAGTCTCTCTTTGATGTGTTAGCTTTGCATCTCTTTTAACTTAAGTGTTAAATTGATTGAGGGGAAATCCCTTTTGTGTCATGGTAACTCAATTAGTCCTCCTCATAAATAGAATTTGGTTTTGGGTACGTAACAGCTACCACTTTAATATGCTATCCCAATGGTTTGGACTGAGGTATTCCATAATGATTTAGTCATACCTGGTGATTCTAGTGAAAAAGTACCCTGATTATCAATACGTACCTCCTATTATACAAACCAAGGCTATCTTTCTTCTGGTGCTTACATTAGATAATTTGGATTAAATTGATTAAATTCCCTTGAGTTTTCTTGTCTCATTAGTATTTGGTGTGACATTTTGATGAACACAGCATTCCACATTCACCCATGAACTATACTGTACTTTTTGAGGATGGTAGGCTCCTTATCAACCTATTTTTAGCCTCTCCTTTCTTTTCTCCATTAATTATGATCTTTGGTCCTTTACTATGGTTATTGTCAGCCCATGAAAAACCTTTTTTTATATATTCATTTATTATACTGAGTAATAAGACCAGCAAAACCATCTCCATACCCACCCCAAATTAGAACATTGAGATTAACTGGCATCCACTATTTGTTTTTTAATCCTTCTCATCCCCCAACTAGTATGCATTTCTGCTTCTTACAGATTTTTGCCATTACGACTTTGTTCAATATGGATAATCTCTGAGTACAGGGTTTATTGAGCCCATAAATAAATACAATTAGAGATAACTCAAACTGTGACTGTTTGGAACTGAATCCATAATTTCTGGTAAGTTTAGCCACACAGATGAATGAATTCAGACTAAAGTAAAATTTTATTCATCTCTCACTGTTGTTAGTGCTTTCAGAAATATTCTCAATACATAATTCCCAGCATCTAGCTGAAGTATATTAAGCACAATTTTAATTATTATTCATTATTATTATTTGTAGATAACCCTCTGCTGTAAAAGCACCTCAGAGAACACATAAAGAGCTAATTCTAATTATGTGGCTACAGGAAATGAGGGTGACAGGCATGGGAGATGAAGATAATTGCTGTTCCCTTGCAGAAGAACTTTCTTACAATATCATTCCAGGATCTTTAGGCAAGGCAGGAACAATTTTATTAGACAGGTGAGGATTACACTAATCCAGTGCTTTGCAAGCTTAATGAGGTTTTAGAGTCAAAATATAGACAAACTCGACAGAGTAATCTCACATATGACAAGTCTACTCCTCAGAATCCCACACTTCCCCAGTCAGTGCTCTACATTCCAGTTAGTAGATGCTGTGGACTAAAGATAGAACCTAAATTGTAATTCAGGATCCATAGAACAGACCATACCTGAAATATACATTTCTTCTTTTTCTGAACATGGCTTGAGAAAAGAATTTAAACTCTTTTGCTGCTCATTTCTTTTTGAAAACGTTTAAGCTCAGGTTAAAATGGCAAAATCCATCTCTGACATTTTTCTAGCGCCAGGACGCTTATAAACATCCACTGTAGTAGCTACTCAGTCAAAAACATTTCCTGAAAAGACACTTCTTTGTAGGTGATCATAGGTGGCCATCTGAATTATTGCTGGGTGCCAATAATCCATTGGGCAATGGTAACCTCAGATCCTTCAAACCAAATAAGATAAACAGGCTATTACGGCTCCCAGGTCCTAGAATGACTACTGCCTGCCTCTCATTTACCTGCTAATTTGCCTTAGTGATCTGTAGATGCCAGGAACAGAATCAGTTTTAGATGGTTGAAGCAAAACAGAATCTACTATGCAGTTTTAGGTCCACACAAGTTAATTTGTACAGGTGGAAAAGGCTCTAATTTGAAAATGTCATGAAAATCTCCGTACCCAGAAGCATGTTGCTTATGGATACTTAGCATAGTCGATGAGTAATTGCAATTTACAGGGTGTCCACTTATGGACCCTCTGTACTTTCTGTAAAGCCAAATAGATGCTCATTTCTAAGTGAAATTAAGATCAAAGGCATATGAATAATTTTCATTACATCCTATTTATTTTTAACTATGTATTTAAGGTTTATTTTTAAGTTGCTTAATTTGTTTGGAGATATTTCTGCTTGCAAATATCTTATGTCATGAGGTTGAAATTCTGTTTATAATTTATCCGCACAAGATATAAAAACATTTTGATATTTTTCTAGAATCTCTATGGCTTAAATAGAAGACAAAATGAAAGTTAAACATATTTTGTAAAGGTCATATGTTTAAAGTAATATATCAACAAACACTAAAAATATTATAACAGATTTCATTTCTTTTATTCTACTTTAAATACTAATAACACATTATTATTATTAGATGACCCACAAAAGAAACTACTTTTTCTAAATCATTCTATCTAAGGTAAAATATCCCAATTTTATTGCAACAAAGTTCAAAGGTACATAAATATTAAAAGAATTACTTGTGCTACCATAGTTTCTTATCTAATTTCAAAATTGGGTAATATTTTGCCACATATGCCAAAAATGCAGATAATGAAAATATATTACAAATAGTATGATGTTTCCGGGTTAAATAGCTTAGAGGAAGTTTTCTAAGAACAAGAACATTCTCTTATGTAAACAAAATAGAATATGATCAATTGTCTATTTTTTTTCTAGAAAAATCCTTCCTTCCTCCTCCTCCACCTTTTTAAAAATGACTTTGATGTCTTGAAGAGATCAAAACAGTCTGCAGCAGAATATCTCCCATTGTGGTGGTTTCTGTTATTCTTTCTACATTCATTAACTGAGATTCTTTTATAAAGAATAACTTTCTTCACTAATGAAGACGATCTTTTTTCAAAAAATGCTGGTGAAACGGTTATTTTATTTTCTTACTCATCAATTTTTCAAAGCAAAAGACTAGTGAATTCAACTGTCATTCTCTTTCTTCTCCACTCTTGACTCAAGTATTTTTATTTAGAATGCTTTAAAATCACTTATGCATATATATATATATATATATATTTTTTTTTTTTTTTTTTGGCCAGGGGCTGGATTTAAACCTGCCACCTCTGGTATATGGGGCCAGTGCCCTACACCTTTAAGCCACAGGCACAACCCCTTACACACACACACACACACACACACACACATACATATATATATATATATTTTTTTTATTAAATGATAACTATGTGCATTAATGTAATTCTGGGGTACAATGTGGTGTTTTCATATACAATTTGAAATATTTTCATCAAACTGGTTAACATAGCTTTCCTGTCATTTTCTTAGTTATTGTGTTAAGATGTTCATATTCTACTCTTAGAAAGATTCACTTGTACCCTTGTAAGATAAACCATAGAAATGATCCCTCCAATCACCCTCCCTCTACCCATTCACTGCTCCCCTCCCCCTCCCCCTTCCCCATATTCTTAGGCTGTTATTAGGTTATAGATTTCATATGAAAGCTATATATTAATTTCATAATAGGGTTGTGTACATTGGATACTTTTTCTTCCATTCCTGTAACACTTTGCTAAGAAGAACACTTTCCAGCTTCATCCATGTGAACATGAAGGACATAAAGTCTCCATCTTTCTTTATGGCTGCATAGTATTCCATGGTGTACATATACCAGAGTTTGTTGATCCATTCGTGGATTGGTGGGCACTTGGGCTTCTTCCATGACTTGGCATTACAACACTTATATTTTTAATGTCCAAATTTGATCATCAGGAAAACCTTTATGCTGATTCCTAGGTGTGCTTAACACTTTGGTCATCCTCTCCTCTGTCTCATTAGAAGAAAGTTTGCTTTCTTTGTAACATCATGTTTTAAACACATTTTGGAGATGTCCTGCTCCATATCCATGATCAATCATTTTTCTATTGGTTCATTTTGGTGAGGAATGGTATTCACAGAGGAAAGCACAAATCATAGAATTTTTCATTATTGTTATGTTTACATTATTTTTAAGTCTTTTCAGTGGGAAGGGCCAGAAACATAGTGTTTGAAAAAGGCAAACTGAACGAGCTCATATCAGTATTCTCACTCCAAAATTATCAACACAGGAAATTACCTTTACTTCCCCAATTATATCATTTTATTTTTCATGTATACTTGAAAATATTTGTTCTTAATACAGTAAATAAATGTGTATCTGTGTATTCATCAGTATATTATTTTTAAAATAACTATCAATACTATCATAATGAATAATATTCCTTTTAAGATTTAAGAAAAATCTGCTAAGGACCCACGGGAAGCAGTCTGTGATCCTCAATTAATTAAAATAAAAATTAGCCTTGTGTTTTCAAGCAGGTCCATGCATAACCACTTATTTTCTGCTTCTAGGGTTGCTTTTCCCTTTCAAATTTTGAGGTAGTATAATTTTTTAATAGATTTCTATTTCTTTGTGATCTACTATATAATATCACATATCTAAATAAGTTTTGCCTCCAATACTGTTCCTTTATCCTTATCATCTCCTGCACCCTCCAAGTTACACTTTTAATTTTAAAAAAATGTATTTTCATAACCAAATAGCTTTAGAAATAAGTACATCTAAATATATACAGGTGCAAATGTGTTTTTCCTCCTATGTTACTCAAAAGATGACCTGCAATAAAATTTCTTCTGCCATTTGCATTTTTTTACTTAGCAATATATGGGGCTCCATGAAACAGAAGTGTAATAGTAAATTTTTTATTGTTTCTTTCTGGTTGCCTTGGACTCCTCTGTATCATTAGTCTATTCATATTACTCAACCTGCCCTCTCAGACTAGAAATTAAGATCGGGGCCACTCTTCTGCTATTTCAAATAACAGCTTTGCAAAGAACATCAAGAGCACAAGGCAACATTTTCACAGTAGCCATTTGGAAGCAGGTATTGCTAGACCAAAGGGTAAATGCATATATAATTTTGTTAGATATTGCCAAATTCCCTCCAAAGGAGTTGTTCTCCACTCTTGCCAGGATTATGGGCCTACCTGTTCTAAAATATCTGAAAGCAAAATATACTGAAAACAACATTTTTGCCATTGTTTAGCCAAGATGTTAAATAAGAAAAAGGAATATTCTCCATAATTTTGATAGGGCAAATTTTTATTCCTCTAATAGTAAGGGAAACTAAAATTTTTTTGAAATGATGCACTCATTGGCCATTTTTTATTGTCATTCTAATTCTTCTTCTTATTTTAACTCTGTTCATATCACTTGACCATATTTATTTGGTTTTGGATCATTATTACCTAAATTATTAAAAGTTTGATGTATGTTATGGAAGTTAACTCTTTGACACAATTTAAAATATTCTTTAAAAACTTATATTAGCTGGCAAATGGGGTGAAAGATGGTGAATTAGAAGCAACCAGGACATGTCGGTCTCAAGAAGAAGACTGCAAGTTTCGAGTAGATGCCCACCATGGACCACCGGCCTTTGGGGCTAAAGCTTGCGAATCACCAAAGCAGCAACAGGAGACACGTGGAGTGAAGGAAAGGGTGGTGCGTGATCTACCTGGCAAGATCAGCAAGATGGGGAAGCCTCCTACAATGTGACATGACAGCAGAGAACCCTGCCCCCGGCACGTTCCCACCTGAGCTGTGAGCACGCCCTCACCACCCCCCACTGCCACAGATCCGAGGACCCATATGGGAGCTGCACGGACAGCGGACACACTGAACCCCAGTGGCTTCCTGCTCCCCACCACATCGCTGCACCCGAATCCTTCCTAAGTTCCTGGTGCAGTGGGAACTCAACTGTGCTGCAGCTACTTCTGTACTATCCCAGGGTCCCAGGGGAATGAGCAGGGAAAGAGGTCACGCTCCTCTGCCCTGTAACTTAGAGCTCAGAACGCCTGCTCTCCCAGGGAGGATTTAAGCAGAACGGATATTACCCAGGCCACCTGAAAAACCCCACAGCTGCCTCAGCAGGACGCGGCCAGGCCCATGTCCGTGTTGTCGCTGCTCCCATTGTGCCACCCTGCTCAGGTGACTCCCCACCTACCAACTGGCAGGAAGACCCCTGAGGTACAATGCTCTGCCAGGGACTTGCTAGCCATGAACTGCCATTGTACCTGAACTTTGGCAGAGCAAACCCACATGGCTTACACTCATGATGACTGCTTAGATGGCCTTACCCAGCTATGGCTGTCACTGTTATGGAGAGGCCTGGGCAGAGCAGTCTCCCACAAAGCCAGTCTCAGGGGACGGAGACTTAGGCCAGCTGCCACCCAAGGTTCCACATGATCTCCTAACACTGGCTTAGACAGACAATGACAGAGAAATGGAGCAGTACAGAACAGCTGCTGTGAGGCTCTTGGGGTCTCTCTCCTCCTCTGTCAGGTCCATAGTCCTGAGTAGGATGCAAAGCACCATCTGGGGACCCCTGTTGCTTCTCACTAAGCAGGAAAGAACCCCAACAAGTGCAATAAGTGGGCTGAAAACCTACCTATCTGCCCTGAGCTGAGAAGAAACAAGCAAAAGGACTCTGGTGACAGGAGTCTTTTTAACGTCTCGTTTGACATCCCTAAAAGGCCACAACATATCTGCAGCAGTAGAACCTAACCAAAGGGACTTAAAGATTTAACACATTCACCATGAGAATAACAATGCCATACATGACAGACCTAGAAAAAATAATTCTGAGCTTCATTTGGAACTGAAAATGACCCCACATAGCCAAAGTAATTTTAAGCCAAAGAAACAAACCTGGAGACATCACATTACCTGACACAAATTATGCTATAAGGCTATAATAATAAAAACAGGATGGTACTTGCCTAAAGTAAAGACATAGACTAATGGAACAGAATAAGGAACCCAGTGTTAAGTTCAATTACATACAAACAACAGACATTTGACAAAGCAGACAACAGCCTATAATGGGGGAAAGGAAGCCCTATTTTATAAATGGTGCTGGGAAAACGTGATAGCCATATACAGAAGAATGAAACAGGACTTCTGTCTTTTTCCATATATAAAAATTAATTCCATGTGGATAAAAGATTGAAATGCAAGTCACGAACCATAGATATTTTTGAAGAAAACATAGAGAAAATTCTTCAGGATGTAGGCATAGGCAAAGTAAATCATTTGATTAAGACTCCAAAGGCCAGTAGATAAATAAATAAATGGGACTTTAAAAAAAGGTTTCTGCACATGAAAGGAAATTACCAACAGAGTAAACAGCCTACACAACAGGAGAAAATATTTGCAAAGTATGAATCTGGCAAAAGACTAATATCTTGAGCCTGCACAAAACTCAAACAAATCAGCAAGAAAAGAACACATACAATCTCATTAAAATGGGGCAAAGTTATGAACAGAGTTTTTTCAAAATATAGACAAATGGCCAACAAATATTTTTTAAAAATCTCAACATCATGAAATATCAGACAAGAGCACATTAAAATCATCATGAGAGGCCAGACGTTATGGTGGGCACCTGTAGTCCCAGCTACTTGGGAGGCTGAGGCAGGAGACTCGCTTGAGCCCAGGAGTTGGAGGTTGCTGTGAGTGTGATGCCATGGCACTCTACCCAGGGGGACAGCTTGAGGCTCCGTCTCAAAAAAAAAAAAATCATCATGAGATACCACCTTACCCTTATTAGAATGGCCAATCCATTGATACAGTGAAAAAGGAATGTCTATATGTTCTTAATGGAATGATAAATTAGTATGACTTCTATGGAAAACAGTAGGGAGATTCCTCAAAAAAAAGAAAAAAAGAAAAAAGAAAAAGTGTGGATTTCTATTTATTCCAGATGGGTATTTACCTAAAGGAAAGGAAACAATTTTCTCAAAACTAGTGCACAAATCACAATTGCAAAGATGTGGAATCAACCTAACTGCTCATCAGTTCAAGAGAGGATAAAGAAAATGAGACACACCCACACCCACGCCAGGAGCACTGCTCAGCCGTAAGAATGAATGAAATCATGTCTTCTGCAGCAACTTTGATTAAACTGGAGGACATTTTCCTAAATGAAATATCTCAGGAATAGAAAAGCAGACCCCACATGTGCTCACTAAGCTAAATGATGAGTATATACTGGCCTGAAGAGATATAAAGAACGTTACAAAGGAGGGCGGGTTGAGGGGTAAAACCTTACCAGTCAGGTATGATGAACACTCTTCTCATGTCAGGACACTAAAACTCCCTCCTTAAGCATTATGAAAGGTATCCATGTAACAAAAACATATGTACCACTTTAAAATTTTGAAATTTAAGAAAAACATTAATAGCCAGCTATCTTTTTAATGTTACATACATAAAATAAATAGCTATTGTAATACAAATTATTTAACAGTATTTTACTTTTGCATTAAAAACTAAACACTTCCTTTTTCCACTTATTTTTTAATTTTTTTATTAAATCATAACTGTGTATATTTATGGGGTACAATATAAGTTGATATACAATGTGGAATGCTTAAATCAAACTAATTAACATAAGCATCACCTCACTTACTTGTTTTTGTGGTAAGACATTTATAATACGCTCTTAGTTGTTTTGAAATGTATCCTTGAATTGTGTACAACTGGTGAGATCCTGCCAAATACCCTCCCTCAACTTGCCCTACTCCATCCCCTTCTCTCTCTCTCCTCTTTCTTTCTAGACTGTCTTTGTGTTTTGCCATATGTATGAATGTGTAAGTGTTTATTTTCTTTCACATATTGGTTTCATAATAGTAGTGAGTACATTGGATACGTTTTCCCCCCATTTTTGAGAAAATTTACTAAAAAGAATATGTTCCAGCTCCATCCAGGTAAACATAAAAGATGTAAGGTCTTCCCTTTTATGGCAGCATAGTATTCCTTGGCATATATATACCACAACTTGTTTATCCATTCACAGGTTGATGGGTAGATGTAGCCTGCTTTCACAACTTAGCTATTGTAAATTTGGCTGCAATAAAAATTCCGCTGCAAATGTCTTTGTTGTACAATGATTTTTGTTCATCTGGATAGATAGTAATGATATTGCAGGATCAAACTGTAGGTCAACTTTTAGTTCCTTAAGAATTCACCACACTTATTTCCAAAAAGGCTGCATTCATTTGCAGTCTCACCAGCTGTGTAGAAGTAAGTGTTCCTTTCTCTCGACATCCACACCAACACCTGCAGTTTGGGGATTATACATTTCCTTTTACATAACAGGTAGAATTTCAGCACAAAAGCATTCAAGGCTGTTTGCAGTCTACTTTGTTTCTATTAATGTTTAATTATTTTTGAGAGTGGAAATTATCATCCAAATTGAATAATGAATGCAAATTACATTCTTTATATTGCAGACATTGTCACAGAGATTCAACATAATGCTGTTCCATGTTGAAGTGGGTGCTATAGTCTCCTCTTATCTGCAGGGGACACATCCTAAGACCCCAGTGGATGTGTGAAAACATAGTGTAAACCTATTATACTATGTTTTTTCTATTACATGCATGCCTATGGTTAATTGTAACCTATGAATTAGGCATAGTGTGCTATTAACAACTATTAATAGAATAGCTATAATAAAGAATCCAATAAAAGTTATTTGAATGTGGTCTCTCTCAAGATAGCCTATTTTTCTGTACTGACCTTTATTCTCATTGCAAGAAGAGATGATAAAATGCCTACGTGTTGAGGTAAAGTGAGGGGAATGATGTAGGAATTGTGACATAACATTAAACTGCTGCTAAATACCAATTTAAAAATCTGTGATTGTTTATTTCTGGAATTTTCATTTAAGACTTGTATCACAGTAAACTATTTATTACTGAAACTACATAAACCAAAACTATGGATCAGAGGCAACTGCTGTATTAGGTATTTGGTATTCCAAAGTCTTAGGCTAAATATATACACATGTACATATAACATTGATATTTTAAAAATATATATATATATACATATTTTTAATACACACACAGTCTTGCATATCTTACTATCCTGAGAAATACATCTTTAGATGATTTTATTGTTGTGTGAGCATTATAAAGTATACTTACACAAAGCTGTATGGTAAAACCCATTCCCATAGACTATCTATTATAGCTTATTTCTCTTAAGCTACTAATCTGTACAGATGTTACAGTTCTGGATGTCTAGGCAATTGTAACCCCACCGTAAATATTTATGCATCGAAACCTATCTAAATACTGTAAAGCAACATTAAAGTCCTGTATTATTATAATCACCACCGTGTAGCTGGTTACTCCCTGACTGAAAGCTTTGTAAAGTATACAATGACGCACATTCACACACAGAAAATATGATGCCTTGTGCCACAATGTTACAACTTGGTGACTCTCCTTGGAAAAAAGTGTATTAAAAATCCTGATATTATGCTTACCATTTTTTTAGAAAGTTTAAAATTACTAAAAATAAAAAGTTAAAATAATTCTTTAAAGTTATGGTTAAATGTTCATCTGACATGTAATAGTCTACCACTATTATTTAAAGGAAAAATTTTCTCTGAAGTAGGATGGTGGCTTAGGGGCCAAAAAAAAAAAAAAAAAAAA
>NW_003852431.1:1118254-1168244 GCF_000181295.1 Otolemur garnettii
AAAAAAAAAAAAAGAAAGAAAGAAAAGAAACTACAATTTAGTAGATATGTCACAAAGTTCAATGTAGCCAAACTTTTTGATACTAAATTTTGTACATTGAACATGAGAACAAAAACCTATGTGCAACTATGTAAACAAAGCTCATGGGAAACAGGTCTTTTCCCATGTAAGGTGCATTTTTAGGATGGACTCGCTCCTATAGTGATAAAATTTACCCCAGTATTTTTTACTTCAGTGTTTTTTAACAAGATAAAGCAAATTACCAAATATCTTGTTTTGTTTTAGACATTTTTGTGCTATATGGAGGACATGGTACTTCATGAAGGTAGGAAAAGTTAAAAAGCTCATGTAATAATTACACATTAGAGTCAATCCAGTTTATTTCCATCCTTAAAAGTTTAGTACTCCAAAAGCACTTTTGAAAGCATGAGCAATGAAACAGCTTTTTATAAACAGTGTTCATAAATGCGTCATGTAAAAAAGAATATGGGAGATGCAGAAATGCCAGAGAATATCAGAGGCATATGGAGAATGCTTGTGAGTGAAATATAGAAAAGTTTTAGAAGAAATTATTACAAACTTATGAACATATTGTTTCCAACATCAAATTTTGATTTTTTTATTTGTTTTTTGATGAGTAGGAGAATTTTCCAGTCTTTTTAAAAACCATATCATATTGGTAAGATCTGTGTGAAAATCAATCATCAAATATGTTTCAGTTATTTTAAGGCCAATGCCAGGATCACATGCAATATTGCTGAATTCTTCACGCTGAATATGCAATAATACTGAGATTTAAGTTTGAAATAAATGTTTTCGTTTTATCCTTTTATTGTCTGTTTCATAAGGAAGGAGCAGTGAGGCTACATACATTTTAGGAATATGACTATTCTTATTTCAGAGAAAGCAGTCCGGTTGGGAAACCAGACATATCGTAAGGAATTACCGAGCGCACTTAGTGAAACCTGTAGATGAGGGTGGTGAGAGAGGTGACACATGTGTAATAAAAACATACACAAGTGAAAATTGATTTCTGGCTCTGAAAGAAAGCAGTGAAGACATTCCGGAAATGTTGTGAGCAATTAAACTCTAAGAGATTGGTGGAAATTCTTAGTAGGTGCCAACTAAGAAAGAGTATTCTGCAAAGAGGCAAAGATGCATTTAGAAATTTGCAGTCACAAAAGGTCATCATAGCAGGTGCACCTGAGGAATCTTACCTAGTTCAGTCAGCTTGTGGGGAAAATAAGACCTAAGATGAGTGATGGAAATAATTTTTGCAAAGATCGTGGGGTCTTACACACAACGAAATAAAATGCAAGTCTGTGGCAAGTGGAACGCCGCAGGAGGATGGGAGGAAGTAAGTGTAGGGATATAAGTATCACAGTACGGAGACTATATCATAGAATAATATATATGGAAAGAACATCTCAGGCTAGGAAGAGGTCATCCTATAAGGGTACATGTGCAACTCTCTAAATGTAGAATATAAATGTCTTAACACAATAACTAAGAAAAAGACATGAAGGCTTTCTTTAAGCAGTTGGATGAAAGTATTTCAAATTGTATACAGAAACAATACACGGTACCCCATGATAGTATTAATGTACACTGCTATGATTTAGTAATAAAAAAAAAGACTCATCTTACTGGTTTAGGCTTCTCTAAAGTTAAAGGTCTTCTTTTAAACTCAACTGACTTAGGACCTTAATTGCATCTGAAAAATCCTTTCACAAAAGCACTATTTGTATTTCATTAAATAACTGAAAAAAAGCATGTGCAAGTTAGGAATGGGGTGACTAGGGCTATTGTGGGTTGAATTGCTTCTCTCTAAAATGTATATTTCAAATTCCTCATTCCCAGGACCTCAGAATGTGATCTTTTATGGAACTAGGGCCAGTGCAGATCTACTCAATGAAAATGAAATTGTACTGTACTCAAGTAGGTTGCTAATTCAACATGAGTGGTTTCGCTATAAAAGGGGAAATTTAGACACAGAAACGCATATAGAGAACATAACACCCGGGAAAGGTTTCTGAGTAAAACTCAATTCTCTTTCCTTCCCCACTTGTAGTCCTGATGAATAACTGTGAAATGTGCTGGGAGTGCAACATCCTGATAACTGCCCAGGCTCTCATCTCGTTCTTACTGTAGATAAGATTTGCTTTAATGCCTTTGCCTAGTGAAGTGTAATGCCCTGGGGTATAAAACCCAGGGAAGACTGCTTTCTGGGGTTCACAGCTGTGGTTCAAGTGGGGCATACACAGACAAGACTCCAACCAACCTGAGCAACTTGCCTGGGCTTCAGGGGACCTCCCCAGCATGGCTTGTAGGCTTCTGTTGTCCCTTATCCCCCCCATAAGCGATAAACCCACTTTATGTAACTTCTTTTGTGTGTGAGTGCTCTGCTTACCAGTCTCAGGAAAGTCATAAAGCATAGTCCAAGATGCAGCTGGCTGAAATGATAACCAGTGCCTGGCCACGTGAACATGAAGATGGCTACCTACAAGCCAGAAAAAGAGACCTGGGTCAGACCCTTTCCGAGTCTGTAGAAGAAGCCAATGCTGCCAACACCTTGACTTCTTCATAGTTTTAACCTCCAGAACTGTGGGAAAATAAATTTCTGTTTTGCAAGCTTCCTGTGTCACAGAAACCTAAGCAAACTAATACAGGGGCCATTTGAATTCTGACAGCCATAAAGGTTTAAATTATTGTCATTAGCATCTTGTATCCCCCATAGTATATTTCTGTACTCTTTCCTAGGCCTGCATTTTTCTTACTGCTGTGATCCGCTTTGTCTTATGAAATTAATTTGTCAGGGAAGCTTTTATTGCTTCAGATTAGGTCAAATCTCATTTATTACATACGCTTGTAAATTCCAGTACCCGTACTTCATTGCAATAAATAAGGTGGCGATTTTACCTTTACTTGTGTGAATATTTTTATGTCTTTCTATGTCAGTATAATACACACATATTTCATGCAGGTAGAGATGGTATGTTTTATTATCCTTTTTTTATTGTAAAAGGAGATGATACTCAGAAATGTTTAATACAGATTTAATAAATCTATAATTAATCTCTGACTAAATAAATAAATAAAGTGAAATGAATTGACCAGATAAGCAATTTAGGCAAGAAAGCAGATTTGGCTTAACTAGACATTGACTTCCATTTGTGACATTTTAATTTGCAGTGCCCACAATTCATGTATCTATGGCTATAAATTAAAAAGTGGAAAGACAAGGCGTGTCTAGATTTTAGGGTGATATTCAGGTTGATAACGTAGAGGTGAAGCACATAGGATTTTTCTCAAACATAATGTATACGATACTTTAGAAAGATGTGAAGTATAAATAATATTAAAAATTGAAAAGTTCATACTGGGTATTTTTTTTAGTTTGAAAATTAGCAGGTTATATAGGCCATTCTCACTGGGGTTAGATGATATCTCAGGGTGGTTTTAATTTGCATTTCTCTAATAATTAGGGATGATGAGCACTTTTTCATGTATTTAACAGCCACTCATCTATCTTCTTTAGAGAAGGTTTTGTTCATCTCTTTTCCCCATTGATGTACAGGATAGTTGGTTTTTTTTTCTTGTGGATTAATTGAAGTTCTGCATAGATCCTAGTTACTAAACTTTTGTCTGATTCAAAATTAGCAAATATCCTTTCCCATTGAGTAGGTTGTCTATTTGCTTTGGCTGTTGTTTCCTTGGCTGTACAGAAACTTTTCAATTTAATTAAATCCCATTTGTTTATTGTTGCAGTTGTGGCTACTGCCATGGCAGTCTTCTTCATAAAGTCTTTCCTCAGGCCAATATCTTCCAGTGTTTTCCTATTCTTTCTTTGAGGATTTTTATCATTTCATGCCTTAAATTTAACTATTTTAATCCATTTTGAATCAATTTTGGTGGGTGGAGAAAGGTGCGGGTCCAGTTTCAGTCATTTACATGTGGATATCCAATTCTCCTAGCACCATTTATTGAACAGGTCCCCCAGTGAATGTTCTTGTTAGGTTTATCGAAGATTAGGTGGCTGTAAGTTGTTGGTTTCATTTCCTGGTTTTCAGTTCAATTCCAAATGTCTATATCTCTATTTTAGTGCCAATACCATGCTCTCTTGACCACTATGGCCTTGTGGTACAGCCTAAAATCTGGTATGGTGATACCCCCAGCTTTGTTTTTATTACTAAGAACTGCCTTAGCTATACAGGTTTTTTTCCTGGTTCCATACAAAACACAGAATCATTTTTTTTCAAGTCTTGAAAATAGGATGTTGGTATTTTAATACGGATGGCATTGAATCGGTAAATTACTCTAGAAAGCATAAACATTTTATCGTGTTGAACTGAATGTTGATTCTTCCCAGCCATGAGCATGGTATGGTCTTCCATTTGTTAAAGTCCTTAGCTATTTTCAAAATCTCAAAACTGCAGATGCTGGAGCAGATGTGGAGAGAAAGGAACACTTTTACACTGCTGGTGGGACTGCAGACTAATACAACCTAATTAGTTGGAAGTTGGAGAAACCTCATTCCTTAGTTGGAAGTATGGAGAAACCTCAAAGAACTCAACCTAGGCCTCTCATTTGATCCTGCAATCTCATTACTGGGCATCTATCCAGAAGGAAAAAAAAAACAAAACCTTTTATTATAAAGATAGTTGTACTAGGCTGTCTATTGCAGCCCAATTTACAATCACTATAATGTGGAAATGGCCTAAATACCCTTCAACCCAGGAATGGATTGGCAAGCTGTGGTATATAGAGACCATGGAATATTATTCAGCTATTTTGAAAAATAGAGATTTTGCAGCATTTGTACTAACCTGGATGGAGGTGGAACATATTATCCTTAGTGAGGCATCACAGGAATGGAGAAGTATGAGTCCTATGTATTCAACTTTGATATGAGGACAATTAATGACAAGGTCAGGCATGGGGAAGGGGTGAGCAGACAGAGAAGGAGGGAGGGGTTGAGGGCAAGGACAGGAGAAAAAAGAATAAGAAAATAGTGACTAATTCTCACATAAATTGGTTTTGATTTTGACTAAAGTACATCACTTAAACATTAATTTTTACTTGTTAATATGTTGTTTAGGATACAGGATACTGCATCTGCATTTAAAAGTGAATTATGCTTGTAATTCCCCTTTATAATAATATATATTTTTTAATTTTAATATCAGGTATACCCAGATCAAGTAGAATGATTTTGAAGTATTTCTTCTTTTTCTATTGTCTATAAGATTTTGCATGATCTGTTTTTTGAAATTATCTTTTATTTTTATTTATAAATATTAGTTGTTTATTTTTTGAGACTTTGGGAAAAAATAATAAGAAGTTAACTGATGACTCCATACTGAACCTCAGTGTCAAAGCATTCTATAATAGACATACTCTTATTTGACAATTGAATGTTACTTTCTTTGCATTACTATTATTGTTATTGCTTAATACTTCATTTCAGCAATCGTCTGATTTCTTTTCTGAATGTATTTATCTTCATTCATTCTTTATGAGGTTTTTGTTTCTAGTCCTTATCTTAAACATTGGTATTCTTGGTAAATTTTAAGCCTTTTTAATTCTGTGAAGGCAAGAAGTGGAAACCTAACAATCACATGCATATGTAAAAATAAAAAAAATAAAATTAGCAGATTAATGATGAGTTTAATAAGTAATTTACCTTTAGAAACAAAGGAAAAGTACATTTTGCTTGAAATGAGAAAATACAACAGTTAATCAATTTTTCGATTAAAAATGTGACTTGGTGGTCTATGTGATGTTATTAGTGACCACATACTGCGTCTATGAATAAACCCCGGCTCATTGGATGTCCCGCCCTCTAATAAATCCATTTGGTTATTATTTCCTTTGAGAATTAAGATTGAAGAAAAGGCTAGTGTAGATATTGGGGTACAATTATCCAAATTTTACACAACCTTCTTCCTCAGGGAAGAAACAGCTGTACTCAAACTGGAAGTGGCACAACCGGTGGGAAAGAGGAGATAAACAAGAGGGTGCATTAGGCTAACACAGAGATTTTAAGAGAATTTAATAGCTACTAAAATCCATTTATTTTCTTCTTTAAAATGATCTGCCTGAAACATTCTATGTTATGCTCCTCTCTTTCCATTTCCTTTTTCAAAATATTATCTCAGCATATTAAATAAATGCAAATATCTCAGTCTTTCCTCAGCTCATTATGGTGCTATGTCCTAGTATTGGAGTTAAAAATGTGGTTAATTATAAGCTGTTTGCTCTTACAGGGCAAATGTTTTATATTTATTTACTTTGCCAAGTATGTAAAGACTAATCTTGAGAGTTTAGCATATAATCTGTGCATATTTCAAAAATCAAACGGAACTGCTAATAAAATGACTATCACTTTATGCGAAGACATTTTCTCAGAAGTTAATCTAGAAAATAAAAAAAATATATATGTGGAGGGAATACTCTAGCAAAAGTGCTTCTAAAACTTGAATGTACATACGTATCACTTGCAGATACTCATTTCTGTCGATCTGATGTGGAGCTAGAGATTCTGCAATTCTTACTCAAATCATTCCAGTGCCGAAAGTCAAAATCTCAGGATTTAGAAAAATGATTCAACATTTCCTAAAGAAAGTATCACTCTGTATTTATGCATTTGGCTAGTAATGTTAACTTCGTTCCACTAAGAGCAGAAAATAGTATATTTTAGATGTCTTCTTTTTGAGATTACTAACAACTCTGTCTACTTCCGCTCAGTGGGAACATATTCTGCAAGGATCAGTCTCATAAAACTCATGGAGTCACATATTTTGAATTAGCTACAAAGAAACTTTGCTATTAGCTATTTTGTATTCAAAATAGCTAATTTTGAATACAGCTACAAAGAAACTTCTTTTGTGGACAATTTCTACTTTTTCTACTTCAAATGCAGTTAAGCACAGAAATATACATGTTAACATTTCAGAATAATTCTGTTGCAGGTAGTCCAATTTGCTATAGTAGTCTCTTAGGAAAAACGCAAATATTTTCTTCACTACAAAACTTCTAATTTCATCTTATTTCTCTTCCAATTAAGCTATTTCCATGCCTACAGTGTTTAGCATCCATTGTCTTATACAATGCTAATTCTTTTACCAAAAGTAATATATTTTTATTACATATTTCTCAGAACTGAGGTATTTAGGTTGATCTGGTTTTTGCTTTTAATTTGGTATTTGTGCTTAATTTATTGCAAAAGAATTTAATTGAGATTTATAAGTGGTGACTGTATCAATCATAAAACAAGAAATGAAATTTCACTGTATTTTTTCTTCAACTTGGGGTCATATAAATTCTTATTGATTCAAACTAGATATTAACTTTAAAATGTAAAAATGAACCTGATATATAGTAAATCTCTATGAGGTACAAATGAAATTATACTATTGATTAAGTTATTACCTGTTTTATGATATATACTAAATCATACATTTAATTATTTAAAAGTATAGTATATTCAAACTCAAAACAAGAAATGCAAACTTAACAAATTTTTTATATCTGTTTTCTAAAAATGACTTCTCAGTTAATGAAAGAGATTATCCAAAAGACCAAAAATCACTTTATAACACAGATATGTGCACCATATTATTCATTGCAGCTCAGTTCATAATAGCCAAGTCATGGAAGAAGCCCAAGTGCCCATCAACCCATCAATGGATTAATAAATTGTGGTATATGTATACCGTGGAATATTATGCAGCCTTAAATAAGATGGAGACTTACAATCTTTTATATTTACATGGATGGAGCTGGAACATATCCTACTTAGTAAAGTATCTCAAGAATAAAAGAAAAATATCCAATGCACTCAATGCTATTATGAAACCAATTTACAATCACTCACACTTTCATATGAAGAATAGATCACAGCTATGGCTGAAGATGAAGGAGGGAGGAGGGGGAATGAGAGGGGAAAGGTCAGATTGAGGGGCAGTAAATGATGGGATCACACCTACGGTGCATAATGTAAGGGCACGTGTTGGATCTATTAGTGTAGAGTATAAATGTCTTAACACAATAACTGAGTAAATGAGATGAGGTATATGTTAACCAGTGTGATGCAAGCGTTCTTAATTATATATGAAATCAGCACATTTTACCCCATAAATGCCCTAATCTATACATGATCTATGTGTTTATGATTTAATAAATACATGAAATAAAAAATAAAAACCAGGTTATAAAATTAAAAAAAGAGATTAGCAATAATCTTTTTTTTTTAGCCTCTGGATGACTTTATGTTTTGCACAGTACTGATAAATACACGTAAAGAATATGAAGAAATGGTATACGTTTAAAAATGCACATTAATAATGTGTTACTTTAGCAAAAAGTTATTTAGGCTTCCTTGTTTTTTTGTCACAAGTTTAACATGATGAATTTTTCATTGTTATTTTATTTTATTTGTAAACTTACCTTGGGGAAAAAACTTTAACGTACAGAGTGAATTTTAACATTCCAATCCATTGCCCATCTCCTCTATGTCACACCACCCAACTTAGAGATTGATTATGTCTCCCAATACTATACATTTTTAAATAAATCCATTATTGTTTTCCAGTTTTGCTAATATGTAAATGGTAGGAAGCATAAGACCCATTTCAACCATGGACATGTTAGCTCCTCATCTGCAGGTATCCACGGCTCTCTCCTCTCCTCATATGTGCCCCCAGGGTCACACATTCTGTAGACCTTCTTAAGTTTTTATCACTTTTTGAAGAAAATAATTTCACTTGTTAATAATTTTTAATATTAACTTTTTAATATTATTAATTTCCTTAATTTTTTAATATTATTAATAAACATGTATTAAGCACCAAGAGTATACTGCAATGATTGCTATACAAAAACTAATATAGTGCTCCTGTTAATAATATAGTGTCCCTGCCATTGAGGGACACTAGCTAATATAGTTAATATAGTGTCCCTGCCATTGAGCCTACAATCTAAAATGAAATACAGGGAGACTGCTATAAGCCTACCCCAACATTGTCTTAACTTAGAAACGGCTCTTAATTTATGTCCATTCTTATGCTAGTTCATTGATGGGATTTTTTCAAATGTATATATATAACATAAACACCAAGGTAGATAGCTATCATATTGCTGATTTTGATAAGACTTTCTTGTTTCATAGTTAAACATCACATTAAATGTTTGAGAATCACTTTATTTTCATTACTGCTCATTAAATCAATTTTTGATAATGAGCAATATGACTTTTAATTCTTTGAATTCAACGCTCGTCTTTACGTTGTCTGTCCTGGAATTTCAGTTTCTTTCTTCATTATTACTTGCCCCAGTTTCGCCCTCTGGAAGTATTTTAGGAAACTTGGTTATAGTTTTTTTCCATAATTTGATTAAAAAATATATTTCTTCTGCTAATTCAGTACCATTCCCTATTTAAAATTTGTAATATCGTTCCACAAATTTTGCTAGTTTTCGTTGCTCACTTAATCCTTAGGAATCCCTTTAACATTGACTTTCAAATTGTGGCCCTTCTTTTAGTCCTATATCATTATGCCAAATCACTCCTTTCTCTATTTCCCGGTGCTCCATCAGCCTTCCTTCGAAGTTTGACAGTATCAGTGAGACTTTGATAAGATCATCTCCACATTACACTCTACCATTTGATCAGAGTCAGAATTTTAAAATGCCCATTTGTCTTTCCCCACATACCAAGTTCTGCATACATAAGATGTGTGTCTATCATTCTTAGTGGGTTGTTTCTTATTAGAATGCTATCCTTTTTTCTTCCCAGCACAAATTAATATTTGCCTGCGTATTATGTTTGTTGATTCTCAAAGAACATGCAGGTGGGAGTGTAAACTATACCGCCTTCAAATTCGAGAAAGAAATGCCTTTTAATCAAACAAAAGCATGGCAAATTGAGTTTTATGCCTGGTATTTATCCTGGAAAGGTATGATTAATGCATTTTTATTAGAAAAAAATAATCACTGAGTGGAAATGTTTTTCTTCAGATTTTCTACAAAGTCATTTGAGGCATCTTGTGGATTTCAAGATGACATACCAGTTGCATAAACGACAGCAATGTCTTCCAAGGAAACCTGGGCAAAATAAGTAAGACTGCTTTTGAAAATCGAGGCAGATCCTGATAGTAGCCACTCACAACTTCAACTTTGCTGCCCACTGATTTTGAACAGCACTGTCCCCTAGAAAAAAGTGTAAATTATAATAAAATCAAAAAATTTATATTTGCCAGAAAACATTTTTTAAAAGCTTAAAACAAGCCACTGAATAGATTATTGATTTTTTCTGTGAGAAAGTGTTTTTCCTTCTGCTAATACCTGACTGACTAAAAGATCCCAGATGTGACCTCTGTGAAATAATGCATTGTATCTACAATTCCATGTTATCTCTAAAGTCTTTTAAAAAACATGAAGAAAAATTGTTGCCTTTGCACCTTTTAATAAGGGAGTAACTTTTATATGTAAACTCAAACTACATCTATTGCATATCATTGGTTTTATTTCATATGGATTTAACATCTAAAGTTTACAAATCAGAGCAAAGAGACTTTTATCACACATTTTAAATAAAATATGCTTGAATTATTGAAAATACGCATTGCATCTCTTTCTAGGGGAATGTTGGTAGAATTAGCAACCTTTCCCCCAAAATTAAATGACTATTTTTCAAGAACCTAAACTGAGTAAGCAGGGGATATGAGAAATGTTTGGTAATTACACGGTGGAAAGTAGTTTGTTATGTGAAAATCAAAATCCTTCTATTTTCAAAAAAAAATATTTTATTCACTAATTTTATTAACTAATGGGAAAATTTTGTTGCTTTACTGATATTTGGATTTATTTTACTGTCTTGCTTTTGTACTTTTGATGTTTACAGAATTTTATTAATTTTCTATGATTTCTTTTCACTCTTGTATAGGTAAGCATTTTTAAGACATTCTTTTCTTTTTAGTTACACTTTCATTTTTTAAAATTTTGGTAGTTATCCTAGAATTTCTAATGCTTACACGTAGATTATCTATGTCTACATATAATATTAGTGTCTTTCCTCATCTTCCAAATAATAAAATGATCATGGAAAACTTCAATCAGCTTCTTATACTCTATATAACGATTCTTGGAATAGGTGGTCCACATTTAAACTCATCACCCTAAAGCTATTATGATTGCTCTTTTCTACAGTCGGTCTACATTTGCCGACACCAGCACTATTTCACAAATAATTTTTTCTGGCATGTCAGATCTTCCATGTAAAAAGTAGATCCTAAACCTCCTCTTTATTATAATAGCCCTTTGGTGTCCAAGCTCCACTTTCTTTCTCTCTCAAAAATATGTTCATTTTGCTTCTGTTCTTTGACAGATTTTGACTCGATTTATAATTCTAAGTAAATATTTTATTTCTCTCTGCACCTGCAGCTAGTCCTGCATCCTCTCCCAGCTTTCATTGTTCCCGGGGGAATCATAAATATTGCTCCTCACTGGGAATTCTAAGCATTGTTATTTTGTAGTTATCTGTCTTATCCTTGGTTGCTTTTAAATGTTAGTTCTCCACTTTGGTTTTGTTATTTGACTATGAATTGACAAACACATTAGCTTTGGATCTGTAGACTGATATTTTTCATCAGCTCTATGAAAGTTTCAGCCATCATCTCTTTAAATTTATCTTCCATCATGATTCTGTTCTTCCATCTGAGTAAATGAAACTTGTTCATACTCTCTATTTTGTGTTTTTTAACCTCTCATCAATTTTTCTCTCTGACTCTCATTTTCATTCAGTGCTATTTATTTTGACCTACCTTTTAGTAACAAACCCCTGTCACCTGTGTCTATTCACACTCTGGTTGCATGAAGTTTCGGTATAATATCTCTAGTTCTGTTTTCTCCCATAGTACACGTATAGCAAACATATTAACCAGGAACGGTTGCTCTCTTTTGGAACAGATCTTTGTCTCTTACTCTATTTTGTTCCATTGTCTCTAAAATTTTGCTTCCATGTTCTTGTCTTACAGTGTAAAGGATTTTGATTTTCACATAACAAACTATTTTAAATCGTGTAATTGCCAAACCTTTCTCATATCCTCTGCTTACTCAGTTTAGGTTCTTTCCACCAAATAATGGATCTGGTGGTGGAAACCGTTCCTCTTCCTGAACTGCTGTGTTTATGCGCTTTATCTCTCATTATTTCAATAGCACATGAACAATATGAAAAGGAAAATACAGTGCTCTGCCCCCAGTCCTGAAAACACTGAGTTAGTGAGGTTCAGACAAACAGAAACTATGAAATCAATAAATAAAGAGATAGATGCAGAGATATATGGAAATACAGAGCTAGATACAGGAATAGGTAAAGTCCTGCGTCACTTAACTATAAGTATACCTCCTGAGAACCGTGTTAGGCAATTTCAACCTTGTGCAGATGTTATGGGGCGGACTCACACAGACCTGCATGGTATACCCTACTAAGCATCCAGGCTATATGATAAAACTTATGACACCTAAGATACAAACTGTACACTTAATACTATAGTTAATTTTAAGCAATGCCAAGTCTTTGTACATCTAAATATAGAAAAGTTGCAGTGAAAAGATGGTAGAAAAATTATAAAATGGTGTGTATAGAGCACTTCCCATGAATGGAGCCACAGGCCTGGAAATTGCTCTGGCTGAGTCAGGTGAGCGCTGAGTGACTATGAAGGCCGAGGGCTTTGCTGCATAAACACTGTAACATAGCCTACGCTAAATTTATTTTAAAAATTATTTCTTTAATTATAAATTAACCTTAGCTTCCTATTAATTTTTTGCTTTCTACACTTTTAATTTTTAAACTTTTACTCTTTTATAGTAATGATTAGCTTACAATAGTAACATGTACAGCTTTACAAAAATATTAATTTCAACTTTTAAATGTTTAATACCTTTTTTTGTGTGTGTGAAAAACTAAGATATGTCCATATACATCAGCCTGATCCTATACAAGGCCAAGGTCATTACTATCTCTGCCCCCCAACCATATTGCTTTCCACTAGAAGGTCTTCTGGGGAAGTATCAGACCTGCAACTGTCATCTCCTGTAATAACAAAATCTTCTTCTGGAACTTCACCTGAAGCATCTGCCTGGGGCTGTTTTGCAGGTAACTTATTTTTTATTGAAGTAGAAGGAGTACACTCTAAGATAATAGTAAGAAGTATAGTACATATATAGCAAACATATTAACCAGTAACAGTTGTTTCTGCCATTATACAGCTTTATGTGTAGTATACAATTGTATGTGTTATAATTTTAGACAACTGATAGCATATAGGGTTGTTTATACCACATTAACACAGACATGTGAGTAATGAGTTGTGCTACTAAGTCAGGATGGCTAGGGCATCACATCACCATAGGGATTTTTCATCTTCATTATAATTTTGTGGGACCTTTGTTGTATACACCATCTTTTGTTGACCGAAATGTTGTTATGCAGTACATGACTATTAAGATATATTATATCAAATATAATATTAAAATATATTATAATGAATTGGTCATGGAAGCTAATAAAATATCTAAAGATATGAAGCCAGCAAGCCAGAGGTGAGCTGGTATTGCAAATCTAGTTTGAAGTCTGGTAGGCTAGGCACGCAAGAAGAGCCAATGTTTCATTTCAAGTTCAAAGTGGGAAAAAGTTCGATGTCACAGTGCAAAATCACTCAGGCAGGATGACTGGGGCATCACGTCACAATAGGGATTTTTCATCTTCATTATAATCTTGTGGGACCATTGTTGTATACACCGTCTTTTGTTGACCGAAATGTTGTTATGCAGTACATGACTATTAAGATATATTATATCAAATATAATATTAAGATATATTATAATGAATTGGTCATGGAAGCTAAGAAAATATCTAAAGATATGAAGCCAGCAAGCCAGAGGTGAGCTGGTATTGCAAATCTAGTTTGAAGTCTGGTAGGCTAGGCACACAAGAAGAGCCAATGTTTCACTTCAAGTTCAGAGCGGGAAAAAGTTCGATGTCACAGTGCAAAATCACTCAGGCAGGAGGAATTCTCTTTTATGCAGAGGAAGATTGCAATTTTATTTTCTTAGACTACCAATTTAAATGTTAATCTCATCCATAAACACCCCACAGAAATAATGTAACACCCCTGTAATAATATTTCATTAAATATTTGGACACCTCTGGCCTAAGCTAGTTGATACATAAGAAAATTATCTTTTACTAAGTTAACATTTATATGCATTCATTTAATCCATGGTTATCTTAAGTGTAAACAATCTAAGATTGGCTGGGCATGGTGGCTCATGCTTGTAATCCTAGCACTCTGGGAGGCCTAGGCAGGTGAATTGCTTGAGCTCAGGAGTTCAAGACCAGCCTGCACAAAAGCAAGACCCTGTCTCTACTAAAAATAGAAAAAACTAGCCAGGAACTTCAAACTCCTGAGCTTGAGCGATCATCTTGTCTCATCCTCCCAAGTAGCTGGTACTATAGGCATGCTGTGAGCTATGGCACTACAGCACTCTACCCAGGCAACACAGTGAGACTCTGTCTCAAAAAAATAATAATAAAAGAAATCTAAGATTATAATTCTTCCTAAATGATACAACTATAATGAGAACAAATTAAAACATGCTATTCTCTCTTCTAGAAAAGTAGGCAAATTCCACTTAAGGCTTACTCTTTCCATGATATTTTGTGTGTTAAATACAAGGAAACACATAACTTTCAGTTGCATGGTAAGTAATTAAGAGCAGAAAGCAAAACCAAAACAATTTGACTACATTTACACACACACAGAGAAACGTTCATAACAAAATGAGGGGAACATACTTCTGTAAATTACACTCCTCATTTCTATACCTGGTCACATAGTCAAAGCTTATATTTGTAATTAACTTCTTCTGCTACCAATCTTATATCCACTTAGCCTTCAGCAAATACCTGAGCTGTTTGTTCATGGTTCATTACCTAATGGGGTAAACCAAACCTTCATTTATCAGTAGCCCCTGTTGGATTGAGGTATTGCATTTTAGTCCTTTATTGACCTTAGTCACAGGGCAGGCCCAAAAGGCTGCTGTGTCTTTCAGACATATTCTTCCTCACTTGTGTTTTGGAATAGTTTTGAATTTTCTACTTGATGGTGAGGATCAGTCATACTATTCAGCACAGGAACTTCTACCCTATTTGTTGATTCAGAGGCATGAGGATCTGGGTGGCAGTTTTAACTTCTAGTTCAATGGAATTGTTATTGAGTCTTTGAATAAGGACATATTCCAGAAAGCAAACATTTGCTATGGGTCACCCCTTGATGGTTTGAGCCTGAGAATCTTGGCCATGGAAGAAGCATCACTGTGTATTAGATGCTGTTTAGAGTATACACAACCTTTTGGAGAATCATGTCTCGGTTCTGAAAACTATTCCCACCTGGTTGGCACTGGTGAGAGTAGTTTTGAAAGGTCATTCCACTTTTTTATCAAGCCAGTAGTTTCAGGAACACGGTAAGATCACTGAATTCTATGAAACTGGGCCCACTGTCACATTTCTTCTGTTGGAATGCGAGTTTCTTATATAATAAGCAATGTTGTTTAGAATGCCATGATGGTGATTAAGACATTCTGTGATTCTACAGATGGCAATTTTGGCAGAAGCATTTTATGCAGGGGTGATATCAATATCCAAAGTTAGTATCTATTCCATTAAGAAAAAAAATGGAAACAGTCCATTGCAATCAACCTGCCACCCTTGCTGCCTGATCACTCCTAGTTATAGTCTCATATCAGAGATCCAGCGTTGGTCCTGCTTCTAAAAAACTGAGCCTTTGGGAAGAATTTTAGCCATGTTGGCCTGGTAAGTAGAAGTTTCTGTTTTTGAGCCTATGCATTATCTTCATCCTGCAACCATAACCACATTACTCATACCTGCATTGGGCGATGATAGGAGTTACTGCAGAAAGAGGTTGTCCAGTCTCCAAATGATGAGTCATCTTACCTACTTGATAATAAAAATTCCATCCTGCTGATGTCATACTTTTATAATCATTCACATGGAATGATTATAAATATTTAAAAAATCATTTATAAATGATTATAAATATTAAAAAAGGAAAAAAAAAAAACTTCTTCTTTACTTACCCATTCATAGGAGGATTCCCAGTATCCTTGTCACTATTTTCTTTCCAAATCCTTGAACAATCAAAACATTTGCCACACTCCATGCACTGATTGATCATCTTTTGCCTCTGCCCATTTTTTCACTATAATCATGATGTTGTCCACATCTGGATGGTGCTCATGTCACACAGAACATTTTGTAAGCCTGGCCTTATTAATCTACTCCTCTGTCAATGGATAATAGGCTAGTCTACACGAGGCCCCAGGTATAAGCCCTAAGATGGATAGTTGAGTACCAGGAGTCATGATTTTGGCCACTTCTTCACAAAACTTACTTATGCCTTGAAGCCATGTTGGGATTGATAATAGATCTATCACCTTGATTCGATAATGGAGCACTGCTGTGCAGCCAACTTCATGGCTTATGATCAGATAGCACCATTTTATGGTGAGGAGTTTAGGTTGCATGGTGAATTATTGGCACGTGTCCAAGCATTCGGTTTTTACTATGGCCAAGTTGTAGAATAGGAGCAGTTTCCTAAAAGGGGAATAGTTACCTACAGAGTATGGCAGGACTTTCCTCTAAACTCCTAGAGGACTAATCTAGGATTTAAACAACACAGCTATCTGTTACTGATGCTTCAAGTACCCTTAGATCTGCTAGATCATATTTTCCAATTGTCAGAGAAGCTTACACAGAAAATAGATCTAGTGTAGAGTCTACCCTTGCTCTGTGCTCCTTGTAAAACTAGAAACATGTCAGAATAGCACAACCAACTGAGAAATATGTTGCCTCCCAAATCCAAAGAGGCCTACTTGTCCACTTTTATTGGCTGTGGGAGGAGCCACATGCAACAACCTGTGTTTCAATTTGAAAGGGATATGTGTCCATGCCTTGCACCACTGAACTGCTAGAAAGTTCAATGAGGAAGATATTTTGTCAAATTCTTTTCCATTCTTTGACATGCGAACATCTTACCAATTAGTCTATAGTAGTGGCTGTTTCTGACTTACTAGGACTAATGATCAGCAAGTCATCCTCATAATGCACCAGTGTGATATCTTATGGTAGGAAAAGATGATAAAGATTCCTGTGCACAAAATAGCTACACAGGGCTCTGCACAAAATAGCGACACAGGGCTATCTTGCGATACCTCTGAGGGAGGACTGTTGAGTTTTATGGTTGGCCATGCCAGCTGAAAGCAAAATACTTATGATGACCCTTACTGACAGGAAAAGAAACAAAGGCAATTGCTAGGTCAGTAGCCATCATCTGGTACCAAGGGATATGTTAATTTGCTGAAGCAGTGAAACCACTTCTGTCAATTAGAATAACTACCTGTTTAAATTTACTATAATCCACCATCATTCTCCAACATCCACCTGTCTTATGCACTAGCCAACTTAAGAGAGATGAAGGGGGAATTTTGTGTAAATTACCGCCCTTTCATCTTTCAAGTCTCCAGTCGAGGAAAAATTTCTGTGATCCTTCCAGGACATCAATGCAGCTTTGAGTTTACTATTTTCATAGGTAGACAGAGTTCTAGTTGCTGCCCCGTGCCCTTTGCCATGATAATAGCCATTACTCTGCAGGTCCTGAACCAATGTGGGACATCTATCATCTGCTAAGTATACTGTTTCTGTTATAGATTTGGGAACTGAGGAAATAACCACTGAATGGTATTAGGGATACCCTGGGCCCAAGCTGAAATCTATGTGTGCTAGAGCTCCATTGATCTAAAACTCTATATGTTTCTTTCTCTAACTGATAGACCACAATAATGTTTGTGTCTCTTAGGCTACCTTCTGAGCCAACATCAAGCAATCCCTGAAAACTCTGATTATTTTGTTTTCTCCATGGATAGTTATCCAGGTAAGAAGCTGGAGAAAGCTGGGAGGAAAACTAAAAGTATACATTTTTGGCAGTGTACTGAGGATTTTTTGGAAGGTGACTAGACCTCATGTCTTTTAAGGGTATGTGGGTCTGTAAACTGAACTAAGTGTGAGGATTGATTCTCTATTTTTATGATGCTTAGAAGTCTTTTTCTCTCTTAACCTAGAACTTTATGTATATACAAATGAAGTATAAATTTAATAGACTTCTTTCTATCTTCACTTTCATTCCTGAGAGATTTTTTTGCTTCTAGGAATATCATGATTCACTGAGTTAGACTATTTTGATTGCTGCTTTGACTCTGGTGACCACTACAGTAACCACCTTTCCCCTTTGTCTAGTGGTAGAATGCTACCACTTGGCCCCTGACATCCCAGAATCCAATTAACCCCTTCATGTTTAGGTTTCACAGCTCACACACTGCACTGTAGTTTCCACCGTAAAGTCTGCCCTACGGGGAAGGTCTGTGACAGTTTCTGAGTTTCCCATCATAACAGTTTTTCTCATAGTCACGGTGAAAGGTATCTTGACTCTTCCAGAGTAGTTAGGTAAGTGTTAAAGAGCAAGTCTACCCTAAGCTTGCAGTGTCCCTAAGTCTTTGAATTTCTTCCTTTATAACAAACTGAAGCAGAACTCGCTCACTGTAGGACACCTTTTGGTCATCCCTAGCCTTTCTATTAGAGTCCTTTCTAACCCTCTGAGCTGTAATATTAAATGCAGAATCTCTGCTTAGTGAGTACACATCAATCAATTCATTTTAATTTAACTTTGCATTCCTTCCACCACTGCCCCATATTGTTAATATTCATTCTTACATATGTTACCTGGATTTCCATATGTATGCTGGAGAAAACTCAAGTAGTTTTGTTGGAGTGCCGTACATTTTGTCATGCATGGATCACACTTGGCATCTCACCTTTAAGAGCCTGCTGGAATTTGAGTCAGGTTATGTGTCTTCAAAGAAAAGAGGGATTTGGGGAGTGAGTTCTGAAGAGGATCAGTACAGCTGTGCATCGCATGTCTCAGAGGAGATAATTATTCTGACTTTAGATAATGCAGTATTAATCCCCCCACAGTAGGGTGGAGAGGCCACTTTCAGTGGGGATGGGCAGACTGCTTCCAAAGGGCTGAGGGGTCCTCGTGCATCATGGAGACAGAGGTTTTCTCCACTGACAGTGAAGATTCCTTAAAATTCGCTGACTTTATGTCCCCAACTTTGTCAGGGTCTCTTTGCTTGATCCCATTCCAACTTTCAAGACCTCTTTCCCTGCAAGTAATTCCTGCACTTTAACAATAGGCACCCTGTGAAGATCAGGGTTCAATAGATCAGTCTGGCCAGATTCTGTAATTTTTTTTTTTCAGCAGTCATAGCCCTGTGGATATAGGAGATAAAGGTCTTCTTGGGATTCCATATAGTGTCTCTCATGTCATATACAAACCATTTCAGCTTTATAGATGACATCAAATACCTGTAATGATGGTTGACTAAATTTCTGGGCATTCTATGACCCAAATAGACACTTAAAGTTCACCATCACAGGTATATATACACAAACACCCACATGCAGTTCTTATAAATATGCATGTATAAAACCTTACAAACAGAATATTCAGATTCCTCAGTTCATCCTTTTATTTTCTCCATTTGTACAGCAACATTGAATAACTAGGCAATTTTACGATATTCATTAGTTTGCCAAAAATGTTTGTAAGTCTCCTAGTCACAGTTACCAAGATACTTCTTTCCTATAAATTGTGGATTAGGATTAACCAATGAAGGTATTTTGCTTATTTCTATTACCAGATATTACTATGCACCATCATTGTTCCTTTTAGTATTAGAACTAAAGTCATCATTGTCTTTAAATGTAATGAGATTAGAAAGCCAATTCCAGAAATACCAAATTCAATAGACAAAATTCATTCTAAGTGTGAATATGTATGTGTATACATATTTATACCCATTATTTTAATATTTAAATCTTATAATTATTACAATTTTCCATCACTTATTTTATATTATACATATACAACACACACACATACACAAAAACACACACACACAAAGATTATAAACCATTCACTCACACGATTATAGCTGCTGAAAAACTGCCAATTCACAAGATCGGTAGTAACAATCTGGAGCCCCAGATAATCTGATATTTCAGTTAGGACTATAAAAACAAAAATGATGTCCCAACTTGAAAGCAGTCAGAATGAATTTTCTCCTACTCCTGGGATATTCCGTCTTTTTGGTTGTAGTTATGCTTTCAACTAGTTGGAGGAAGGCCACTCACATTATGGATGAGAAATCTGCTTTTACTCCATCTACTCATTTAAATGAGCCCCTTTCACATTGGAGTCAGTGGCTGAGATGGCCACAAATGTGACCAAAGGGAGCAGGAGTTTCTAAGGCCATTTGGCCCACAGGCAGCCAGGTGGGTCCCTGGGTCCTACACAGGAACCTGGTCCTCTCCATGCTGCCCAACCTCAGGCCCTGGCCTTTGTATGCCATGGCCATGGCCTTTTTGCCAGCCCTGCCACCACCTAGTCCCCAGATTGCAGTCCACCACTAAAGCTCCCTACCAACAGATTCTAGATCCTCTTGGACTGTAACCGCTGGACCTAGAGGACCCAGGCAGGAGGGTGCAGCAGCCCCAAGAAACTCACTGTGCTCTCCTACTCCCAAGCCATACTTTCCACGTATAATGGGTGACTTTATTTTCCCTCAAAAACTTGGATTAAGAAATATGCATTATATATATATAAAATGTGGCATTCCACTTTTAATTCCAGCAACTACTTCCAGTCAGATCTTGAAGTCGGCAAGCATTGAAACATAGCTGTGTGTGTTCAGAATCCTTTCAAACATACACAAACATACTAATAGGTTATAGTACCACTCAGAAACTGCACATCCCCATAAACACGATGGATGTAGAAGGTTTGACAATTAAGTCTGAGAACTTGTCACCTTGTGCTTAATGTTGGCAGCATTGTACGAACAACTCATGAAGGTTTTAAAACCTTGGTACATCAGCGTCCTACACCTGTGTTTGTGTGGACATGTGACAGAGTCTTGCTGAGCGGCTTCATTATTGTTGTTGCAGGATTTGTGTACCATCATGAGAATGTCAGAACTTAAATTAGAGCAATGAACAAATATTAACTTTCTTGTTAAAATTGGCAATAGTGGAAGCAAAATCAAAAACATTTTAGTTCAAGTTTATGGGAATAATACCAAGAAAAATACTATAGTATGAAAATTGATTAAAGCCTTTCTGAGGGAAGACAAAGCATCAGTGATGAAAAGAGAGGGTAGCAAAGCTAGAATTGGACCAAAATTAATAAAAACATTGCAAAAAAAAAAGTCAAATTATGAATCAGAATCATTGGCTGACTGGGAGGCACAGCAGCCCAAGCAAACACCTATACTAAAAAAGTTAGAAAAAAAATTAACTGCCAACCTTGGTGTGAGAAGGGTGTATGCAAAACTGGTCCCAAAGGAGCTCACCCATGAGTAAAAATGAAGGAATTCAAAGTTTGCCAAAACGTTTTGGAGAGACCAGATGATGATGTAGGTGGCATTATCACTGACAAAGCATGGGTGTACTAATACTACCCTGAAACAAAGCATCAAAATGCATGGTGGAAACCACCTAATTCTTCACAACTAAAGATTTCCATCAATCCAAGTCAAAAGTCAAATGACATTACTAATCTTTCTTTGATATAGATGGATTATTTATTATGAAATTGTACCACCTGGGCAAACCATTAACCAAGTTTACTTTTTGGAAGTCCTAAAATGGCTGTGAGAAAAAGTTAAATGAAAATGACCTGAACATTTTACCAACAACTCATGGCTCTTGCATCACAACAGTGCACCAGCTCACCTGGCACTGTCCATGAGGGAGTTTAAGCCAGTCAATCAAATAACTGTTTTGAAACACCCTCCCTGTTCACCTGGTCTGACCCCAATAACTTTTCTCTTTACCTAAAGGTAAAAATATATATCAAAAGGAAGACATTTTAATTACATTCGGGACATCAAGAATAGTATAATGACTGCTCTCATGGCAATTCCAGAGAAAAGAGTTCCAAAATTGCTTTGAAGGGTAGATTGGTGCTGGAATCAGTGCATACCTTCCCAAAGTAGGTACTTCAAAGGTGACCTTAGAGATACTCAGCAATGAAGTATGTACCACTTTTTCTAGTATTCACAAACTTAATCATCAGAGATCATTTTGCCTGTGGTTTCTTAGATGACATTAAATTTATAAATTCTCATAGTGAATATCATTGTTTAGTTTCCAAAAGAAAATTACTATTTTAAGACCAATTTTTTAAATTATTTTTGAATAGCTCTGTTTCCTATTTATTCAACTATGATTACTTTATTTCAAAGTCCTTCCTTATTTAATTAGTTATTTTAATTTTTTCTATAAACATCACCATTCACATTTTACTATTATGGCTATTAATGTCATTATGTTATGTGAAAGATACTTTTGGTAAGATGATTTAGTCATTTTCTATGTATTATTATTATAATTAAAACTAAATGTCCTTTTCATGTAGATTTCATATAATTTACAATAAAAGAACAGTTTGTTTGGAAGTCTAGCCACCTCCTGCTGTTAGATATAATTATTCTGGAACATTAAAGCCACACACACACAAAACCCTTCAATCATTCAAGCACAATAAATGCATTGAGACAGTTTTGCACTTGTTTATTTGTTCTGGAAGTCATCCAAATTAACTTGTAAGTCTAAATAACCACAGATGCCAATACAAAGTAATTTGAAGTGACAACGTATCAGTTTAAAGTGCATCCATAGCACTAGGTGTTACATTCTGCGTTCATCAGGTTCACCCAGAGCATTGCATTATGAAAGTTACTGATTTTCAGCATAAGCAGAAACATTTATAAGTCAAATTATTCTACCAACAAAGAGTCTAACAGAAATGGCAGCCTTTGTTCAGAAATAAGGCAGACAACCTTTTATTTAATTGTTTTATCATCAACTATCTGATAATTATCTGAGCTAGGTTTCTCATGTGTATTTATTTCTAAAAAGTAGATCACGTTGAAGAAAATACTATTTCCTTAATTAGTAATGACTGTTTTCTCAAGTATTACAGAGTATTTAATAATATGCATTTACATTTTTTAAAGTTAATATGTTTTTCAACTTAAAGTGTCCAAAAGTAGAAATAACATGTTTCCAAAATGTTCTACCAATTTTCCCTAATTAAGCATCTCTTTCAAAGTGGGAGAAATTTAATTCAAATCATAAAAATTAATTAATATCTTTTTACGTTTTTTCCCATTTGAACCCATCAGAAAACATTAAAATTGATGTAATATATACATATACATATATTTTATGGTAATAAAATCATAACCATTCTCTTATTAATTGTTTTCTATATTTTAATGCACAATTCTTTAATTTATTTAGATTAGATGTTATCTAATGTAACAAAATTATGTCAAAAAATATCAGCATTTTACTTATAAACGTGTCATTTTGCCTTTCCTGGAATACCCTACAGTTGAGATCACAATGTGAGTCTCCTCAGACTGACTACTTTCATTTAGCAACATGTGTCAACATTTCCTCCGTGTCTTTTCATGGTTTGATAGCTTATTTATTTTTATCTTTGAAAAATATTCATTGTGTGAGTTACCACAGTTCATTTATCCATTCACCAACTAAAGGACATCTTTACTTCCATTTTTAAAAATAATTATACTATATAAAACTTTTATAAACATTTGTATGCACATATCTTGTTGTATGGATGTAAAGTTTCATTTTGGTAAATACCTAGAAGTGTGTTTGCAGGATTGTGTAGTAAAACTATGTTAAGCTTTGTAATAATTTACTACCAAATTCTTCCAGAGTGACTATACTATTTTGCACTTCCACAATGAGCTGGAATTTCTGTTGCTGTGCATTTTGGCCAGCAGTTAGGGGTCAGATCTTATTGTTGTTTTAATTTTGAAATTCTCCATGATCTGGTGCATCTCTTCTTATATCTGTTTGCTGTATTTCTTTGGTGAATAATTTGTTCAGGTTATTTGCACAACTTTTAACTGGGTTGTTTGTTTTCTTATTGTCAGATTTTAAGTCTTCTCACATATTTTAGATATAGGACCTTTATTAAATATATGTTTTGCAAATGTCTTCTCTCAGTTTATAACTTGTCTCTTCATTCTCTTGAAGGTCTCGCAGAGCAGATATTTATATTTTTGATGAAGTCCATTTACCAATATTTTCTTTTAAGAATCTTGCTTTGGGGCTGGGTGCCCATATCTCAGAGGTTAGGATACTGGCCACATGCACCAGGGCTGGTGGGTTTGAACCCAGACCAGGCCTGCTAAACAGAAAAACGAACCAAACAAACAAACAAAGAGCTAAAAAAAAAAAAAAAGCATCTTGCTTTTGGTGGTATATGAACACATTTCCAGCTTCAAGCTCACCTAGATTCCCCCATAGGTTTTCTTCTAGAAGTTTTATAGTATTTTATCTAAAATTCCATTGTCCATTGGAGTTAATTTTTCTGAAAAATGTAAGGTCAGTGAATAGGTTTCATTTTATACTTGTGGAGGTCCAATTGTACAAGCAGTACTTGTAGAAAAAGACTACCCTTTCCCTTTTAATTTGTTTTTGTTCCTTAGTGAAAGATGAGTTGACTATATCTACGTAGGCATGTTTTTGGACTCTCTATACTGTGTCATTGTGTATTTCTGTGCATTCTTTAACTGGTAGACTGCTGTCCTTATTATGGGGGGTTGACATAAATCATAGTCAGTTCATGTTAGTTCTCTCACTTTGTTCTTTTTCTTTATTGTAATGTTGACTATTTGGAGTCTTTTTCTTTTCTATATGTGATTGTTAATTTTATTGGTCATCTTAGATGGGCTAGGAGGTGTTCACACATTTGCTCAAACATTCTGGTGTATCTCTGAAGGGATTTCTGGATGAGATTATTATTTGAATTAGTAGACTAAGTAAATGAGATTCTATCCTTAATGTGAGAGGGCTTTATTTATTCAACCAAACGCTTATATAAAACAAAAACATCTGGATAAGAAGAAATTTCTCCTCCATGATTGCTGAGCTTGTATCTTGTTTTGTTTATTTCTTACCTTTTTACTCTAACTTAAATACTGGATATTGGCTCTTCTTAGGTCTCCAGCCTCGCCTCCTACAGATTTTGGAACTTGTCAGCCTTCATAATTACATAAGGTAATTTTTTATTTTACATCTGTGCACACATGCACTTGTGTGTGTGTGTGTGTGTGTGCGTGTGTGTGCACCCATATGTGTCTTAGTTATTTCTGTTTCTTTGGAAACCCCTAACAGAGATTTTAGTATTGGTAGTGGTTCTAGAAGGAAAAAAAAAAAAAAGCAAACAAACAAATACTTGACCAAATTGAAGTTTCTTTAATTGACTCTGTAATCTTTACACATTTAAATATGATAATGATACTATACCCAGTACTATAGAGAATACTGATAATTACGGTCTGATTTGGCAACATAGATACACGAAAGATATTTGATAACTCCTGATCCACCACTTGCTTATATCTTTATAAGCAAGGATCTGTGTGGCTGTGTTTATGATACTTGGGAATTTTTTAGCAAACTAATAGGTACGGTGAAATAGCTGGTTGCTTATATTGTCACTGGAAAAATTAGGGCAAGGAAAGATACATTCAGAGACTGAAATCCCAGCTTAAACATTTCTTCATACATAATTGAAAGCCTCTATGTGTGACCTCAAGGAAACCCTTATCTTCTGTAGCCTCAGGGCTAAAATTATTGAAAATAAAATGAGGAATCTTATTCTCTGACTGAGTGAATTACAATGTAAGTTAGACTCCCTGCCCCATAGGATATTAATTGTTAATGTCAGGGCATTAATTGGAAAGAAATGGGATTCTGAAAGTCAGAATGGAGATGTGTAGGAAGATCCTTATAAAGCTGAAGTTATTGAATGTGTAATTTTTTTTTTTAATTTTTGAGACAGTCTCACTCTGTTGTCCTAGGCTAGAATGCAGTGATGCCATCATAGCTCACAGCAGCCTTAAAGTCCCGGTCTTAAGCAGTCCTTCTGCCTCAGCCTCCCAAGGAGCTGGGACTATAGACACCTGTCATAACACCTGGCTAACTTCTATTTTTAGTTGGGACAGGGTGTAGCTCTTTCTCAGGCTGATCTTCAACTCCTAAGCTCAAGCAATCTTCCCACCTCACTCCCACAAAGCTAGGATTATAGGTGTGAGTTACCAGGTCTGGCTGAGAGGTACATTTTGATGGGTATTCACTGACAGTGAAAGATGTCTTTTTGTCCCTCGTGGGTACGGCTACTCTGCCCCCTTCTGAGGTAAGCAACCATGCACAGACTGAGGAAATTGTAATGGCTTCACCTGAGGACGACATCTTGCAAAACAACACTAAGGTTCCTCAGAGCAGGCCTCCAACACCTCCATTTTCCTTTAGATATACAACTAAACTTAATTTCCAAAGGACCATTCAACTTGATGTAAAAATTGTGACCCAAGAGAAGGTACACTATACTCCAAAGAAGTATTTGAGTTTTCTACAGTGTACAAACTGAAATCCAGGTATAGGGAGGGATATTAACCCTATGGGATAGTGGTAGAAGGAACATGATGTTGAATCAGGCCAAATTTATTGATATTTGCTCACTAAGCAGAAATTCAGTATTTAATGTTGCCATAGAAGGAGTTAAAAGTCTCTGATGGCTTGGTGGGTTCATTGCCTGAAACACGGACCCACAAGTGGCACAGAGTAAGCAAGTTGGAAACGCCAGACTTCTTTTAATTTGATGTGGAGAAAGATACTCAAAGGTTTGGGGAAATTGTAATATTAGTGTGGAACAGACATTTAACACAAAGCTACCCAAACCAGAAAGATGAAGAAAACAATACTTTTCAACATAACTATGAAAAATTAAACAAGGAGGGTAGCCTTGCATTTTTGAGGAGCTTTATAATTTTTCTCCTCTATAGGTCAAAACTTACGTTGGAAACTGCAGTCACTGAAATGGAAAACCTAAATGCAAAGGGAGTCATTAGATCTTGTGGTGATGGAGGCACAGAACTTTCAAAGGCGAGGTAACATGATTACTGTAATGTCCACAGAGTAAAAGCAGCAATCAGAGCAGTATGTCTCAGACAGGTCTGTGACATCGGCCGCTGTCTCACGGCATTCCTAAAAGTGAAATAAGGAGGAAGCCTACAAATTCTTCCTTGATTTATGTAAGCAGATAAGTTCAAGTGAAGAAAAATCGGATCTGAATTTTCAAAACGGAATAACGACCAACCTATGGTTACATTTGAGCCAGTTTACTAACACAAAATTCCTTGAATAAAGGAAAGACCTTGTTTCTACCAGAAAAGAATGCAGAACACTAACAGAAATTTTCACTATGTGTTTTTCTCCTACCGTCCCCCTGCAGGATTTTTGGCCTTTAAGCAGGGTGACTGTACATTGTAGAAAAGAAAATGATCCCATTTTACTAAGACTACTGGGTGCTGGCTCCGAACTAACAATGATCCCAGGAGACCCAAATTATCACTGTGATCCAGCACTTAAAATAGGGCTTATGGAGGTCAGGAGATCAATGGAATTTTAACTCAGGGGTATTCAAGTTGGGTCCTGTTTGCCCTGGAAACCACCCTGTGGTTATTTCCCTAGTCTTAAATAGTTGGAAAAGACACACACACTAACTTACGGAATCTCCATATCACTTTCCTGACCTACGGAGGGAGGGTTATTTATTAGAAAAGACTAGGTGAAAGCCACTAGCATGTATTTCCCCAGGAAGCTAGCAATCATAATAACAGTTCCTAAAGAGATCATAGATATTAGTGCCACCATCAATAACATGTAAGATGAAGTGTTCATAATTCTCACCACATTTCCACTTACCACCCTTATCTGACATATGCAAAGAAGACAGATGGACCTTGGGGAATAAGTGGGGATTATCATGAACATAACCAGGTGACTCCAACTGAAGCGGCTGCACCAGATGTAGTTTCTCTGCTTCAGTAAATTAATATATCCTTTGGTGCCTGGTATGCATCTATTCATCCGGCAAATGCCTTCTCCCTGCTCCCGTTAGTAAGAACCATCACACGTAGTTTGCTTTAAGCCTTCGTAGCCAGAAATACACTTTCACTGCTTTAGCATTAGAGGGGTATTACCGTTACAATCCTTCACCATAAGGTAAGTTCATAGGGATCTTAATTACCTATTCCTTTCACAAAACATCACCCTCGTCCACTACATTGATAGTCATCCTGGTTAGACCTAATGAACAAGAAGTAGAAACTGCTCTGGCATTTATAAGGTAGGCATTTGTACATCAGAGAGTGGAAAATGAATCCAACCAAAGTGTAAGGGCCCTCCCTCTCAGTGAAATTCTAAGAATTCAATACTGGGGGCATGTCAAGTTATTCTTTCTAAAATTAATAGTAGTTTATTACATTGGCCTATCCTACATCAAAAAGAGGCACAATTTCCAAAGGGTCTCTGCATTTTGGAAGCAAAGAATTCTTCATTCAGGAAGTTCATATTAACACATATTCAAGTTCACTCATAACTGCCCTGTGTTATATCTTATTTAGTGGTGAGCACGTCCAAGGCATTCTTCATTTTTCTTTACAGACTCTTTGATTTTATACCATTTTATTGTGATTCGTTCTTAGAGTTGCCATGTCTGCTTGACTCATCCATTTGTTCCTTTTATGTTGTCTGTTTTTCCCATGTGAAATTAACTGAATGTAGTATAAAGCTGCCTCTATGCTTTGAATATTTGTATAGCAAGGTGTAAATTTAGTATGTAAACAAACTTCCATTAATTTTAAAAGTATATTCTTATAAGAAGTAACTGAGCATCAGGAAATCATAACAGAACACTTCCTCCAATCACAGGCTGCTAACTGCCCTGACTACATCCAAATAAGGACAATGCTGCTTTCTAATCAAGCTATTTCTGGGAGTTACTCCTATCATCTGCCTTTTAATACTCCCTGCCTGTGCTGCAAATATCTCTGAACCTATTTGTGTCCTGAGTACTACCCAACTCATGAATTGCTTTTGCTCAATCAAACTCCACTAAATTTAATTTGTCTAAGATTTGTTTTTTGTTGTTAATCTACTAGTATTCTTAGCTTATTCACCAGAGGTATTTTAAATTTCCAGTCTAATAATTCCAAGATTCAAAAAATGTGGATACCCTCTTAAGATGGGGTCCCCTGTTAATTTTAATTCTATAATTAGTTTTGTACAGCCTATGGCAGTTGGTCAATTAAAGATTAAGTTTTCTTAGCTAAATATTTTCTTCTTTCCCTAAGTGTACTTTTCAGAATTCACTTGTCTCTCCAGTTTTTAGGTCATCAACGTGCCATGTGATGTTACTTCTCAGATAAATCTATGAAGAGTTGTTTATGTTTGTATTCTTCAGCTTTTTCCCTGTCTTTGAAACGGCAGTGACAACTTCCCAATCATCTTAATATTTTGTCTCAGACAACTGATCTCTATAAATTTCTTTTTCATTTATACATAACTAACTCTCCTTAGAATAATAATATGTAAAGGTCCTTAGAATAATCATCTGGCTGTCTAGTCTAAGCTGAGCTCCTACATCTACCCAGAAAGTTTCAAGGTCATTCCACATGGTCTCTTCAAACTGAACTTTCAGTCTTCTTAAGCAGTGGCTAAGTGCTCCAAGACTGAAAGTTCTAAGAAAGTTAGGAAACCAAGCTGCAAAGCTTATTATGATTTGGTCTTGGTATTTATCATGTGTCACCTCTGACATACTCTGGTGGCCTGTCATCAGCAAGGCCAGTGTAGATTCAATGTAAGAGGATATAGACTCCAACATTCAACAAGGCAGTCTGGAAAAATAATTTACTAGAATCCTCCTTATGGCCAAAAAAATCTTTATATTTTTCCCCCATGTACAATATATTTACTCCTATCAATGTTCCCAAAGGTCTCATTCAGTTCTAGTATCACATAAAGGCATAGGATCTATTCTCTCACATTAAGTACAGTCAGGGATGAGTTTCTTCAGTTATGATTCATTTGACACCAGTTTCATGATTAATGCCAAGTCTTGCTCACTAGAGATAATCTTCACCATACTTGGATCTACCTTCTAATTCTTCTTTACTTTTTCTCTAGTAAATGGCTAATTTTTGCAACTGAATAGCCTTTAATCTGATGGTTCATTTTCTTGTTATATATCTTCATTTCAATGACTTATAGCTACCTCAAAATCATCATGTCCAAGATGGAAATTTCATTGATACTGTGCCAAATCTATTTCCTACCTTAATGAATAAACAATCCAATTCATTTCTTCCTAGAGAATGCTTAGAATTTCCCTTCCAATTTCTCTTCCACTTTCCAAATGATGACAAAGTTCTTCCTTTATTCTATTTTGGTATGTTTTCAGATTGCATCCATATGTTCACAGGGTCTCTTCACTAGTATAGGCCAATATCATTTCTTCTTTGCATTGCTGCTATTTCCTGTGAATTACTTACTTCTAACCAGGTCTTAATTTTATTGAACTCATTTTCCAAACTACACATTAACAGAAGAATTTAAAGTGTTAGTAAGATCAAGATTTACTTTAAACTATTTTTTTCAAGAGCTTCTTCTTGCCTTAGAAGTTGAAGCCCTAGGTACTATCAGACTACACTGTTGGAAAAAGAAAAGAAATTGAAGCTCTAAATCAAAATCCTTAACAGGGCTTTTATGGCTATGAATAATGTGACTCCTGTTTACCTCTTCAACTTCATTTCCTGTTTTTTTTATAAATTAACTCTACAAGTAACCCACCAAAATCAATGTCTTTCATCTCCTGAATGACTCCATACTTTTTGTTTACTGCCAAGTTTTGCACATAACATTATTTCTTAGTGCTTCTTCCATTTTTATCTGTGATTTATTCACCTGGCCAATTTTTACTCATTGTGGAGGTATAATTTCCTTTCAGTAGCCTTGTATGATGCCTGTAGGTGAAGATCATGCACTCTCCCAGACAGTTGTATAGCATGCCAAACCTGATTATCAAAACACTTCATCATGGAGCATTTTCAATGAATTTTTAACTATACCATATGTTCTATACGGGAAGTCATGGTGTCTGTTATTTTCCTCACATTTTCTCCAACTGCTAATGCTGAACCATTTGTTTCGTAGCCTCACATATTTGATGAATAAGTCAATGAATGCATGTATGACTCATGGACTTGCTGAATGAGGCCTGATATTTGTCTAGGTGATCTTGGATTCCATTCTAGCTCCTTCAGTTAGTTGCTACATGAACAAAGCAATTGTTCTGACTCTATGAAGTTCAAACTTCCCATCTGTAATATAGAGATGATACCATTCTCAGGCCAGCATTTGTTAGAGCAGAACACATTTCTTGTTTTTCATGTTTATGTTGAAAGGAGAGAATATCTCCTCATCTCCCTAGGAGGGGAAAGAACAGACACACTCTTTACAGGGGTTCTCTGCTTTTCTCTGTTCTTCGTATTAGTCTCTTGTTCTTTTGGACTTGAGTCTTGCTACATTCATTCTACATTCATTGTACATTATACAGAAGTATAGTGGATTTGGGCTCTAGTTAATACAGGCCAATTGATAAAAGCCAAGTATGATTGCTCTCTGAGAGTTCTGTACAGAACATAAGATAGCATAACTTGTGAATACATTTCTTATGTTAATATTCAGAAGGCAATAATTAAACAGTTACTGGAAAGATTGCCAGTACATGTTAAAGTAATGGATTATCTAAAGAAAATTAAAAGAAAGTGATGATATCATCTGTGGTCTATTGTGAGAAATAGGTGTTTTCATTTTCTAAATACTGCTAAGTTGGCTTTCACATTGTCTCAATTTACATTGTCTCCATTAAGGTATGACTATTAATTTGTGCTCTATACTGTTAAGAGTTTGAAAATTTTGTCTGAAAGTGGTGCATTGTTTTCACTGACTTTAAGTAGATTTCATACGCTTATCTCTATTTTAATTCTTTTCCTTTGCAATGGTCAGCTTAGTTTTTATTAGATTTTGTGGCTGTAATTTTTGCTTTGATTTGTGTTTACTATTGTTTTGCATATAAATATCTGGGGCACTATTGTCTAGTACATACATTACAGGTATCTTTTTGTAGTCTTTTATTTTTGCTTAAATTTTAATATATTTTCTGTCATAATTTCTCTTTTTTAAATGGGGTTTCATTGAATGTCTAAGATTAGATTTTGCGTGTGCAGTTTTATAAATTTATTTATAAATCATAATCTTTAAATGCTTTCTTTTAGGTAACATATTTTTCTTGCTAATATAAGTAAAATACTTTTCAAATTATTTAATGTACATTTCTAAACTATTACTATTGGCTCATGAATACTTATGATTTGTATACATACCCAGAATCGATGTATAATTCCCTTCTAGTTTGATTCATTCATTCTTTTTTATTTTCTACATTCTCTGCATAGAAAATTATATTTAGTAAATGTTGTTAGATTTCTTAGACTAAGGTATGCTATCATCATTTTAGTAAAATTTCCTATTATTTATATCTATGTGCATGCATATAAACTTGCTTTTAAAGATATCAGCTTCAGGGAAGTACAGAAAGAAGTTTCACTTGAGTTGTTTCAAAAATTTTCAACACTTTCATTTTACTGTAAGCTTTCAAAATTATTTGTATGAAGACGTAACTGCATTAAAACTATTGACCACATCTGTTGTTTATCTTACCTTTCCATTTGTAATGCCTTATGTATGTCTTTCTTTTCTTCCTTCCCTTTTTCCTTCTTCTCTTTATTTTCTTCTTGCTTATGGTGCTAGAGATGTGTCTAAAAGTAAAAATCACAAGTTTGTGCTCTCAATTTCTGGAAACTACCAGTGCAGAGAATGAGATCAGTGACTAGGTCAGAGGTATTCTGTAATTGACCGCTGTTAAGGAAACTAGCTGAAAATTACATCTTTGCTGTTCTGGACAGATCAGGAAGAGTGCAGGAGAGTAGGTATTGAACCAGAGAAATACGTGTGACTAAATGACACATCAATCTATGCGGCCGACTTTTCCATGAGTTAGTTCTCAGCTCATACATTTGGCTCCTGCCAACTGCCAGTCTGTCCAAAAAGAAATAAATAATTTTTTAAACATACCCAATGATATAGATCTATCATTGTGAGCAGATATATTTTAATAGAAGGATTGGAATCACTCCAAAATGACTTTGTCCAAAGATAAAACTTATTGAAAAAGAGGATCTTAAAAACTTTACAAAGGTCACTGATGAATAATCTTCTCCAACATTGTACTTTTATTTGTAAAAGCATCTTTCACCAGCATATGAGTCAAAATAGGTGCCTGACACCAAGTATCTTGCTCAGTGCTATTTCGTCTTTGACAAGCATCAAGACGTGTTAGGGATTGCAAGTATGTGGTTGGAGGAAAGGTGTAACTTAGTGCTGTGGCTGTACTGGGGCTACAGCCTAAATAGCTAATACCTCCCACGTGCTTTTTAGTGCTCTGAACGCAGGAAAACAGAGAAATTCCTTATATACAACGTGAAAGCTTTTAGTAGATCTGAAATAGGGTCAACACAAAGCTGCAAATTGACAATTCCATCTTTGGAGCCCACTTGAAGAATTTTTCACTGCAGATTCTCTAGTACTTTGCTTCCCCTCTCTTGCCTTTTAAATTATTTTCCTGGGACTTTTTGTTTTTGTGTGTTATACCCGGGAAATATCTATAAGGAAAGCACACGATTGATGCTCATGCCTCGAAAAACTGCAATGCACAGAAATGAAGCAGAAATATACCTTGCAACAGAAAGAATATGAATTTTTGCCAAGATCTGGGGACGGGATAACTCTTTATCTAAAAACATCAGACTGAGGGGGTAAAGAAGAAAATGAAATTCTTTTGGGCATGTGTGTGTGGAGAAGGTATATGATACCAAACAGAAACATCAAAGTATCCTGGAGAGGAATACAGCTTACAGTTCCTGAGGGGCTGGGTGTGATCAAACATGTGCTGTATTTTCACTGGAGACTATGATACTATTCTGAAGGGCTGACATGGTGTAAAAAATATAAAATATAGCATAATGTTGTGACCCAATGTAATGCTAAACATTCTGTCATTCCGGAACCTCTCTTGAATCTCAGGCAGTAGAATTCCATGGAATCAGCTGGTAGTTTCTAGCCTAGTAATGATGTGTGCATCAGACATTACTCTTCCAACTTATATCTTTAAAAAGAAGAGGCTTAAAGAGCATACTGCTTGGGTGGCGCCTATAGTTCAGAGGAGTAAGGCACCAGCCCCATAGGCTGGAGGTAGTGGGTTCAAACCTAGCCCTGGATAAAAATTGCAAAAAAAAAGAAAAGAAAATACTGCTTTATATTTTAGAGTTGGTCTCAATAGTCACTTTAAACCTCTCCTTTTGAAAATTAGTATTGAAATTAATATTGGAGTTTATTTTAAAAACAATATTGCAATGCATAAATATTACATCATGCTATCTGAAATCCAGCCTGTTTTACCTCAAAATGTCATAACTTTCTTTCAGTTTTTGCCAATTCCAGTTCTTTACAGTCAATTTCATATTGCACATTCAAAAAATAAATAAATAACTCTCATTTATTTCTGGAAATTTAACTCTTGAGATTGTCACATAGTCCTTGTTCTGCCTTAAAATGTTTCTTAAAATAAACAATTCCAGGTGTTAATTTTCTGAAATGTTCTACTCCGTTTGTTCAAAAGTCATTTTGGAAGAGCTACGCTTCAGGAAAAAGGCTGCAAATTTTCTTCAAAGCTTTCCAAGCCTAACTTTATTGTTCTTTTGTTTGTTTGTTTGTGGTGATGCTATGAGTGGATCAGGGATATTTCTGTTTGTTTGTTTATTTGTTTCTTACTAGTGGATGGGGTGGTGATGGAAGTTATCAAAAGAAAATTAGTGATTTCAGAAGCAAACTATAAACAGAAAGTGATAGCTTTACTGAATGCAAGGGAAAAAGATTGAGTGAGAGTTGGTCTGTCACTAAATTCTGTAAAGAGAAAATAAAGGAGAGGTTTGTAGTCCAGGCTCTTTTTTGGTGAAATTACAAGTAAAAGGAAAAAAAAAATAACTACAGTACATGTATTATGACATCCAACATTCAGAATTAATAGTCTCTTTGAAGGAGGAATTAAGCCTCTAATCAGGATTTCTACAGGTAATATGTGTATATTTTTAAATGAATATATACATAAGATGCCTATAAACTGCTCCTATTACCCTGAGTTAAACAAAGAAGCCTAAGAAGATGAATTCTTTAGAATTTATGTTAATTGGTGAATTATAAAAGTAAATATCTTGAGGATATCTTAGGCTTAATGCCTTCACGGAAAAATATTTGAATAAGTATCAAAAGCTTTTGAAGACTGCAAATATTTTATCAGCAAGAGAATGTAACTATGTATCTTGGCCTGGCCATCTTAAACTCAGATTGTACTAGATATGAAATAGACAGCATCTTTCCTGAGATGTTGCAAAAAAGGACACACACGTAGTAGGAGCTTGCTTTCATTACAGCAGAAACACTGAACTCAAGGCACTTTTAAAATCTATTCCTCTTAAAGTCTAGAGATTATCTTTTTGAAAATAAGCCAAAAATTTAATAGAAAAAAATCTAAATGTTTCATTTCCACAAATGAGCACAATAAAAGTGTTTATAGACAGGACATATGGTACAAAAACACTGGCTAATTTTTTTATGAACCATCTTCCGAATGAGCAGTCTGGCCCTCTACTATCTAGTACTTCCATGTGTATGAAAATTTGCTCAAACTGTTATCTATTACAGAATATCACTAGCTTTCTTTGATACGAGGAGTTGCTACTCAGCTGAACATAAAAGGTTTTGCTTCATGAAGCACAGATTCAGAATCACACTCATTAAAGATTGCAAGAGTGTATTGGGATAACAAACTAGAGGAGGAGACATCGCCAGTTTTTACTGTTTGGAAAATTAGGCATCAAGAATGATTGATGTAAGTCCCTATGGCCTTTAAAGATAAAACTAAGTTTGCATAAAACTAGGCTTGTGTTTGTGGGTAGAGAAATACTGAATGCTATTACAGAGACAGGTGAATAGACAAAGATATATAGTTCAATATCACAACGCCATAAGAGAAATTTTGCAAGCAGTTAACTCTTATGTGGCTACGATAACTCATCGTTCAAGAGCAGTATCAGAGACATTTGGGCCTTTTGTTTTAATTAAAAGAACAAATAAAATTAAAATATGTCCTGACTTGAGTTATGCCTGTACCTGCAAGAAATGTACATAGTCCCAAAAAGGCAATTATTAATGGTTTTGGTATATATTCATTGTATGCAGAATCGATCCTAGGTTCCATGGTAGTCACAAAGGATACACAAAGGTTAGACAGAGCCTTCCAGAATCACAAAGGCAGTGCCCAGCAGTCTATTGTGAAAACTCATCTCCAAAGTTCCAGAATTTAAACTTTTATACAAGAAGGTGTAAATTTAATCTAATGAAAACTGAACATCCGTGTAGCCTCTTGTATACTTTTCTGTCTAATATGCAAATGCGTCAGAGATGTAGCAGAATTGAAGAGCAGGAATTCTCATTATCCCACCAAAGTAGGTCAAATACAAGGTTTAATAGCAGGGCCCTTAGGGAGAAGCCTGTGGTAGCATGAAGCCAAGTCCAATCCTATTTCCTCACAGGTACTCTTCATTGGTCAAGTGTCAACACAGTCTTTGTCCTATAGGACAGTGGTGACTAGTGATGAAAATTATAAGAATTCCTCTTGGATATTGGCTCAGCTACTGCTGGGCAGAAAACTTCAGTTGTTTATTCAAAAGTGAAGCTTGTCAACTAGTCAGTCAAAATTGACCTCCAAGGTGATACGACTTGTGGACTGTTATTCTAGTTGTACCTTCCCATAACTTCCATAAATAAGAACATGTTCATCCTAGTTTCACATCACTCGGAATTCTCTGGCACTCCTAAAAATTCCTGAGGATCACAAAAAGCCTTTTTAAAATGTACGTTTTATGTATTAATATTCGTCATACTTAAAGTACTCTCACCATCACCTTTTGTTCTAGACTGAGACACAGTTGTCTCCACATCCCCTACTTGGAAGTGATGGGAGGTCAGGGCTTCTTTGAATTCAGACATAAGCAGCGTCTACTTGACAATCTTTTTATCCCTGACATTAGAGAGTGCTGGGACAACGAGGATCATTATGAGAACAAAGAAGAAATTGGGAAAAATCAGAAGTTTATCCAGTAGTAAATGAATTATTTTTGACAAATACAAGTAAAACATCCTTATGATAAATTGTAATCATTTGGGAGGAATTTGAAAATGTGAGGACTATGTGTTGAGTAGGTAACATTAAAGTAGAAAAGAAAGCTTTTGAAAAATGTTTGTGATCATTTTTCATAACTTTTCTATTTTCAGGAATAGACTTATTGCCATGGGTGTACAAGCTCCCAAAACATTTTTTATCTTACCCAAAGATAAATGCTGCTATTGCTGTGCTGGTCCTACTATGTGCACCATTGTTACTACTATTAACAAAAAGCCCTTACTGTGCTCCCATTACTTGCCACTCACTGCCATCAGCTTTTGTTTCTTCACGCAACTGTGACAACGTGCTTCTGCATTTGTGCTTTTAACTGGAGAAGAAATTGAACAACCTGACCAAGAAAATAAAATGCTAAGTGTGTGGCTGGAGCGAACCCCATGCCTCATGGTGGCAGTTTTCATCTCTTAATGGCACTTACTAATAGAAAAAAAAGTGTTAATGTTCAAATATTCTATAAAAATGGCAGCACCTCTGATAGGTTTGATTTGTACAATCCAGGTAACTCATTTATGGAATTTGAAACCTACATGGAGGCTTTCTGAATCAATGTAAGGATAAGCTTCCATGAAGGGAAAAAGAAAATAAGTAAATTTGTTTTTGGCAACTTCTTCAAAATTCTCAACAATTTTTAAACTACCTTTTCTACTAAAATGTAGCCAGGTCCAATCGCTTTTGCCGGTAGTCCCAGATACTCGGGAGTCTGGGCCAGGAGGCTCAGTCGAGCCCAGGAATTTGAGCCTCTGGTGCACTATGATCACACCTGTGAGAAAGCCTCCCACTCTAGCCTGAGCAATGTAAATGGTCCACCTGTAGGAAAAAAAAAATAATAATACTAACAATAAAACAAACAAAAAAGACATGATATCAAAACTCCAGCATAGGGTTATTATAAGAATTAAATAAGTAAGTAAAAGCTTTATAGAGAAAAAATAATATTTAACAAATTACAGTCATATTAATAATGGTAGCCAAAGTAAGAATAATAATGAAGGTACCACTAGCAATAGGAAATACTAGTGGTACAGCATAGGAAGGGCCGGAATTAGTACATTTTTGTTATTGTTTTTGAAAACATGTCAAGTACATGAAAAAATATTTACCCACTTTGTTTGTCAGACTGCTATTTTGCCTCTCTCTCTGAATACACGGATACACAAATGTGAATATCGTATGTCCTCAATTGTAAATGTGAAATTTTTTAAATCTTAAAATTTCCAAAATTGACATCAGAATTCCAACATCATGTCATGATTATAGTTAGAATTATTTTGTTTCTTTTTTATTGTGCATTGACCAAAAAAAATACTTCTAGGCATTATCGATACCCCTATGTAGTGTTGTTTTCAGTTATCACTTCGTTGTTTATGCCATTAGCAATTCCTCAAATATGCATTTTAAAAGTTATGTTTCATATGGTTTTACCACACAGTTTTTCAAACTTTTCCTAACCGGGCATTTTCAGGTACTTTTTAATTTTCATGTCTATGAATACAATGGCTTTGCCATTTCCCATTAATCTTAGTAAATAGCTCTTCTCCTATTCCTCTGAGGTGTCCTCTGTTAGGGGACTGTCACTATCAACGGAGATGAATATTTTTCTCATCTATAAGAACTACGTTCTTTAGTTTACTTTCAATCAAATTGTAATTTCCAAAGATATACGTTCATTTTAGAAAATAAAGAAGATACAGAAAAGCCAAAAGGTAATTCCCCTCCCAGTTCTATGTAATGGAGAACATCTGCATTTCTATTTTCTAATAATAGTTTTATTTTATTTTCAGTCACATCATAGGTAACATTCTCATTTTTAAAGTTAATAGTTCCTTACAAAGAGAAAATATGCTTTTGCAAATACCTGAACTGTATTCTAATTTCACATTAACATATATTAAGTGTCCTTATTTATTGGGTATTTTAGTGTCTCCAATTCTTTATTTAAAGTAGTTGAGAGAACCAGACAAACGCCATTTTAGGCAGGTCCCACCATTTTGAGAAATAAGTTTTGGTTTCCCCACCAAGTATTTCCCCATAACGCCATGATTCCTACCACCCAATCAGAGCACTCCTTCTGTTCAGACCACTGGGCCACTAGTGCCCAATCTTGTGCTTCCCCATACTCAGACCTTCCCCTAACCCCACCTACGATCTAACCCCATAAACCTACCCTCCCACCCCCCCACACCCGCCCCAGAGCTTGTGGCTCTCAGCCAGCTTCCGTTGCAGAGGGAGTCCAAGCTCCAGCTCGCGGCAATAAAGGCCCTTTTGCTTTTGCATTGGACTCAGCTCCTGGTAGTCTTTGGGAACTACACGATCTGGGCGCAACATAGTGCTATGATGTATAGAAAGTTAAATATGTAAGTTTCATTTTAATGATTTCAAAATTATAAATTTGAGAAAGTAAAATTGCTTTGAAAATATGTATCATTTTTACAGTTTTGAAAATATATACAGGGTGTCTGTAAAGTTATTGTGCAATTTTAAACACTTGTCTATTTTAGGTTGCATGTGAACTATATGGACACCCTGTATGTTACTCAAACGCTTTAAAATATATGTGAGTGCATGTCACAATCTACAGAAAGATATTTACAATGCCAGTTTTACCAGCATCTTTGAACACTAAAGATGATTTAACCCACACAAGCCTGTTTCCCTTCAGATATTATGAACTTTAACAAAAAAATAAAATTCTGAGAATTGATCAGAACTAGGAACTATGAAAAATGTCTGAAGTTTGTATATTTATTTATTTTTATTAAACAGAGCAGAAACAATTAAATCTTGCTTCTGAGAAAGCAGTGTTTGACTACACGGGCCTAGTAGAGTATGTGACGAAGTCATAGTGAATGTGATAGAAATCAGTCCCCTGTCCCTGCCCAATAAAATTAAATTAATTAGAGAACAAATCTAGGATCTGAAACTTCTGAAACTTGCCTAATGCTCAGTGAGAACTGTAGGGAGCCAGTCCCCACACTGCCTGGGAGTGTCCCCAATGCTCAGTGGCACCAGGGAATGAGGAAAATAAAGAAAGACGATAGAAACAGAGAGGAATTGATAGAGTGGGCCTGGGAGGTCAATGCCCTTCCTGGGAGAGACAGTGAAGACCTTGAACTCTGGATGCACCTAGTTTTTATTATTTCTCTTGATTAGTTAATGGGTGTTCACAACAACAACAGCATAAATCATCTCTGTGGTTTTTCCTGCCCTAATTCTGGATTACCCACCTAAAAACCCTTTCACTATTTTTATTACTTTTACTTCTTAAGATACTTACCAATCACTAACAGGAATAAAGAAAACAAAGGAAATGGGGGCATGGACTTTGGAGCTAGATGCCAACCAGCTAATCCTTTGTTTCCTGTGGGGCAGATTAGTTGACACCTTCCTCATCTTCAGGAGCCAGGAGGAACAAAGCTGAATCCTCTTACTCACACCCATAAGAACTAATCTTTCTTGCTCAAAGAAAGACTCAGGGGCATGTGTTGTGCTAAAATGGCTTCCCAAGCTCTTTCACGCCCCCAGCCAGGCCCTTGTGGACCTTTTTCTGGGGTCCTTTTTAACTCCAGCTAGGTCCTTACAGAACTTTTCCTGAAGTCCTTTGGTGTTTGTGCTAAGCTGTGTCATGAAGCCCCCAATATAGTGTGTTCTTTTTGGAGGCTCATGGCCTCTCCCATCATCATGCACACCTGACCCTGATGACACAACCTTTCATACCATCGTTCCATTGTTACATCAATGTAACTCTAGTACCATAATCCTAACTTCCTTGATGTTCTCCCACAGAGTATGCCTATGAGAGACGGTATGCATATGTATGCTCCTAAAATTGAGCCAGAATATCTAGTCATTATATCTTTGCAGGAAATGAAGAAATAATCTTTCTTTCAAATTATGATTTAGTAGGCTATCAGAACCCAACTTGGGTTTGAATTTAATTATGGAGTTTCAGCTTGTCCTACATTTTATTCTTATAGGGACAATAGTAAAATCTACTCTGTTTCAGAAAACCTCCATTTCATTATAATGTCTTCAAAATTGGTTTTATATTAGTGTGAAGACTTTAAAACAAGTTTTTATTTTACATTAGTGTGGAAATAATTATGTAAAGCTAATTTCATTCTGGGACAGGACACACGATAATATGTCTAGTTTTTGGAGAATAACAGATGAAGCCATTCCATATGGCTCTACTTGTAAAGCTGGGGAGGGAGGGATGCCCCAGATCATAAATCATTTATAATGTTTGTTGCTATCACCTGACATTTGTTTTCCCCCAAAATTTATATTTTAAAATACTAACCTCTGAATGATAGTATTGGAGGTGGGGATTTGGGGAAATGATTAGTTCATAAGAGCAAAGCCCACATATATTGGATTCATATTGATATTCAAAAAGGCTCTAAAGAGAACCTTTGTCCTTTCTACCAGTTGAATACACAGTGAGAAAGCATTAGTTACATGGAAACAGACCTTCACCTCGTGATGAATCTGGTAGCATGTTAATCTGAGACATTAAGCCTTCAAAACTATGAGAAATTTCAGGTTTACATAAACTGCCTAGCGAAAGCAATGTCTGTTATACCAATCTGAATGAGTAAAGACATTATTTAATAAAATCCTGGGAAATATGGGAGTGGGCATTCTTAAGTGACTCTCTTAATTTCTATGAGTGTATGTCTTCTCACGGATTTTAATGCTTCATAGCATCTTTGGACGCTCTATGGTGTGTTACCCCAGATTACACGAAGATTGTTTCTTATAACTTTTTTAAAATACAACTCTCTGGATTATCACATGTGACATAAGATTTTATACTTATTTTCCTTTGTAACTTGTTTTTCATAATCCATTTTAGAATTGAATCGAAATGATTGATAACATAGTAATGGTAAACCCTGTATGGAAAAAATCCTGGTCAATGTAATTGTGCAGTATGAACACTGTGAATTCATTATATATTTTTTAACTTCCACATGTGTTTGATAAATTCATGATACTGATAAGGCAACGTATATTTCAACTAATAAAAAGTTAAAGTTATTATTCCACATGGTTTGTGGAAAAATTCAATTAGAGTGCTTCCATGCACAATTTTTCCAAAATATTTGTTCTGGATAATTAGGTATAATTCATTCAAATTTGGAAATTAGTAAATGGTAGAATATATTTCCTTAAGAATATCCTTTATATTGATACTTTTTTTTTCTTTTAAGAGACAGAGCTTTACTTTTTTGCCCTCGGTAGAGTGCCATGGTGTCACAGCTCATAGCAACCTCCAGCTCTTGGGCTTAGGCGATTCTCCTGCCTCAGCCTCCTGAGTAGCTAGGACTAAGGTGCCCAGCACAATGCCTGGATATTTTTTGTTGCAGTTTGGCCAGTGCCAGGTTTGAACTCACCGCCCTTGGTATATGGGGCTGGTGACCTACTCACTGAGCCAGAGGTGCTGCTCCAATATGAAGAAATATTGGTTGGCTTGAGAGCCCTGGAGCCAACTAATATTTGCATATAACATGCAATTAATATATGTCTTATTTACTGCCTCAGTATGTTTCTATACAATCTTTTCTGTGTATAGTTTACTGTGTGAAATGCCAATTATACCGACAAGTGGATAAAATATTCTTCCCATTCTCAAGTATTTTATAGACCAATAGGGAAGACCTACATTTAATTCAACAGCTAATAGAATATAATATACACTCTGTACAGATTGCAAAATACTGAAATATTTTAAAGAAGTCTAAGGGTTAATCAATATTTAGGAATCAGAATAGGATGTTAGAGACAGAGAATTTTAACCACATTTTGAAAATTAATGAAGCTATGATATAGGTCCTTTAGGTATGAAATGTAGTGAAGTAGTTTAACTTATATTTTCTTAAATAGACTCAATCAGTGAATGATACTATATTTTACTGATTTATTTATATGAGAGATAAAGTGATGATCCCTTAATGACCACATGTACAGGGTACACACCCTGACATACGTGTGTATAACAAGAAAGGAAACATCACTCTTCACAGTGTTAATAATCCCTTACAATTCTCTAAGCTTGTTTTTAAAATTAATATTAAATAGTTATTATCTAAGGACAGTTTAGTAAGCCCCTCTGAGATGAGCAAGTCAATTTTAGATAACCTTGTAAAACAGGCAAGGCAAGTTTTAAAGAAGTGAGCACTGAGGTCCTGAGAGCCTTAAATACAAATAACTCTTGAGCTGGGGAATTTAATCCAGGTATTTCAATCCAGGTATCTTGACCCTGCAGTTTAATTTCTTGTTTTACTTTACTACACTGGCTGTTTCAAATGGATTTAGCATTTGGATACTATGTTCTGTTATTAAAACAGCTCACCACCCATCTTTTATATGGAGTTGAAAATAGGTTTAAGACTCTCCAGGGGAGCTCTTAACCTGGATGGGAAGGAAGTGCATCACAGGTGAAAGACGGGAGAACAATGTGACCTGCTGCTAATTTGCAGTGATATTCATTTGGGTGGGATTTGACATTTCTGGGTAGATGTATATTTGTGATTGATATTTCATTCTTTAAAGCACAGCCTTTAAAACAGCTGTGAAATGTCAAGTTATTAATTTACGGATTGCAAAATGTAGTGTTAGGAAACCGATTTACATCTTCTCAAATTCAACCCCAGGGATACCAGGCTTTTGAGCCTTGCAAGATCATGAAAAATATTAACCCAATCAACATAACTCTAAAAATTGCTGCTCAACTTTCGGCTGTACACATGGGCAAAGAAATGATCCAGGGGATCCTGTATAGTCACGATAGATGCAACTAAAACAGGAAGAAATACACTTTGCAAAACATTTTCCGCTCATTATTTTATATCAGTGGGGGAGTTACGGGACTAACAATTTAATGGATTCCTGCCTAAATGGTAAAACTACTTCCTGAGAGGAGAGCTTCATTTGATCATAAATAACATGTAAAGCCTGTTTTATAGGTTATCTCCTTGAAATGTTTTCATTGATTTATTTTCTTTACAGAGTAAATCTAAACATTGAACTGCAAAAAGTAGTACCACTGTCAACTCATGACTAAGGCATGCTTAAAAATGAAACAAGTTACTGGAAAACTTTTGTGATGAAGCTTTTAAAAGTGAATCCATGATTTAATGTCCAAACGGTATTGGAAATAATACGCACTGGAAAATGCACCAGCGTTTCAATAATGTTTGACTTTCACCCTGCTTTTTTATTTTATTTATTAGTGGTTTATATTAAGTGGAACATTGATTTTATTGCAAACAATATATTTAAAAAGAATTTTTTATTCACTTATCACTACAGAAAAAGAAATACTGAAACAAATAAAGGTGGATCTCTTTTCCTGAAAGATAATAATCATTTTGCATGTTTCACTCTTTGTTAAAGAGTGAAAATACAAATTACGTATTCAGGAAAAATATTTATGTTACTTAAATGTGCTGGTTGCTCATTAGGAAATTTGATCTCCACAGGAAAATGAAATGGAATATTTTAGCAGAGATACAAATATAGAAAAATTAACATTTTAATCTATGCTATCTAAATATTCTGAATATCATAAAAATATATTGCAAATAATGACATGATAAATAAAGTAGTAACTAGCAAATATAACACATGGAATATTGATATTTTTTCCTCTGAATGGCTTAAAAATGCTGGACAATTAAAGGCCACATACACATGCCATGCCAGTTCAGATATTTCTTAGAGTCACATTTCCTGTTATCATTGGATCTTCACATTTTGCTGAAATGTGTAATGATATTATTATAACACAATTATTATTAGGCACACTGGAAACTATTTGGAAATAATTAATTTAGATCTTTTAGATTATCAACAAGAGAAAATATTCTTCAAAATCAAAAACAAAAGCCAACCATGGTAGCTCATGCCTGGAATCCTAGCTCTTAGGAAGGAGACCAACTTGAGCAGGAACAAGATCCCCCCCGACACACACACACACAAGATAGAAAAATTGGTTGGGCATGGTGGAGGATTTGTGTAATTCCAGATACTCAGGAGGCTGAGGCAGGAGCATTACTTGAACTCAGGAGATTGAGGTGGCAGAGAGCTATGATGACAGCTTACCACTGAACTTCAGTCCAGGGGACAAAGTCAGACTGTGCCAAAAAAAAAAAAAGAAAGAAAAGAAAAAAAAAATTGAAATTAAACTGACATTTCCTCATCCCCCCTAGACCAGCCCCAATTATCGAATCTAAGGAAAGGACAATCAACTCTATTACTTCTCATGGCTTTGCTTGTGGAGTTCTGAAGACCATGTGGAACATCATTAACTGATATTTAATTTAAAGATTTTAAAAATCTTTGGCCAAAAATAGTAAATAACTGTCAAATAGCTAACTAATATGCTTTTACAAATTAGAATATTTGTTAATTGTTAAAGCCATATAAACATTAGGTAAACCCTTCATCCAAAAGAAGACTAAAAAACTAAAAAATCTACGTGTCTTTCTATTTGAACCATAATAATAACGGTTGCAGTTACATTTGCTGAATATCACTTTATTTGTCTGAAAACTTTAAACCACTTATATAGTCATTTTTATTTTACTTATTTTACAGAAATGAAAAATGTTTATGCAAGCATACGGACTCTCCTAACCTGTCAGAGGTAGATATTAAAGGAGCATCAGGTCCAATCCATCCGACGCCAGAACAGAAGCCACAGAACACTATGTTCTATCATCTTCATCTCTATAAAAGAAGTTCCCTCGTGAGCCCATGAAATATTCATGTTTGTACGGTGTACAGATGTTACCAGTTTGTTCAGTAGAGGTACTTTCCCTCACTTTGATCTTAAAAAAAAAAAAAAAACCTACAGAATGTTCTCCAGTTCCATTCAAACTGTTGCAAAAAGGCATTAAGTCATACTTCTTCATGGGTGAGTAGTAAGTAGTCCATGGTGTACATATAGCTCATTTTGCCAATCCACTCACAAACTGATGGGCACTTGAATTGATCCTGCGTCTTTGCAGTGGTGAATTGTGCTGCAGTAAATATACTAGTGAAGGTGTCTTTTGTACTCACCATTAAATTGGAAGTAGCAGACTAGTACACATGGGCATAGAGGGAAGTTGAACTCAGTGGAAATCAAACAGAGATGTAAAGGGGGAGGGGAAAGATAAAAACCTATTAACATGTACAATGAACACTATCTCGGTGATGGGCACACTTATACCCCTGACTCAAGCATCTATGTAACCAAAAACATTGTACCCCTGTACTACTTTTAAATTTTAAAATTCTACAAAAATGATGCAATTGAGTTTGTTGTCTTGTTTGTCTCATTTATATGGTTGAATCCAATAAATCTCCAGTGAGAACCGGAGAACTCATTGAACAGTAAAGGGGACGGGAAGATGTAGCACACACTTTATATTTTTTTGTCATAGAAATTTATAGATAGGACAAAAATCAGTCAAAAGAGACTAGGAAAATGTGAGTTCTCACATTGGTTGTTTAACATGCATTAACTAAAACAAAATAATTCTAATGTTTGTTTAATGATCTCTCTAAAATATTATTTACTATGCTATTTTAACTTCACTATCTCTAAAATCTGATTCTAGATCAAGAACAAAACCACCAGAACATGATTTATATTAAATATTAAAATTAAATGTATTTGTTCTATGAAAAATTTGAGTAGTATTAAGAAGATTCCTATTTTTTTAAGAAGATTCCTATTATTAAAGGAAAAATATGAAAATAGCCTTTTGTGACCTTTCCGTTGCTTATTTTGTTGTTTTTGGTCACAGTATACATATTACAAAAGTTACTCATGTACTAAAACCAGTGATAAAATAGATTTATTAGAATTAAAAGTGTGCTAAATACTTATACTTAAAGGGAAATTTCAAATTTCAGTCTTGCCTATTAAAAGCATATAATCCATTACAAGTCATCTTATTCTTAGAAATAAGAAGGTATTTCTTGGAAATAAGTTATTCTTACAGATAATTCTCAGATGTTCATTTTACATCTCTACCCAACATGTCAGTATTTCAGTATGAACAGGACACTCCTCCAGGAGTCCGGATCAGACTGTGAGCTCCTTGCTTGCTAGCTGCTTGCCTGGCAACTGTATAACAGCAGGGCAAGGTGGAAGTACATGGAACTGCTTAGGCACCCTGTGGGCAGCTCCGAGACAGTGCATTTCTCCCTGGCATGGTAAGGGATTGATTTGTGGGGACCTGCAGACAGAGACATAGGCCTGATCCCATACACCCAGGTCCCAATCACATTGCCTGACCATTGTCAGTCAGTATTGGGAGGTGAGGATCCCCACATAGGGAGATGGGGGAAGGGGGGGTGGAGCATGCAGCATGGATCCTAGCTGAGTGCTTACAAGGCATGCCTCCCACCACAGTAGGGCTGTGCTCTCAGCTTAGTCCATTTTTATTTAAACATTTAAAACATTGAAAATGTTTGAGTTACATATATCTAAGAATGGATCCAGAAGGTTTGGAGCCTATGCTATAGGAATTCCTGAAGTAGCAGATAAAGAGAAAGGAAGAGCAAGAAATAGTCTTATTGTTTACTGACTGGGATGGGAGAGCAGTTAGAAGGACAGTTTGTTATTTTCTTAGAAAGCTAAATAGAGTCTCACCGGACATTTAGCAATCATGTTTGTAAGTATTCACCCAACGGATCTGAAAACTTATCTAGACACAAATCCTGGCATGTGAATATTCACAGAAGCTTTATTTTTAATGCCTCACAACCAGAAGTAGTCAAGATGTCTTTCAGTGGGTGCATGCATAAAGAAATGGCATATTCATATCATGCAATAGTACTCAATATAAAATATTTTTTGAGCTCTTAAGCCGCACAAAAGCAAGGACAAATCTTAAATGCATATAGCCAAATAAAAAAAGGCAGGCTCTAAAAGCCGTGTAATGTGTGCTAATTATATGACATTCTGGAAAAGGTAAAACGATGAAAATGGTAAACAGAGTTAGTGGTTGCAAGGAGTTGTTTTGTTGTTGTTTAGTTTTAGTTTTGTTTTCGCTTGTCAGAGTGGCAAGCATTGAATATATGAAGCAAGAGTGAATGTTGAGGCATAGACAATCTTTTATATGATAGTATTGTAAAGGTACTTCCAGCAGATGGAAAGGTGAATAATTCCTGCAACCACTGTGCATGTATAATGGGATAGAACATCTAAGTAAATGGATGGCAGGCAGTGGATTGTCAATGTTGGAGTAATAGATTACAGACAAGTAAAAGGGGGAGGCTGACATGATCTATGTTTCACACTATTACAGCTTGTGACACCAGGGTGAACCCTGTTAGACTTAACGTGGACACAGATAAATGCAAGCAGAATACTTAGAGATTTTTGTATATACACAAGTCATATAGGCATGTACAATTTCCTTTCTCCGTCATCTGAAAGGGCCAAGAAGTAGAAGTTCCAGTAACAATAAAGGCTTCCAGCAATCAGAATTGGTTTCAAATATCATTCTTTAATAAAAGAAACTGGGGCTAATTGGAAAATAGAAGATTCTAGGACTGAGACAAAGAATATATGAGTCTAGAGAATCTTTCAGGGATGGATAGTCAAGAATGCTCAAAAGCACACTATAATAGAGATACATCAAAGGAATACAGGCACCAGTGGAGAGAATTCTCCATGTCTAAAGATTGAAAATTTGAGCAGTGACACATATAACATCGTGTGGGTTGTTAGCCAAAGTATACGATGAACAGCCATCACTCTTTTGACGTAAACAAATTAAAAAAAGTAAGAGACAATGGATACACTGTGCTAACCAATTCCCAATTGTGTAGACAGATACCCACTCCTAAGTAACTCTCTATTTAAGAAATATGGGTTACACAGAATGACTTATTTCCCAAGGATGTGGTAGGAAAAATGTGGGAATGGTGTACAAGCGTAATTTTATAGTATATACACCTGACTAACACTACCTCCACCAGGTGACCGAGTTTAACATCAACAGCGCTAAGTCATGTTGGGAACGTATATCCTTATTAGGAAACGATGAGAATTTCTCTGCATCCATCTTCTTCCCTCAAAAGATTAAATTCTGTCTAAGTGATGGAAAACAACAGACTACCCAAGGTGTAGCGTTCTGTGAATACTTTGCCAGCACTCTTCAAAAGGCTTAAATGCAGGGCAGTGCCTGTGGCTCAAGGAGTAGGGTGCCTGCCCCCTATGCTGGAGGTGGTGGGTTCCAACCAGCCCCAGCCAAAAACTGCAAAAAAAAAAAAAAAAAGGCTTAAATGGATGGAAAACAAGTTAAATATCACGGCCAAAAGAAGTGTAAGGAAATATAACTAAAGGTAATGTGGTATCATGGATGGAACAGAAAAAGATAATTAAGTAAAATGTGAAGGGCATGGGCAGCACCTGTGGCTCAAAGGAGTAGGGCGCAGGCTCCGTAAGTGGCAGGTGGTGGGTTCAAACCCAGCCCCGGCCAAAAACT